>NW_021604620.1:8714713-8754713 GCF_004785775.1 Grammomys surdaster
CCCCCCCCCCCCAGGGCTGGAGAGATGGTTCAGTGGTTAAGAGCACTGACTGTTCTTCCAGAGGTCCTGAGTTCAATTCCCAGCAACCACATGGTGGCTCAAAACCGTCTGTAATGGGATCTGATGCCCTCTTCTCGTGTGTCTGAAGACAGTTACAGCAACAGTTGTATTCACATATAACTGTTATTTTTTATTCCAGTCTACCTGGACTTCTTCCCTGGCCATCTTATTCTTGCCCCCTGCTAGCTGTCTGACTTCAGGCAAGTCTGCAGTTAAGTTCTTGCAGCCCAGGGTCCATGGTAACACACAGAGTCTATGTAGTCTGAGAATGGTCCCCAAAGCAACCCAAGCTGAAAGCAGGGGTGTGTGGGGTGGGTGCTGTAATTTCAGCCCTTGGGAGGCTATGGCAGGAGACTGTTATGAATCTGAGGCCAGCCTAGGGGACACAGGCCATCTCTCGTGGTCAGACCAGGGCCTGGTGCAGGGAGTGGGGTAGAGGTGGGCTGTGCTCCTGGTCCCATGTGGGAGCCACTTACCACTGAAACAAAAGCTCCAGGCGTTCAGCGCTGACAGAAGGAGGTCAGCCACTCAAAACTGCCTGTCTGTTGGACTAAGTCATTTAGAAAAGGGTGACAGTTTCGAGGTTCTCGGAACTACTTTAATTCTTGTTTTTACACGGGATCTATATCTCCCTCCGTCCTAAAAGGCACAAACCATAATAGTTTCACCTGGGCTTTATCAGCCTCATCTCTGCCAGAATCCTGTTTTCACGGTCTTAAAACCAGCTCCTGATTTCAGTCGCCCTGCATTAGTTTTGACTAATTTTTATCTTGTGTAAATGTACATGAACAGGCTGGGAAGACAGCCCAGCGGGTAAGAGCCATGGGGGGAAAGCACAAGGACGCAAGTTCAAATCCTCGGCAACAACATAAAAGAACCAGGTGCGGTCTTTCCCATGGCTGTGATGCCAGGGCTGTGGAGACAGAGATGGAGGATCACTGGCGCTTGCTGGTCGTCAGCCCAGCTCCAGGTTCAATAAGAGACCCTGTCTCAAGGGGATAAAATCAAGAACCAGAGCAGGACACCTCTACTCCTCTGACCTTCTCCCCTGTACACAGGAGCATAGCACACATGTACATGCACATACCACATACACTCACACACATACATGCACAAATAAGTGTATAGATGCATAATTCTTTTAAACATCACATGGCATTCAATGGTATGAATATACTAATTATTTTGGGGGACAGGGCTTTTTTTTTTTTTTTTTTTGGTTTTTTGGTTTTTCAAGACAGGGTTTCTCTGTGTAGCCCTGGCTGTCCTGGAACTCACTCTGTAGACCAGGCTAGCCTCGAACTCTCGAACTCAGAAATTTGCCTGCCTCTGCCTCCCAAGTGCTGGGATTAAAGGCGTGTGCCTAGGTTAAGGTTTTAGTTCTTGTTTGGTTTTACTAGTAGCCCTAAACTGGCTTAGAGCTTGCTATACAGACATGCTGACCTTGAATTTGCAGTGACCCTCCGGCCTCTGAGTCCATAGTGCTGGGTTTATAGGTGTGGACCACCATGCCAGGCTTCTAGTTCAAAGTTTTAAAGGCTTTATTCAGTTTTATTTTTTACTAACCTACTAATTATTTATTTATTTATTTATTTATTGAACGAGGGTTTCTCTACATAGCCCTGGTATCCTGCTACAAAGAGAAACTCTGTCTTGAAAAACTGAACTAAGTAACTAACTAACTAACTAAATAAAATAAAACATAAATAAAATTTATGCTGGAAAAGCTGAGAGGCTAGCTCAGTAAAGGACTCTTGCTTAGCACATCTGGCCAGTCTAGGCTGCTGTGTGAAACCCTGCCACCAAAGACCAAAAAGAAAAATATATACTGAAATTACTCTTGGTAAATTATTCTTGGTAAACCGAAAGGTTTATGTTAATGAGGTGACTGCAGGGGGTTGGGGGTGTCCCATGGCAGTCCCAGCTTCTACAGTCCATGGCAGAAGCTGACTATCTCTGACCATCTTGACCCCGGCCCACACTCCTACCCTTTGCTATTAACACAGAGGTGACGGCAATGCGGAAGTTCCTGTAAGTGTCTGACCTACTTTTCAGCCTTAGAGTGTGTGTCTGCCTTAACTTACCTGGACAAAGTCAATCTTCCCAGAATTTACAGTGATGATTTCTTTCTTTCTTTTTTAGATTTATTTTTACTCCAGGCACACTGGTGCTTTGCCTGCATGTCTGTGTGAGGGCGTCAGAGCCCCTGGAACTAGAGTTATAGGTGTAAGCTGCCATGTGGTTGCTGGGAATTGAACCTGCGTCCAATGGAAGAGCAGCTGGTACACTTAACCTCTGAGCCATCTCTCAACACCATAGAGTTAAACTTTCAATACTGTCTTTTGCTTTACTTGAGACAGGGTCTCAATAGACCAGGCTGGCCTCGAACTCAGAAATCCACCTGCCTCTGCCTCCCAAGTGCTGGGATTAAAAGCATGTGCCACCATACCCAGCCCTCAATACTGTCTTAAAATATTCAGCTATCCCTTTAAAAGTGAACATAGGTTGAGTATGGTGGTGTATCCCTTTAGTCCCAGCACTCGGAAGGCAGTGGCAGGTAGATTTCTAAGTTCAAGATCAGCCTGGTCTACAGAGCAAGTCTCGGGACAGCCAGGGCAGCACAGTGAGGCCCTGTCTAAAAAACACAAAAACGAGATAATAGACCACACTAAAAGGAACTATGGGTGCCTGGAAGGATCAATTGGGTACCGTGGAGGTTAAAATCCTCTCACTCAGAGCTTGTCAGTTAGGACAGGCTAACCGGCCAGCACACTCCAGGACTCTGCCCCTCTTTGCGTCCTCCAAGGCTAAGTCTACGAGCAAACACCACCACCCGTTTACAGCTTTTTACGGCTGTGCTAGGCTTGAATTTACCCCCAGATGTCACGCATACGACACACTTTTACCAATGAGCCAGCTTCCTTGACATTATTATAAATTCATTTCAAAATATTGATTTGGCTGGATGGGGCGGCACATGCCCTATAATCCAGCAGAGGCAGGAGATCTTTATGCGTTCCAAGCCAGCCAAGGAGCCACAGTGAGGCTCTGCCTCACAAAACCAAAATAAACAAATACAAACAAAAATGATTTATTTATGTGTGTGTGTTCATGTACACCATGGACGGGAGTCCAGGCAGGTCAGAGAGAGCTGTGAGGCACCAGGGAGGTGCTGGGGGTTAAAGCTAGGTTCCCTGCAAGAGCAGAAAATACTCTTAACTGCTGATCCACCTCTCCAGCCCCACACTTTTATATGACACTGGGCACTTTTTGTGAATCAGAATCTCACATGTTCCAGGCTGGCTTTGATGTGGACCTTCAACTTCTCATGTATCTTCCTCTACCTCTTGTTTGTGCAGCCCTGGCTGTCTTGGACTCACCCTACAGACCAGGCTGGCTTTGAACTCACAGACATCTGCCTGCCTCTGCTTCTCAAGTGCTGGGATTACACTACGCACAGCTTGGCAGGATGTTTTAATGAAAGATGTATCCACACTCGTTTCAACCCGGAATGGAGCCGAACAGAAAAGAAACCCTTGCCCCAGAACAGCAGGACACAGCACACCTGACCCACACATTCTGACTGTCACCAAAGCCCTGGCAAACACAGCTCCCTGACAGTCTACACTCAGTCAATGCACAGTTGCAGACAGGCGCTGACCTGTGTGGACAGAGCAGGCACGCCTGACCCCTGAAATCTGCTGAGCATGCTTGCTTAACCAGAAAGCCACATCCGACCTAAGAAAAGCCAGAGTAATCAAAAGTGGGGCTTTTATCTCATGAATTGAATGTATCAGTGATTTCATTCACGAAATCAAGTTAGTTCCTTGGTAACAAAAGAGAAGAAAGCTAAGTGGCCCTCAGGAGGGGCCTCTGAGGAGGAGGAAGACAAGGGCCAGCGAGCATTACCTACCTAGTCTGAGGACTGCTCAGGCCTCAGTGTCATGTGATCAAATCCTTCTTCCTCTCCCTTACCTAATCTGCTGAGGTATTCCCCAGCACAGGGTGAGGCCTGGGGGGAGGAGTGGTTAATCTGTGTCCTTTGAGGGCGTGCATGGAGGCATTTGCTTGTTTGTGAGTAAACAAGCAAATGGAGACCAGAAGTTGACTTTGAATGCCTCCCTCTGATATCTTATTATTAATAAATTTCATGTATATATTTTGCCTGAATCCATGTCTGTCCACCATGTTTGTGCCTGGTGCCCACGGAGGCTTAGAAGAGGGCATCAGATTTTCTGGGACTAGAGTTGCAGACGGTTGTGAGCCATGATGTCGGAGCTGGGAATAGAACCCTGGTCCTGGGGAAGAGCAGCAGCTCCTAACCTCTGAGCCACTGACCCAGCCCTCCCCCCTCTGTTACTCTTCACTCTCTTTTTGGAGGCAGAATCTCTCCACTGAACCTGAAACTGTTTCACTGACTGTCCAGAAACCTCCAGGACTCTGTCTCTCTCTATGCCACTGCCTAAGCGCTGGGGTGAGCTGCCATACCTGGCTGGCTCGAGGTTTCCCAGGCTCTCACATTTTGTAATGTATCACATTTCATTTGGTGCTCCCTGCACGCTAAAATGCTATACCCATTGTCCTGGGTAGATTTTTTTTTTTGTAAACCCCATATAAGCCAGGGTCGTCTGGGAAGGGAGAATCTCAATTGAGAAGATGCTTCCCTCAGGCTGGCCCATAGGCAAGTCTGTAAAGTCATTTTCTTGGCTAGTGATTGATGTAAAGGGGCTTAATCCATTGTGGGAGGGGCCATCCCTGGACAGGTGGTCCTGGGTTGTATAAGAAAGCAGGCTAAGTAAGCCATGGGGAGCAAGCCAGCCACCAGCACCCCTCCATGGCCTCTGCTTCAGCTCCTGCCTTCCAGCGCCTTCCCTGACTTCTCTCAGGGACAGACTATTACCTGGAAGTATACTGAAACAAACCCTTTCCAGGTTGCCTTTGGTCGTGAATTTTATTACTGTAATAAAAGTCTAAGACACCACTGTAAAGAAATTTAATTGTGACTCTCTATAGAAGCCTATGCTGTCCTATAAGGTGTGTGGACCTGTGTCTTTCCCCCTATCCTAACCCCCCCCCCCCCAGCTGCCTACCTTTTTGTATAAGCCTTGGGGCATACTGAATGTTTGACACTGGAGATGTACCTTGATCTATGATGTTTTATCCCTTGATTATGAGGTTCTGAGTTTGATCCCCAGAACCCACATTCAAAGCCTGATGTGTTGGTTCATGCTTTTGATGTCAGCACTGGGGAAGCGGAGTCTAGTAGCTCTAAGGGATCCACTGGCCAAGCAGCCGAGCTGAATCTGCAGGCCCCAGGTCCCAGTGAAAGACTTCCTAAGGAAACAAGGTGGGGCAGGCAAGCTGGCTCAGCAAATAAAGGGGCTTGCTGTGAAAGCCTCAAGATCTGAGTTTGATCCCTGGAATCCAAAGTGGAAGAAGGGAACTGATGCTAAAAAGTTGTCTGTGATTCCTGCATCTATGTTTAGACACATATGTCACCTGTGTGTGATTCCCACGTCCATGCTCACACATACATATCGCCTGTCTGTGAGTCCACACTCAGACATACGTCACCTGTCTGTGATCCCTGTGTCCACACTCACATTCATGTCACCTGTCTGAGATTCCTGTGTCCACGCTCACACACGTTACCTGAGATCTCTGTGTCCATGCTCACACATGTCACCTGTCTGTGATTCCTGTGTTCACGCTCTCACACACATATCACCTGTGTGTGATCCCTGTGTCCACGTTGACACACACGCATGTCACCTGTCTGAGATTCCTGTGACCACACGTCACCTGAGATTTCCATGTCCACACTCCTACACACACGTCACCCGCACAATGACAATAATAATAAACCAAGTAAAACAAAATCAAACATGCAAAACAGAAACAAGGCGGACGGCTCCTGCAGTGCGTTCATACAAGCAGGTCAGAGGTCAACCCAAGGTCCCATGGATCCCAGGCTGCCCTTGAACTTGCTATGTGGCTGAAGATGACTTGAATTTAGGGTCCTCCTCCCTGCCTTCTGGTGCTCAGTACCACCCCATCCAGTTTTATGTGGTGCTGAGGACTGAGCCCATGTATAGCAACCTTACATGGACACATACATACATAGACACATGGGTACACTCTATCAAGCCACACTCCAGTCTCTTTTGTCTTTTTAATTGCCACAATGCCTTGGATGGCCAAGTCTAAGAGGCCGGGTGGCCTTTTTGTGCTAAGTTTGAATAACAAGAGGACATCCTGTGGCGTGAGAGCTGGGAGAGGGTCCGCCAAGAGCACAAGGCCTGGCTCGGCAGCCCACACAGGCAGAGAAGAGCTGTCAGACAGCCACAGCGCCCTGCACCTTCTCAGCACTCACTTTAGGTTCTACTGGGCAGGGGAAAAACCAAAGGTGGCCTAGAAGGCAGAAAGTCCCCTGCTAGTGGCAGGGGAAGACCCAGGGCGAGTGTCTGTTCTCAGGCCCAAGAGCCTCTGCTGAGGGAGAGAAGAAAGGCTGATGAACCACAGGCAGAGAAAGTGAGAACAGGGGTTTTGGCTTTGGGGGAAGAAGGTAGGCAGAACCGAGCTGTTCTTCTAGAGGCCACTGGGCAGGAAGTGAGGACAGAGCCTGACAGGAAGTCCAGGAAACAGGAGTCCCAACTGTCAGCTGTCAGAGAGGATGAGGTCCCCAGGGACAGGGTAGAGAAGGACCAAGCTTACCAGGCAGCCAGAGCTTAAAATGGAGAGAGCATGGTGGTGACCAATGCACAGCAGAAGCCTCACTGTGCTTGGTACCTGATGAATCAGCCAAGAGCCCAATGATGGGTCACTTCCAGGGGGCGGAAAGGGACGGGCAAGGATCAAATGGATGGATGGGTCTAGGATTTTTGTTTGTTTTGTTTTGTTTTGAGACGGTCTCTCATGCAGCCCAGGATGGCCTGGAACTTGTGACTGTAAGAAATAAATTGCTACAGTCCATTTACAGTATGAGGTTTGCTTAGCATCAATCAGTCACAAACAAGCAGGAGGCACTAGGCCCTCTCTCCCATGGTGGGCAGTTCACTGACCTCAGCACTCTGAGAACCGGAAGACTACATTTTTATTGGCTTACAGACAGTCCTGTTAGTCTCCGCCCAACGGTAACCTAGCAACATCTTACATCATCATCGGCTGCCAGGTGTGTGCCAGGCATATAGGAAGCCTGCTGGCACCCCAGCGCGCGATGTCTGTCTATCTATCTATCTATCTATCTATCTATCTATCTATCTATCTTCTTTCTCCCCTTTCCTCTATTCCCATGTTTCCTGGCTGATCTCTTTCTCTCTTCCTCCTTTCCTCTCTCTTTCTGTTCTTCTCTCTCTCCTCTCCTCTGCCCTCACAGCCCTGTTGCTCAATGTCCCAGGTCCCATTCCCTTCCCCCATAATAAATCTTTACACAAGAAAGAAAGAAGGAAAGAAAGAAAGAAAGAAAGAGAGAAAGAAAGAAAAGTAAACGTTTTAAAGTCAGGCCTGATGGTGTGTGTACCCAAAGCAGAGTCAGGAGCATCTCAGAAGTTCAAGGTCATTCCTGGCTACATAGCAAATTCAAGGCTAGCCTGGGCTACATGATACCCTATACAGAAAAAAAAAAATTGTTCCCTTCATAAGCAGCATGTAACGGAGGCCCTGGGGATGAGGAGGTGACTCCATGGGGGAGGTTTTTTTTTTTTTTTTTTTTTTTTGGTTTTTCGGGACAGGGTTTCTCTGTGTAGCCCTGGCTGTCCTGGAACTCACTCTGTAGACCAGGCTAGCCTCAAACTCTCGAACTCAGAAATCCATCTGCCTCTGCCTCCCAAGTGCTGGGATTAAAGGCATGCACCACCACCGCCCGGCCCATGGCTGAGGTTCTTGCTAGCACCAACAGGGAGGAGGGAGAGGGCTGACTCTCATGGCTCTGATCTCCACGTTTGCCTTGGCAGGTCCTTGTGAACACACATTTGAATACACACAACACATAGCTGTAATAAAAGTAAATAAGTAGGGCCTAGTTCTTCCTGGAGGAAGCAAGTGAACTGCCATTCACTGAAGAAAGTTGTCAAAGAAAATTAGAATTTAGAAGGCTATCTCCAAGCTGGACACTGGGTCCCTGAAGATCTGCCACAGTCTTGTTCCTGTGTGAGTGACCCAGTAGGAAACCCTCCCCACCTCACACAGCATCTTACTGGCAGTCTTCTGATCCCTTCTCAGATGCTAAGAATCAAATGCTGGAGGCTTGAACCCAAAGGCTTTTCATGAAGATGCGTAGCGTACCTTGGCCCATCCAGGAAACTGGATGAAGGTGTCCTGCGGCAGGTCTGGGATGCCCGAGGGGATGGAGAAGTTGCCCACATAAAAGGTGGGGAGTATGAAATCCGAAGACTTGGAGGTCGACTGTCCATCAAGGTGACCCTCATCAGTGGCTTCCTGGCCCCCGAGATGGCTGCGTACCATGGCCTCAGTGTCCAGTGGGAAGACTGTCCAGTTGGTGAGGACAGTGGAGTTGAGGGTCATGTTGGAAATCAAACCCTGGAAAAGGAAAGCAGAGAACCGTGAGCCAGTGGGGAAGCAGGGACTCATGGGAGTCCCTGGGGAGACCCAGGAGAAAATGAGACTCAGCTGTGTGGACAGCAGGTGACACAGGTCCGGCTGGAGGCTCAGTCCGATCTATTCTCCTGTCAGGAATGAAGATGATCCTTTTGTCTGTCTGTCTCTCTGTCCGTCTGTCTTGTTTTTTCAAAACAGAGTTTCTCTGTGTAGCCCTGGCTGTCCTAGAACTCACTCAGTAGACTATATTGGTCTCAAACTCACAGAGATCCTCCTGCCTCTGCCTCCCAAGTGCTGGGAGTTATGTAGAGAGCTGCTACCACCTGGCTCTTTTTTTTTTTAAAGTTTAAAAACAATTATTTTTATTTGTGGCATGTGATCAGTATGTGTGTGTGTGTGTGTGTGTGTGTGTGTGTATTACACATGCATGTGGGTACCATTCCAAAAGAGGTTATCTTTTGGCATGAGATGCCCTGGAGCTGGAGTTACAGGCAGTTATGAGCTTTCCCATGTGGGTCCTTGGATCTAAACCTGGATCCTCTCTAAGTGTTCTATAACCCCTGACCCACCCCTCCAGCCCAGGATGAAGACATTCTAAAGAGACACTTATGCGCCTCCCTTTGGCTGGCAGACTACTGAGACAATAGAACCTACGAAACTGGAATTTTCCTAGAAATCTCATGCTAGGAAAAAGGCCAAACAAAGCCTGGTGTCATCGAGAGCCAGACTGGGAGCTTGTCTCCCCGGAAGAGATGTCACCGAGTGCCGACTATGAGCGGCGGCGGAGAGACTGGAGCTAGAACACATCCTTACCAGGACTGTGAGAGTGTCTCTAGCCTTCTATTTAAACCTGAACCCCATGTTAGGATCCCGAGGATGGACTGGGGTGGGGTAGGATGAAGAGTTACAGGACTTACTATTTCTCTTCCTAGAGTGGCCACACGAATAAACCTTTCTGCTTTTCAGTGTCCCATGTCTGATTCTACGTTTCAGGAGCTGGATCCGCCTGACCCTAACAACTCCCACAACAGCAACTCTTTGGAACGAGGTACACGGCCCTCTACACTGGCTTTGCCACAAATCACTACAAAGCCACCCTAGTGTCTGGGCTACAGGAAGTGGGTGCCTCAGGGGGAGCGCTCTAGCCTGAACCCCACTGCCTTCAGAATTTGCTAGAATGGAAAAAAAAATACCAGGAGAGAATAAGTTAGTAGGAAAATCTAGGAATATTCACCCCGAAGCAGTTGGCCATAGCGGGTGGGGGTGGGGTGTCTGTCTCTCCCACCAGTCAAGGAGCAAGCCCAGATCCAGAGTGGCCAAACATCTGTCCAGCTGTGAGGACCATGTGTGAGGACGTCTGTGGGATTGAGTAAAGGCTCTGTGAGCAATGATGAGACAGTGGACACCAGGATTGGTTTAGAAGTTCTCCTCTTTGATCTGCAGGGGCCGGGGGCCAAGGCAGCCCTGACTACAGCCATCACTCGGGAACTTACGATCACGATGTATCTAACTTCTTTTTGTTGTTATCAAGACAAGGGCCCATGTGTTCCAGGCGATCTCGGAACTCACTATGTAGCCAAGGCTAGCCTTGAGCTCCTAACTCTTTCTGCTTCAGCCTCTCAAGCATTGGACTGCAGGTGTATGCCTCTGACAACTCATCTGACTTCTCGCTATGGCTTTTTTATTTGTTCGTCGAGACAAGATCTTGCTATATAACCCAGCCCTCACAAGGGCGAGGATTACAGGTGTGTATGTGCGCGTGAGCGCTTGTGTGTGCGTGTGCATGTGCGTGTGTGTATGTGTGTGTTCACGACTCACCCACTCTTTACTTTCTACATGAGGAGCTTCTCCGCTCACAGAGAATCCCGGATCTTTCAAAAGACACTGTCTGACACCAGGTCTCAACTGTCTGGTTACTGACTCCGTCAGTATCAAGTGTCTGGACCTAGAGACCACACTGCAGGATCCTACTCACGCTGGGAGTCAGTGTGACCAACCACACAGCCAGGAAGGTCAGTGACCGCAGCCGGAACACAAGGATGGGAAAATATGTTTACACGGAGGCAGTGTGTCACAAATGGCCTTTCTGCCGCCCACAAGAGGATCGTGAAGGGGAAATGGGTCAGTGGGTGAAGGGCTTGCTACGTGAGAGTGAGGCCTGGAGCTTGGATCCCCAGCTCCCATAGAAATGCTGAGTGGCCATGACAGCCGGCCTGTGATCCCAGCACACAAGAGGAGGAGACAGGGAATTCCCCAGGGCAAGACAGCTATCTACATTAGGTGACGTGAGTTCCAGGCTCACTTGAGACCCTGCCTCCATGTAAGGTGGAGGTCGACTGAGGGAGAAATCTGGTGTCAACCATGGCTCTTTTTACTCACAGGCATGCGTGTGTGAGTGTACTCCGACACACAAGTGCGTGAACACATGAGCACTCAAACACACGAGCATGCTCATACATAGATGTTAAAAAAATAGAAACAGGATCAGGATCTGAGGCAGGCAGTACCTTGAGCATTCTCTCCGGGGAAGAGCAGCCTTTACCCCATTTTTATACTTCTGGAAGCACCTTGGGGACACTATAGATCCAAAACAAATGTGTCTTGAACTGGATGTGGAGGTTGGCTCTGTAACTCGGAATCTGGATTGCTGTGAGTTCTAGATCAGCCTTTGTTACACAGTCTCAAAAAAATAAAACAAACCAAAAAACAAACAATTTCTCCCTCCCCCCAAAAAAAAACAGTAAGAAAAAGTTTCCTGGGCTGGGGATTCAGCTCAGTAGTATTGACTAGCCTAGTGCCGGAGTTTGCTGCCCAGCACCACGTGACCTGGGTGTGGTGGAACATGCCTATAAACCCAGCACTTGGAAGGTCCAGGCAGGGAGCTCAGGACATCCCTGCCTGACTACACAGTGCGTCTCAGTCAGGGCTTATGAGATTTTTTTTCTTTTTTGGTTTTTCGAGACAGGGTTTCTCTGTGTAGCCCTGGCTGTCCTGGAACTCACTCTATAGACCAGGCTGGCCTCGAACTCAGAAATCCGCCCGCCTCTGCCTCCCAAGTGCTGGGATTAAAGGCGTGCGCCACCACCGCCCGGCGATTTTTTCTTCTTAAACAAGTTAAACAAAACAAAAACCCAGATTAACAATAAAGTTTCTTAATGATCTAGAAATACTGGTTAGAACACCACACTGGGACTGGACAGAGAATAGTAACCAGCCAGTGGCAGAACAGCAGCCAAAGGGCTTCCTGTAACACAGCTAGCTCAGTTGCAGGCCACCCATCCAAGCCTGCGCAGCGAGCAGAGCCCACCAGATGCCTCGGGTTCTGAGGAGGGAGAGCCCCTGACGAGCTGGGTGGGTTTTCAAAGCAGAGGAAGGGCATGGTGGAGTGGCTTCCGTTTCTCCCCACAGGATGGCTGAGCTCAAGCACAAGGGAAGTATTTACAAAGCTCAAGGTTCTTGTGGGCTGTGGAGGAAAAGATCCCCTCAGAGAAATTCATCTTCAGGCTGCAAAACAAATCAGGGGACTTCACTCCTTAGGCTCAGCGAAGTGTGCAGGCCTTGATAGGGAGCTGCTGTGGTGACAGCTGGTCTGTGGCGATTGGTCAGAACGAGAAAAAAAATATATATATATATCCAGCTCTTAACTATTGATATATATCAACATATTTATTGATATAGTATATGTCAATATTGCACATATATAGTATATATATATACATACAAATATATATACATATATACATATACATATACATATACATATATATATATATATATCATATTTATGTATTTATCAATACTTAAGGACTGGGGAATGTGCCTCAGCTGGCTAGTGATTGCCCAGTGTGCAAGAGGCCCTTGAATTCAATCTCTAGCATAACAGGACGGTGGCAGACAGTCATGATCCCAGCACCTGGGAGGTGGAGGCAGAGGGATTGAAAATTCAAAGTCAGGGTGAGTTCGAGGCTACTCTGGACTACTTGAGACTTTGCCTTAAAAAAATAACAACAACAGCAACAACAACAAAAAGAGAATAGACAATTAAAAAGTTAAGTTCTAGCTGGGCGGTGGTGGCGCACGCCTTTAATCCCAGCACTTGGGAGGCAGAGGCAGGTGGATTTCTGAGTTCAAGAGTTCGAGGCTAGCCTGGTCTACAGAGTGAGTTCCAGGACAGCCAGGGCTACACAGAGAAACCCTGTCTCGAAAAAACCAAAATAAATAAATAAATAAATAAATTGTAGACTGAATATGGGTGTATGCCTTTAATCCCATCACCTGGGAGACAGAGGCAGGTGGATCGCTCTGAGTTTGAGGCCAGCCTGCCTGGTCTATACAGGGAGTTCCAAGACAGCTAGGGCTACACAGGGAGACCTTGTGTCAAAGAAAAAAAAAAAAGTGTGTGTGTGTGTTAAACTGTATTCTTTAGTAGAAACAGAAGGTATTCAGATGTCTTTCTGTATAAACGGAAGCAGGAACCAGAGACGGATGTGTGAGTGCTGCATGCATGACCAGAACTCCTTCCAACCACTCAGGCACAGGTCCATCCCTCCTATGAGTGTCCTACCTTAAAGTCGTTGATATATCTGCCATAGTTCACACGGCCCATGTTCTCCACCAGAATGTCCAGCGTGGCCCCAGCCTTCCCCTGTATCTTCAGAGTTGTCATAAGGTTTCGATCAAGGATTCCTTGGGGCACCTGTGAGTTAAAGCCAAGGCTGAATGGGGGTGGGAGGTGAGATCAGAGAAAAAGAGCGGTGTGCACAGCTTATCTGTCCCTTTTCCTGTCCCAAAGTGTCATCAGCTTTACACGGAGAGAGTTTGAATGTGCCAAGTGTCATCAGCTTTACAGGGAGAGTCTGGATATGCTCAGGCCAAGTTCCCACAATCCCTGTCGTTCCAAATGAGGAGGATGGCTGTACACGGCTCAGGGTCCACTCCTCTGCTGGGACTGTGCTATAGTGACTGGGACTCTGTTCTACCTGGAACAAAGTCTTGTGATGCAGCTCAGGATGGTCTTGACCTTGAAACCTTCCTGACTCCACCTCATAAATGCTGGGATTACAAGTGTGGACCAACATGCTTGGCTCAGGCATTTTTCTGCTTGATGTATATGTGTGTATGTACATGTGTATGTATATGTGTGTGTATGTGTGTGTGTGCGCGTGTGTATGTGCACCATGGTGTATATGGAGGTCAGAGGACAACTTGAGAAGTCAATTCTTTTCTTCTACCATGAGGGCCTCCCTGGAACTTCTAATTCTCCCACCTCACATCCCACGTGCCCAGCTTACAGGTGTGGCTCATACGCTTCTATTTTTAAAGGAATGTGACAGAGAAGACATTCGAGTGTCCCTGTGAGAAGGATTACTGCACCTCCTCACAGCTTTAAACTTAACCTTTGCACGGTTAGGTGCAAAGATACAGCCTTTAAACACGGGGAGAGAACAGATAAAATCAGGTAACAGATAAAATCGGAGATAGGTAGAGTCAGCTCACCTCAACTGCTAGGGTACATCAGCCACAGCGATTATGTAACACAGTGAGAGAAAGCAACAGCTATTTTCTTAACAAGACATTCCTAACCATTCATTCATTCATTCACGCCCCCACACCCACTTCAAGCTGAGGCCAGAATACAGGGCTCTATTACAGAGCTCAATCCCCAAGCCCATTCTTAACCTTTTAAAAGATTATTTTTTAGACTGGCTACACTGACCATAAGTCACCAGGACACAACTAGTGAAGCCTCTCAGAGGCTTGTCCTCACTGAAATTAAATCTGTTGGTTATAAAAGAAAACCTTCCCCCCTTATTGTGTGTGTGTGGGTGCGTTCAGGTGAAAGTACGCATGCAAACGTGTGTAGAGGCCACTGGGACAACGTAGGTGTCATTCTTCAGAAACAGTCCATCTTCCTTTCTGAGATAAGATCTCTGGCTCACTCGGAACTTTCGGAGGAGGCTAGGCTGGCTGCCCAGGCTCCTGTCTCTGCCTCGCCAGCACTGAGATTATAGATGCATGCTGTCACATGTGGATTTTTCCCTCCTTATTCTTTTATTTATTTTATGTGTGAGTGTTTGACTTGCATGCGCGACTGTGTACTATGTCTGTGCCTGGTGCTCAGAGGCCAGGAGTGTACAGGATCTCCTAGGACTAGAGTTACAGACAGTTGTGAGCTGCCACGTAGGTGGTGGAAGTTAAACCCAGGTCCTCTGGAAGAACAGCCAATGGCTTTAACCACTGAGCCATCTGTCCAGCCCCTTGTTTCTTTGTCCTCTACATGGGTGCTGGTGCTGTGACCTCAGGTCCTTATGCTTGCAAGGCAAGCTATCTTCCCAGCCTAGAATGAAATATTTTGATTTAAAGTACTCTGAGTGTGGCTGTGTGCACCTGTAATCCCAGCACTTGGGAGGCAGAGGCAAGAAGACCAGGAGTTCAAGGCTGGCACCGGATACCGAACATGTCTGAAGCCAACCTGGACTGCATGAAACCCAGTTTCCAAAAACAAAAACAAAAAACCTCCAAAGGCTAAAACTTTTCTGAAAAAAAAAAAAAATGTGCTTGGTCAGGAAAATCTTCTCACGAGCTTTTCCCACAACTATTCCAATGAGGAACAAATAGCTACAGATAGCTTTTGAATTATTCAATTTATATTATTCAATTTATTATTCAATTTGTATTATTCAGTGTGTGCGCACTGAAGGGCAGAGGCACATGAGCAGGTATCAGAGGTCAGCTGGCAGGAGTCAGTTCTGCTTTGTACCACGCCAGTCCCAGGGATCAAACTCAACCATCAGGCTCATGGCAAGCTCCTTTACCTGCTGAGCCATCTCTCGGGCTCTGGCTCGATGATCCTCCTTTTTTTTTTTTTTTTTTTTGTTTTATACAGTCTGGATCTCATCACCCAGGTAGGTTGGCTTGAATCTTGCAATTCTCCTGCCTCAACCTTCTGACAGCTGGGATTGCAGGCATGTGCCATCACACCAGATGTTGGAAAGGGTGTTTTAAAAATTTATCCGTGTTTTACTGTGAAACGAAGCCCTTGGTATGCTTTGGTTACAAGTGTCAGGAGCAACCCTTTAGACTCTAACGTCTCATTTAGGAGGAGACATTAAGTACAGCACATTTTATATGGTGACAGGTACCAAGCTGACATAGATGCTGTCCCTAAAGAACAGAGAAGGTCTGGGTGACATGCTAAGCTCAGTCAGGGCAGTGTTGGCCTTGTACTCAGGAGACCCAGGGTTTTCTAGAGTGTGTATGTTCAGAGAACAGCCCTGAGTCTGCAGCATGTGGGCCACAGCAGCGAGCAAGGCGTACTGCCCAGGGACACAGGATGTCACGTTACTAAGTGTAGAAGACCCTCCACCCCGCTGTCAAGTACGAGTGCGGAGTTCAAAGAGAATGCTTACCCCGTCCACAGAGACGTAAGCCCGATCACGGACACCATTTAAGAGTGAAGAGAAAATGGGTTTCGGCTCACTGCAATCTTGAGGAAGTGTTGTTCGGTACAGCACATACCCAAAATACTGGTGAGAAAAGAACATGAGAAAAAGGCATCGCCCTCAGTGTCTGGCTGCTAAGAGCTTGGCTGCCCGTGATCTGGATGAAAGCAAGGCTCTGAAAGCTGTAGGGAACGAAAAGCTTCCTCCACCCACTGCCAAACGCAAGCTGACTTTTTAAGTCTTGGCGGAACTATTCAAACACAAAAGAGCTCTCTCTCTGCCACACCAGGAAAACAAGAGTTAAGTTACTGCCCAGAGTGATCCAGGGAAATCATACCTACAGGTCAGAGGTCACTGGTATCAAAAAACAAATCAAGAGCTGGTGAGATGGCTCACCTGGTAAAGGTGCATGCCACAAAGCCTGGTGACCTGAGTTCAATCCCTGGGACCTACAGGATGGGAAGGAGAGAGCCTGTTCCCACAGGTTGTCCTCTAACCTTTGTATGTGTGCTGTGGTGCACACTCATATACACACCAACATCACAAATAAATAAAGATAACGATAGTTTTTTTTGTTTTTGTTTTTTTTGTTTTGTTTTTTGTTTTTTTTTAAAAAAAACAAAGGGTCCAGAGAGATGGCTCCGCCATTAAGAGCACTTGCCGCTCTTGCAGAGGACCTGGGCTCAGAACAATCTGTAACTCCAGTTACAGGGCATCCGAATATTTCTTTAGTCTTCTGTCGGAAGCAGACATGCAGGTAGTACCCATACAGTTCATATACAGACAAGCAGGCAAAGCACTCATACACATAAAAAAAAAAAAAAAAAAAAAAAAAGCCAGGAAAAGCCCCAAACACAAGACAAACACTGAGTTCTGCTCAGTAAAACATTCTCCGGGTTTTTGGGCTAAATCTGCTCTAAAGTACAAAACAAGACTCAACCTGAAACTCTTTAAAGCAAAGAGGAAAGAGAGAGTTGAGGGGTGGGTTCCGCCACCACATCAGGAGTTTTATTTTTAAGGCTACTCAGGTAGCCCAGGCTGACCTCAAATCTACTACATAACTAGACATAATCTTGAATTTCTTATTCTCCTGCCTCCACCTCCCAAATGACGGGATTTCATATAACCATGCCTGGTCGTATGTAATGCTGGGGAAATGCTGGGGCTCAGTCACAGGGCTTCGTGCCACACAGGGTTTGTGTGTGCGTGCACATGGTCGGGTGTGTGCACATGAAGGCAGGTGCCCACAGAGGCCAGAGGCTTTGGATCGTCTGGTACTAGAGTTACAGGCAATTGGGGAGCTGCCAAGTGGGTGCAGGGAACTGAACCCAGGGTCTCTAGAAAAGCAGCCGGTGCTCTTAACTGTCGAGCCAT
This sequence comes from Grammomys surdaster, assembly GCF_004785775.1. NCBI lineage: Eukaryota > Metazoa > Chordata > Mammalia > Rodentia > Muridae > Grammomys > Grammomys surdaster. The sequence goes on from NW_021604620.1 coordinate 8,732,146, forward strand.
CTCTCCAGCCACTTTAATTCTTTTCATATCTAGTTTATAGTTCATGATCTTGCTGGAACTTTTATGTTGGTTTTTCTCATGTTTGTTTTTCTGAGACAACATTGCACTGTTTCACAGGCCAGGCTGGAGCTTACTATGTAGCCCAGGCTGGCCTCCAGCTCTTTGGCTTCTCGCCTTGGCCTCCCATACGCCAGAATTATACTTGGGGCATCCACAGCCGCACTGACGGCAATAGTTTTTGAAGAGTTCAGATTGTTCCTGGACCATTCCTCCCTCAGGGGAGTCAGCAAAATGCCTTAATGTGGACACAGCAGTGGAGACATGTCCTCCTGGGTCCCCATGCTGCATGGGGCGGTGTCGCTGGGACACCACGGGTCACTTGGTTCCTTTGTCATACCTGATCATTTAGTTGGGATCTCAACCCTGTTTTCTGGGGAACAGTAGTCTATACACACCCAGAGCGGGAAAAGCAGCTGCCAACTGATGAACCGGATGAAACGTGTATAGGGCAAAATCCCACGAAATAAAAAGCTGGGAGAAACTTCTAACAAGACAAGGAAGTGCCAGGAATGAAGCACACACAAGCACAGAGCACACCAACGTTCTTCCCAAGGCAGGAAACAGAACCTCTAAGAATGAAAACTTAACCTGACAGGGGGTTTTTTGAGACAGAATCTTATGTAGCCCAGGTTGGCCTCGAATACCAAGTATCTGAGAATGACCTTGAGTTTTTGAGCCTCCTACCTCCCTCCCTCCACCTCCCACAAGCTGGAATTACATGCTTGCTACCATGCCTCGTTTATGAGTTATTGGGGAGCAGGGATCGAACTCAGGGCTTTGTTCACGCCAGGCAAGCACCTTACCAACTGAGTCCTAACTGCAGCTCCCAATAAAATAACGACGCCCAGGAAGCAATAAGGACACACCTGTGTTGCCAGGAATAGAAAGACAAAGCGTTCCCTGTGGAGACAGACCTACCTGTTTTACCTGAGTGAACTTCAAGGGGTAGACACTTTTCACAGGCCCATTGGGACACAGGATACCCAGAGCTTCGGCCACCGTCTTGAACTGAAAAGAAGCAGAACCAGACTCAGTGTGCTGTCACCCGTGGGGGGTGGGAGGGGAGGTTACATTAGTCTGACTTAACAAAGACATTGAGATAGGCCTCAACTGTCCAAGTTCCACTTGCTTCACAATCCCCTTTGATCTTAACCACCCACTCCCTGTTTTCTTCTCTCTTCCCCCCCACAACCCCCTCTCCCTCTCCCTTTCTTTCTGAGACAGGGCCTCAAGTGTCCCAGGCAGGCTTTCTATGTGGCCAAGGCTGACCTTGCTTTTCTGATCCTCCAAGTGCTAGGGTTACCTGAGTGTTCAACCACACCCACCCTATGTACTGTTGGGGTTCAAACCCAGGGCTTTCTACAAGCCAGGCGGGCCCTCCACTAACTCAGCTAAAACCTAGTACCTACTCACTTTATTTCTTACTGTTTTCTGCAGCCCTGGGGATTGAACCTAGGGTTGGTTGGCTTGTTTCTTTTTTTTTTTGGTTTTTTGAGACAAGGTTTTTCTATGTGACAGCCTTAGCCATCCTTGAACTCACTCTATACACTGAGTTTCGAATTCACAAAGATCCATTGGCTTCTTCCTTCCAAGTGTTGAGATTCAAGGTGTGCGTCACTATACCCGTCTATGAGCGGATTCCACACAAACTAGATAAGTAAGTTCTCTACCATTGAGCGGCAAGCCCTGGGCCTTGCTTGTAACTTATTTTGTTTTATTTTATTTGGAGACAAGGTCTTGCTATGTAGTCCTGGCTGGCCTGGGACTTGCTATGTAGATCAAGCTGGCCTTAAACTCAGAGATCTGCCTGCCCTGTCCTCCAAATGCTGGGATTAAAGGTGTGCCCAAGCGTGTCTGAAACCTGTTCTTTTCTCTTATTATATATGTGTGTGTGTGTGTGTGTTTGGCCTGACATATGTCTGTGCACCATGTGTGTGCACCTAAGCACCTAAGGAGAGTAGAAGAGAGTGTCAGAACCTGGAACTGGAGTCACAGATGGTTGTGAGCTGCCATGTAGATGCTAGGAATCAAACCTGGATCCTTGGAAGATCGGTCAAAGCCAGACATAGTGGCATACAACCTTAATCTTATCACTTGGAAGGCAGGCACATGTCTGTGACTTTGAGGCCAGCCTGATCTACATATCGAGATCCAGGATGCCCAGGACTGTACAGACAAAACCTGTACCCTGTCTCAGACAAAACAAAACAAAACAAAACAAAACAAAACAAAAAGCAGTCAGTGTTCTTTTTTTTTTTTTTTCGGAGACAAGGTTTCTCTATATAGCCCGAGCTGTCCTGGAACTCACTCTGTAGACCAGGCTGGCCTCGAACTCAGAAATTTGCCTGCCTCTGCCTCCCAAGTGCTGGGATTAAAGGCATGCTCCACCACCGCCCAGCTCAGCAGTCAGTGTTCTTAACTGCTGAGCCATCTCTCCAGGGCCTGTTCCTAACTCTTGATAAGAATGTAAACGATGAAAGTCTTAAAGAGGGTTTCAAGTGCACCCATTCAGAAATACAGCTCAGAGCTCTCTAAGAAAGGCCTCAAAACGAACGGCCCCTGAGACAGGAGGCCGCCTCTGTGATGTACCACAACATGTTTTCAAGTGAGGAAGAGCTCTGAAGCAAAGATAGTAGGTAGAGGCAAATGCCTCTAAGATTAGATCTGCCAGGGCCTTGTCACAGGCTTATGTCATGGACTCTAAGATCAGATCTGCCAAAGCCCTGTCACAGGCTTGGTCACGGTCGCTCCACTGTCTTCCAAGCCTATGTGGCATGTGTTCTGAGCCTGTGTCACGGCTCCTGAAAGTTGCCCTCTGAACTCTACAAGTGTGTGCAAGTACACACACAAACATACAATTTTAAATAAAACTTTATTATATACACTATTATATACTATATCTTATATAAATTGAAAAAAGTTGTGTGCTGATTCCCTCCCTCCCAGCTTTCTGTGTTTTGTGTCGAGTTGACAGTGAGTGTCTCCTGTAGCCCAGGCTAGAAATCTCTATGTGATCCAAGGTGACCCTGAACATCTCATCCTCATGCCTTACTCCCAAGTGCTGGGATTAAAATCACATCTGCTTCCCCCCACCCCCACACCATTCTTTTGGAGACAGAATCTTTCTCTAAAGCCCAGGCTAGCCTCAAACTCACTATGTAGCAAAGGCTGGCCTTGAACTTGGCAGGAATCCTTTTGCTTTAGCCCCCTCAGGATTATAGGCACGAGCTCCCATGCCAACTTACTGATTTCCTTTCTAACACTAAGCTGTATTTCTTCACGGTTTTTCAATTTTGGTATTGTTGTTTTAAGCATTTGCAGCTGTCTATATCACAGGAAAGAACTCTTGACTGTTTTAAAACCAAGCGACCATTTTTTCTTAAGTAGCTACAGAGATGAACATGTGCCCCTTCCCAAGTGTGATTCAAGCGTGCTTAATCTAAGAAGAGATTCCTATCAGCAACCACGTTCTTTGTAGACTGTGGCACAGGATCTGACATTACAATGGAAACTATTACGGCAGCTCGGCCAGCCAACCAGAAGCTTAAGGCTACGAGTGGAAAACCATGCTATGATGTTTGGTGTTTGCCTCAAAGATAAGAATGTACGCTGCTATTTTAGAATTTCAAGTTCTTAAGAAATAAGTGACTATTCATGTTTTCTTCTTCTTCTTTTTTTTTTCTGGTGAATGAATACACGTAGGAGTAAAGGATGGAGTTAGGGGAAAACCGGAGACCCAAAGAGTCAAAACAAACCAATTTTGTAAACCATTAAGTAACTCTCTCCTTTCCTCCACAGAATAAAATTACCTGAACTCTTATTAATGATTAATTTCTATCTTTTTCCTCTGATGTTCCAGTATTCAAAGAGTCACTATGGTATGATTTTTTTTTGGATCTAATTTAAGAACAGAGACATCAAAATTTCTGTGGCTTGGAGAAACTCATTAAAAAGGGGTGGATGGGACTGTCAAGAGGGCTCAGTGGAGAAGGGTACTTGTCACCGTGTCTGATGACATGAGTTCGAATCCCCAGATGCACGGTAGAAAGAGCTACTGACTCCTCCATGCTGTTCACTGGCCTCCAGCTGGGTGCCAAGGAATGGATGTCTCCCAACCAAAGAAATAAATGTAATAAAGAAAAAAAAAATAATAGAGGGGCAAATGATAGGAGAAAGCCTGACTGGACAGAATTATGCAGTGTGATGTCACTTCACCGCCGCCCGCAGCACTGCTTTTCAAAACCAAGCACCGAACCAAAATGAACCGAGCGGCCCACGAGCACCACCGCCTGCATCCTGCCAGCTTGCACACGCGTCCTCTCTTCCCTCTCCCCAGCCCTCTAGAAATGCCGACCCTTCCGAGCGAGCAAGCCCCCCGGCAGGCTGATGACACCTCGTTCACTGTGCCTCCCCCATCAGACTCTAAGTGAGGATCTGACTTTTTTCGTTCTTTCCGAGACGGGTTTTATGTAGCCTAGGTCAGCGTCTAATTCACTCTGTAGTTAAGGATGACCTTGGATGTGTGCTGGTTTATATGGTGCTGAGGGTAGAGCCCGGGGATCCGCTCGTGCCCGGCAAGCACTCTAACCACTGACCCACACCACCAACCCTGTACCCTGTCTTACCTTTCTCAGAGCAACTTTTCCGTATGCGAACTTGGGTGTAGATGGAGGGATAGGTCCTTCTGGGACTTCTTTAAACTATAAAGCACAGTGGGGAAGAGGAGAGAAAAAAACGTTTAACCCTTTAGACATTCATCTGTAAAAAAATTTTTTTTGCCGGGCAGTGGTGCCGCACGCCTAATCCCAGCACTTGGGAGGCAGAGGCAGGTGGATTTCTGAGTTTGAGGCCAGCCTGGTCTACAGAGTGAGTTCCAGGACAGCCAGGACTACACAGAAAAACCCTGTCTCGAAAAACCAAAAAAAAATAATAATAATAATATTTTTTCCTTTTCTTTTCTTTGTTCAAGATAGGGTTTCTCTGTGTAGTCTTGGCTGTCCTGGAGTTTACTCTGTAGGGCAGGCTGACCTCAAACTCAGAGATCCGCCTGCCTCTCCCTCTTAAGTGCTGAGATTAAAATTGTGGACCTCCATGCCTGATTCTGTTTAATAACTTTTTATTGGTACTAGTTTGCTGCTTAGCAAAATCATAACATTCTATCCAGGTAATTAATGTTTCAAATACACACAAACATTTTACCTCCTATCCTTTATGTCTCTGTCAACTAACTGTCATTGCATTCAAAGATGCATACCCAGCAAACAGCTGTTCTTTCCCCTCAGGGAATTCAGCAGATTCCAGGGAAACTGGCTTTTCCCACTCCAGTCTCCGGTCCCCATTCATTCATCTAAGATTCTGCTTAGAAAGCGCTTTGTGTGGTGATGCTATGTCACTGTAGCTAAAAACAGTCCTCGCTCAAAGAGTGAGAAAAGCCACGGCAGGCTGTATCAACCTGGCAGTAAGTCGTGGAGCAAAGATTTCCCCCATCACTACACAGCCAGGAAACAGCATGAGAGACTTCACCCAGAGATGAGTCAAAGGCCGATGGCTAGGCTGGGGAGATGGCTGAGTGGGCAGGGTGCCCACCACAGAGGCATGAGGACCTGATTTCAGATCCTCAGAACTCACATGAGACCCCAGCACTAGGGGGATTCAGAAATGGGTAGATCCCCAGGGCTGCAGCAGCCAGCCTAGCTGATACAGCAAGTTCAGAGTTCAGTGAGGGACCCTATCTCAAAAACAAACCAGACAGAGATAGGGGAAGACACCAGAAGTTGGTCTCTGTCCTTTACACAAGCATGCTTGGACAAGCTCACAAGAGTGTACGTGAGCTCTTACACATACACACACATACATGCAGGTACACATGCACACATAGGCATGCATGCACACATACTGAGGTCAAGTATGGTAGCACAGGACTTTAATCCGCTATCCCAACATCTGGAAGCAGAGGCCAGCAATTCTGAGAGTTTGAGGCTAGCCTGGTCTACACAGTGAGTTCCAGCAAGGGCTACACAGTGAGACTGTAACAAACAAACACATAGTAGGAACAACAAAAAATGCAAAATAAAAAAAGGTAAATAAGTCCCGGAGTGGGTCAGCCTCCTGAGGGGTACACTCATTCCCCCCGTGGAGGACAGTGGTGAGTGGGCTCAGGGGTAACAAGGAGCTGTGTTCCATTCAGCATAGCTCTCTGGGTGGTTTTGGTCCATTTAGGGCCAGCGTTAAACATAAAAAGGGGAGAACTGAGAGATAAGGTTGAAGGGCTCTCCTTATAGTCCTGCCTTGCCCCCAAAGTGATAAGATTACAGGAGCACACCACCATGCTCAGTTAAGGACTAGCTGGAAATTGGACCCAAGACTGAGTGCTGGTCTGGCTAGCACAGGACCACCTGAGTGGCACTATTAGTGGGTGTGGCCTTGTTGGAGTAGGTGTGTCATTTTAGGGCTTTAGGACCCTCTAGCTGCCTAGAACCGAGTCTCCCACTAGCAGCCTTCAGATGAAGATGTAGAATTCTCAGCTCCTCCTGCCCCATGCCTGCCTGGATGCTGCCATGTTCCTGCCCTGATGATAATGGACTGAATCTCTGAACCTGTAAGCCAGCCTCAATTAAATGTTGTCCTTATAAGACTTGCCTTGGTCATGGTGTCTGCTGACAGCGGCAAAACCCTCACTAAGACACACACCTATACACTCTCACACACATATATAGGTATATGCATGCTCTCTCACACTCATATACCCACACATACTCGTTCTCTCTCTCTCTCTCTCTCTCTCTCTCTCTCTCTCTCTCTCTCTCTCTCTCACACACACACACACACACACACACACACACACAGTGGCACAGTCAGGATTAAGATAGAACTGTTAAAACAGGTTACCAATTTAATCAAGAGCTCATAGAGGCATGCCTGTCTCTTCAGGACAGGAGGGGTAAAGGGATGGAGATACAACACTCTGCCCTGGAGTTTTATGGTCAAAGTGTTAACCGTGCCTACTTTAGTTCTACCCACACCAAAGACAGTATCTTAGAGAAATGCAAATGTCAAGTCTTGTCAAGCCTTGAAGACTCACACGTGACCTTTACCAGTGAGTATAGGCTTATGCAGCCTGCTGCTGGGAAGCCGTTCTCTCCAAAGCCCAAGGCAGGGGGAGACACTGACCATCTCCATTTGGGTAACCCTGACATCGTCTCACGGGAAGAGACTTTCCACTCCCTAAGTCTCTGGTGAAGGGACGGGTCAGGAGAGTCTACATGGGCCCTCATGTCATTAGATATTTCCCTTCATGCAAGCAAATATTCCAAATACTTTAACAAATGAGTTACCTGTGTATCTGCAAGTTCCAGAAGAAACACCACTAAGAGCCAGAGACGTTGCTCAGTGCAGAGTGCTCACTGAGCATGCTCAACCCTAGGAGTGACCCCAGCACTGGGGGAAACAGACCACTCCATGGAACCTTTTAAAACAAGCCATTCCTGAGCCAGGTGGTGGTGGTGCATACCTTTAGTCTCAGAATGCTGAGGAGGCAGGTGGATCTCTGAGTTCAAGGCCAGCCTAGTCTACAGAGCAGCTAGGGCTATACAGAGAAACCCTGGCTTGAAAAATGAAATAACAACAACAATAATAATAACAATAATAATACTTATTATTATTGTTGGTTTTGTTATTATTATTATATGCACATGCTATTATTATTATTGTTATTGTTATTATTATACACACACACAGACTGCCACAGCTTGCATATGGAGGTCAGAGGACAGTTTCAGGAGTCACTTTTCTCTCTGTACCAATGTGGATCCTGGGACCTGAACTCAGATCCTCAGCCTGAGAGACAAGCACCTGACTCACTGAGCCTCCCACCAGCTGAGGCCTTTGATTCTTGCCCTTTTCCCTCACACTTACCCCAGAAAGTCATGAGTATCTGCATTCTCCCTTCCTTCCCCTCCCGTCTCACCAGTTCCATCCATCCCTAAGACAGGATTTCACCCTATAGCTAGCTTTGGTTGGCCTAGAACTCACTACGTTGTGGCCCAGATTGATCTCCAACTCATGGTAACCGTCCTCCCTCGGCTCCTCAAGGGCTGAGATTATAGGTGTGAGCCAGGGCATGTGGCTTTCCACTTTCATATTGTGGTCTGAGTCTGACTGGTGATGTGTAGACACACACCGCAGCCGCCACCAGTCCCCACCAGTCCCTGACTGGTCTTCCGGCTTCACTGGGGCCCTCTCCCTGGTCAGTTCCTGCAGCCTGCATACTATGGCCTGCATAACCCTCCAGCGGTTCTGCCCAACCCTCCCATGCATCCTCATGTGTCCTCACTTACTCAGGTCTCTGTCTGGCCCAGGAGAGGGATGCAACCGTTCTATACTTGACTCTGGTTTTATCGGCTCCCCAGATGTCACCTGCTGGGTGCTGTCCAATAGATTCTAGAATCAGGGCACCTTCCTAGCGCTGACTGAGTCCTGCCAATGTCCTAGCCCTGGCTATCAACTCAATGCTCTGCTCTCTGGTCTCTCCCTGAAGTCTTTGTACAGGTTTTACCTTCAGCAGGAAAGCCTGTATGTACCAAGTAGATAAAACCAGCTAGCTCAAAACAGTACATGACATATGCCTGTTTAATCATCTGAAGCCATTATAGCACCAATTAAGTAAAATTAAAACAGGACCCCAAGTAGCAAAGTCTCAAGGTTGCTGAGGATAGCCCTGAACTCCTGACCCTCTGGCCTTCACCTCCCAAGTGGGATTACTTGTGTTTGCTTTCATGTTTAGCTTAGGTTTCGTGGGTACTGAGGACTGAAGTCAAGGAAGTGCTGGGCCATCTCACCAGCCCCTTAGTGCATTTTTAAATAATTTTTTTTTCCAGGTACAGTTTCAGGTAGTCCATGATGGCCTCAAATTTACTATGTAGCCAAGGATGGCTCTGAATCTCTTACTCTTTGTCCTCCCGAATGTTAGGACTGCAGATGTGTATCACCACACCCTGCACAGACGTAGGGGCCAAATCCAGGGTTTCGTGCGTGCCAGGCAAGCACTCTATCAACCGGGTTCTATGCTATTTATTATAAACTACAAAGGAGGGATGGAGTTTCCTGACGGCCAGACACCAAGGTGTGACCTGTATGAATCTACTTTGTATCATATGAATTCATTTATATCAAGTTCAAAACAAGTTCCCTGACTCTGTGGCAACAGGAGTTGGGGCAGTGGTTAGCCCCGGGCAGGGGGGTGGGTGAAGAGGAAGATGGAGGGGCACCAGGGAGGCTCCTGCTGGGCGTTGGCTGCCGTGTGCGGCTCACTTCCCATACACGGTAGCCCCAGGAGCCCTGTTTGTTCTTCTAAGGGCATAGATAACAGGGTTGAATAGGTAAGAAAACAGAAACACAGAGAGAGACAAACTTCCTAACCAGAAGAAACAAGAAAACCAAAACATCCTCAAACAAGATGAAGAGAAAGTAATATACAAAGAAGAAAAACAAGAGAACGGAGAACACGAAGAAATTTTTTAAAAAAGCTGAAATTGATCTCTCCTTGGGGCTCAGGTGCTGAAGGAGTGCCAGGCACTGGAGCAAAGGAGCTGAGTTCTATCCTCAGCCCCACAAAAAGCTAGGCAGGATGGCACGTGCCTGTGATACTACAGATGGGACAGTCTGGGGGCCCTGCTGGCCAGTGAACTCCAGGGGCAGTGAGAGACCCTGCCTCAAAAACAGGGTGGGGAGAAGTCAAGGAAGATGTGCATGTATACTTACAAGTACATACATACACACCTGCAAAACAGAAACCAGTCTCTGTATATCAAGAGTTACAATGAACAGGGCTGGAGTCAGAGGCCAGTGGTTAAGGGTGCTTGTTGCTCCTTCAGGAAACTCCGATTCAAGGTATCAACAACATCGGACAGCTCTCAACAGCCTGTTAGCTCCAGCTCCAGGGGATTCAATGACCTTTCTGGCATCCTCAGGTACCCACACACATGTACATACATACAAACACACACACACACACACACACACACACACACACACACACACACACATGCATGCAAATCTTAAATAATAAATAAAAATTTTAAAAGAGAAAGGAAATTTTAGGTGAGAATATATTTGCCCTCCCTCCCTCCCTCCCTCCCTCCCTCCCTCCCTCCTTCCTTCCCTTCCTTCCTTCCTGGAGATATGGTCTTATGTAGCTGAGGCCACGAATCATATAATTGAGGAAGACTTAACTCCTGATCCTCTTGCTCTGGATCTAGGTTGCAGGCCTGCACCACATCAGGTTGATATCATTTTTATTCCATAACACACCAGGTGTGGTGGTGCACAGCTCTCGGGAGGCAGAGGCAGGCAGATTTCTGTGAGTTCCAAGTATGAATCTCACCTACACAGAGAGACCCTGTCTCAAAACATAAACCAACCACCCCCCCCCCGCAAAAAAAAAGAAAAGAAAATATTTCTGAACACAAATCTTAACACATTAAATTGACATTACAGGAGACTTAGCTTTTACCACTTACTTATAGGCAGACAACCTATCTTTTTTTTTTTTTTTAACTTCAAAACTCAGGTGACTGAGCAAAAAAACTGTGGGTTTGCATTTTTTTTTTTTTTAATTCACCGCAGAGACAGGAAACCCCACCTGAGAGCCTTAGGTGCTTCAAAGGCTGGCTGCTGCCTGAACAGAGACGTTCCAGAGCCAGCTAGAGGAAACAGCAGTCGCTTGCCTGAGATGGAGCACAGCATCCCTCTCTGCACAGGTCACCGCTGCTCTCCACACGGTGGTTATCGATTTCCTTCCCTACACACTTGAGCCACCACAAGGACACATTTTCTGGCTTCTATTTGCTGCACACAGTGTACAGACCAGGCTGGATGGCTCACACGTGCCCTTTGCTCTCTCTACGGCATGATTCGGAACCCTAACCCCAGCCTCACAGATGAGGGGTGCAGAGCCTAGAGCCTTGTTGATAAACTCACGGGGTCTTCCCCAGGCACGGCTGTACCCCAAACCTGTGCCTCCCTCCTTCTCCTCCATTAGTAAGGGAGCCACCTACAGAGCCACGAGGGGTTCATGGCAGGCTCCCCGGCAGTTCAGCTCACTGAGAGTTTGAAGGACCCACCTTCCGAATGACATCTCGAAGGGCAAAATACTTGTTAGTGAGGTCTCCTGCCTCGCTCAGTGGGGCATCGTAGTCATAGCTGGTGGGCTGTGGCGCATAGGGCATGTTGGCACCTAGAAGATAGAAAAGTCATGTCACCGGTCACTTGAGGTCATTGCTCAGGGGCTCATGTTAGGGTGAAGAGAAGTGGAAGACACATTAAAGCCCCAAATATCAGAGGTGGGATACCGTTCCCACAGCTGGTCAAGCGCCTCCCTAGCAGTGCAGACACCAGATACACTGCCACACGCCTGTAACTGCGTGTTCGGGAGGTGGAGCTGGAAGAGTTCAAGGTCGTTCTCTTTTTGCATGTTACATGTAGGTGTTTTGCCAGCATGCATATCTGTGCACCATGTGTAATCCACCGAGGCTGGAAGAGTGTGTCAGATCTCCTGGGACTGGAGGTGCAGACGGTTGTGAGCCACCATGTGGGTCCTAGGAATCTAACCTGGGTCCCCTGGATGAGGAGCCGGTGCCCCGATCTGCTTTTTCTCAGTTTCCATCCCTCCGGGGAAAGCCTTTATCTAACAGCTAATCAGTCTGGGGACATAAAACCTCCTTCCCTTGCCTCCCTGTCCCAGAGTTACACCACCACCGACCTTCTCACCAACAGTTAAATCACCCTGACTTCTTTCTTCCAGAGTTACATCACACACACACACACACACACACACACACACACACACACACATGCACCTCGTTCACAGAGTTACCTCACCTTGTCTTCTACACTCTGTTGTTTCTGTGTGCCAGATGCTGTCCCTGAGAACACAGCCAAGGAGCACCTTCTGTGATGGTTTATATTATTGACTCAACAGGACTTAGAGGCACCTAGGAGGGGCTCTACCTAGATAGGGAAGAAGCTACCGTACCCCTGTGAGCTGGTGTCCCACAGTAAAGACGAAGCCAGCTGAGTATCAGCGTTCATCTCTGGCCCTTTCCTGACTGCAGATATGACTCGGCCAACAGCCTCAGGCTCCTGAACACTTCCTTAGGTTTGGTTTTGTTAGGTTTTTGTCACAGCGATGGGGAAGCACAATCACTACAACTTCCCAGAACTTGACCAGTGACAAGTTTGCGCTCCCTGAACTATCGGTTAGTCCTTTGAAAATTTACCCATGCATGAGGAGTCTGCAGAAAGATCTGAGCCCTGCTCTGGAACCTGGTTCCTGTGAGGGATTGGGGGTGAGGGTGGGGGTGGGGAAGCGGATGTGTGGTTGGGGGTGGGGGCAGAAGTGGTCTTTCTTCCCTTTTCTTTTAGACAAGGTCCAGGTTAGCTTCAAACAAGCTATGTAGCCAAGAATGATACCAAACTTCTGATCTGCCTCTTACCTCTCGGGTGCCAGGATCACAGGTGTCCCTCTCAGGTGCTGGAATCACAGGTGTGTATTTGGGGTCACGGGTGTGTGTCTGGGGTCATAGGCATATTTAGAATCACAGGTGTATATCTGAGATCAGAAGTGTGTCTCTCAGGTGCTGGAATCACAGGTGTGTATCTGGGATCATAGGTGTGTATCTGGGGTCACTGGTGTGTGTCTGGAGTCACAGGTGTGTATCTAGGATCACAGGGGTATATCTGGGACCACAAGTGTGTCACTTGGAATTACAGGGATGTTTGGGGTCACAGGCATGTATCACCAAACCTGGTTTATGCAGTGCTGGGGCCTCATGCAGGCTAAGCTGGCACTGTGCCAAGAGGATGCCACCTGCAGCCCTTGAGATAGCATCGCTGCTGCAGCTAACTGTGAGCCTGCAAAGTTTCTACCTCTTCTTCTAGCTCAGCAGCACTCTGCCATACACACATGAGAATGGTTGATCTATGACGGCCATACACACATGAGAATGGTTGATCTATGACTGCCATACACACATGAGAACGGTTGATCTATGACGGCCATACACACATAAGAATGGTTGATCTATGACGGCCATACACACATGAGAACGGTTGTTCTATGACGGCCATACACACATGAGAACGGTTGTTCTATGACTGCCATACACACATGAGAATGGTTGATCTATGACGGCCATACACACATGAGAATGGTTGATCTATGACTGCCATACACACATGAGAATGGTTGATCTATGACGGCCATACACACATGAGAACGGTTGTTCTATGACTGCCATACACACATGAGAATGGTTGATCTATGACGGCCATACACACATGAGAACGGTTGTTCTATGACGGCCATACACACATGAGAACGGTTGTTCTATGACTGCCATACACACATGAGAACGGTTGTTCTATGATGGCTCTTCTTAAGAACCTAATTTGTAAGTAAATGAGGCACAAAACATGATAGCTCACCAATGCTTGGTGATAACAAGCCAACAGACTGGTGTGTTAATTTCTTTTACTTCCTACTCCTCAGAGGCAACTCTCCACCAGGTCTGTCTGCCCCAGGGGAAGTACAGGTTCAAATACATTCCTTCCCCTGAGACACAGAGAGACTAAAAACCACATCCTCACCTAAGGAGTTCACCTTCTGTGTGGCTCCTCTCCAGAGTGGATTTCTCATATGACTCATCTGTTGTACTAAGCTTCATACTCTGTAAGGGCAGACCGGCCTGTGCTGACTGACCCTGAGTCCTCAGCCTGAGCCTGGCATGGGGGTGGGGGATGATCAGTGTGTGGTGTGCAGGAAGAACAAGTGTACTTTTCTAGTTCTTTGTGTGTGTGTGTGTGTATGCATGCACACATGAGCACACAGGCACACAGGTGCACATGTATGTATAGGTGGGCATGCCTATGTGTGCATGTGAATATAAAAGCCAGGGACTAGCTACCATCTTGTTTTGAATGGATGAAACACTGAGTTAACTAATTGTGTTTGCGTATGTGCCACTTGGGGATGATTCTGGGCATCCACATATTCTTATCTGTAAACTGATGCCAATAGTCACCAGTCTGAACAAGCATGGTAAGAGAACTCTATGAAGACAGAGAGGAGACAGATTCCCACCAACACAGCAGGGACAAGGCCTGGGGGCTAAGAACAGCTTTTATTTTATTTTTTAAATCTTATTACTTGTTTGTTTGTTTGTTTGTTTACTTACTGTTTTGTTTTAAGACAGAATTTCACTATGTAACTCTGGCTGGCCTAGGACTCACTATGTAGATCAGGCTAGCCTCAAACTTGTAGTAATTATGCCTCTGCCTCCCAAATGCTGGGATTATAAGTTCCCACCACCACACCTGGCTAAGCCTTCACTTTCTTCTATTTTTTGAAAGACTGTCACAAGTGGCCACTAACTTATTGTACAGTCTGAAAATTACCTTTCACCTCTTCCTCCCAAGTGCTGGCATTAGAAACATGTATCACCATGTGGGAGTACATGGGGCTCAAACCCAGGGCCCTGTGCATGCGAGGCAAGCACCCTAGCAACTGAGTCATACCCTAACCCTAGAATATTATTTAGCAATAAAAATAAAGATTTAACACACGATAGAACATGGATGAGCCTTGAACATATTAGACTAAATCAAAGAAATTACATTACTTGTAATTAATTACAAATTACCTAATATAATTACCTCCATATTACATGGTTGCCTTTATAAGAAATATCCAGGGCAGGAGAGTCCCTGGCAGCGGGGAAGAGCTCAGTGACCTCCAGGGGCCGTGAGGAAGAGAGAGAGGAGTCAGTGTGGCAATGTGCAGTCTCTTTCCAGCCAGTGGGAGAATGTTTCAGAATTAGAGGGTAAGGGCTGTGCAACTTTGAGAATGCTTAGAATTCTTATTTAACATCATCAGGTTTTGTTTTTTGTTTTTTGTTTTTTTGGTTTTTTTTTTTTTTTTTTTTTGGTTTTTCGAGACAGGGTTTCTCTGTGTAGCCCTGGCTGTTCTGGAACTCACTTTGTAGACCAGGCTGGCCTCAAACTCAGAAATCCGCCTGCCTCTGCCTCCCAAGTGCTGGGATTAAAGGTGTGTGTCACCACTGCCTGGCTAACATCATCAGTTTTATGATTAAAAAAAAAAAACAAACAATTAAAATGGGAGTGGAGAGATGGCTCAGTGGTAAAGATGTCCCACCAGGCCCAAGCATCTGAGCTCAATCCCCACGACCCACAGGGTGGGAGAAGAGGACCAACTCTATGGGTTGTTCTTTGACCCCCACATACACATAAGTAAATACATGTAATAATGACAGACAGACAGACAGACAGACAGATCAATCAGTGGAGCAGGAGACTCCCTTGGCTCAGTGGCCAGCTTTGTTTACTTGGTAAGATCCCGGTCTGTGAAAGATCTTGTTTAAAAAAAAAAAAAACAAAACAACAGAAAAAGATAGCTGGTATCCGAGGACCAACACTCGAGGCTGTCCCTGGCCTCCACACGTATGCACACCCACAGATACACATGTATGCACCCATCTGCACAACACATGAACGTACACACAGAAAGACCAGAGCAGAGAGTGTATAAACACACACCGCCACACCAGAATGCCAGACAGACTAGCTTAAAAATAAGTCCCATAAACGATCAGCCAAGGCCCTTAAGGTTATTTTCACACTCAAATGAGCAGACAGGTGATTCTTGTACGTTAAAAAATTTAGAAGACAAATAGAAACAGAAAATAAATATTGGCCATAGGTACACCATCTCCTAAATCACACACCGGAAACAGGATAAGCTTTTACCAATGGATGTGAAACAGATCTTACCATTCCAATAGGCAAAATTGGTCCCACCTATAAACATGTACCTATGGGGAAATAAGAGAACACATATACTTCACTGTGAGCCACAGTCATGGGGCTCCCTTTCCCAGTCCTGGGTACTTACAAGTTCACGTTGGCCCCTTGGGCAAGCATCATAGAGAGGGAGGCAGCCACGATTTCGGTCTTCACCATGGAGTGGGGTTGACCCCAGTGGTCTAGCCAGCCAGTATAGAACTCGGAATTGATCTGAAAGGGAAAGGGGGTGCTGCTTAGGAGACACTTATGACCTTCAACTGATGCTGAGGTGTCCCTGTACAGCCCTGCTGTGTCTCCAAGGAACGGGTAGCAAGGGAGGTTGATATAAGTGCTTCTGGGAGAGCAGGGAGGGTCCCACGAAGGCCTCCAATTGCAACAGTATCTATATTGGGTCTGAGTGTCCACCAATTGTATAATTTCATCTTACATAATACAAGCACAGTCAACCTTCCAAATCCATGGGTTCTGCATTGTAGATCCAACCTATTAACAATCAGAAATATCTGGATGTGGTTCAACTGGGAGAATGGTTGTCTGGCATGAATGAAGCCCTGGGTTCTGTCCCTAGCCCTGCAAAAACTAGGTGTGATGGTACGCACCTGTAAACCCAGGACTCAGGTTGTAGAGGCAGGAGGATTATAAATTCAAGGTAATCTTTGGTGAGTTGGAGGCCAACCTGGGCTACATGAGACCTTATATATTTTTTTTTTAGAAAAATGTTTTTTTTTAAAAAAAGAAAACTTTGCATCAGTTCTGAACATGCATAAACTCCTCCACCTCTGTCATTATTACCTAAATAATAAATTAATATGACTATCCAGACAGCATCTATACTGGGTCAGGTACAAGCAACCTAGAGAAGAATTACACCCAGGATAGGATGTGCTGTGTAAGTCTACAGGAAGTGCATCATTTTACAGAAAGGACTCGAGTATCTTACACCCGACCCTCCACGGATATTTTGGGACAATTGATTCCTAAAAGACTTTTATCTTCGTCAGTTTTGTCAGCTGGGAATGTCCCACACTTCCTGTCCCTTCCCCCCAATACCAAGACATTTAGTCAGGCACGACAGTTCCATAATTAATAGCTCAGGTCGGACATGGTGATGCATAACTATAATCCAAGCACTTGGGAAGCTGAGGCAGGAGAATTCTGAGTTCAAAGTCAGTCTAGACTGCGTAGTTAATCTGAAACCCACCGGAGGCTACCTCGCAGGACCATATTGGAAATGAAACACAAAAACCCAAGGGCTGGGGATATATCTCAGTGGTAGAGAAATTGTCTACCGTGTACAAGCATTGGATTCAATCCCTGTGTGACAGGGCAAGACAGTACAGAGGGTATAGCACTCTATAGACCTGGAACTCACTCTATAGACCAGGCTAGCCTCGAACTCACAGAGACCTGCTTGCCTCTGCCTCCCAAGTTCTGTGGTTAAAGGTGTGCGCCACTGCCTCTCCCATCTTGTATTCTTGCTGGAGCCATTTCAGGTTTAACCAGTATTTAATCTCCTTGATGAAGAAGCCAGTGGAAAACTATCCAATTCGATTCTAGGCCCTGAGGTTAAGATGCCCCAGCTAAATTATCTTGGCTTCTGTTAAACTGCTTGCTTGAGCAATCCTCCCCTGAAGCTGCTAACAGAGATAACAGATATATATTTTTTCCCCCTTTAAAAGCCCCTTGGTCTAAATTCTCAGGACTATACTGAGGTCACCAAAACTTGAGTGTAGTCCCAGCTAGCTAGAATAAAGACTTTTCAAGTGGGTATGAACTGTGCCTAAGTGATTATCTCTGGTGGGATCTGGCAGGCTCCCCGTAACACCTTATACCATTAACAGCAGCAACAAGAAAAAACCAGCCCCAAATTTATCCATTATGCACAATTCACTCTTTTTGTGTGAATCCTGATCTTGAGACCTGCTGTCCAGAAGCAACAGTTCAATGTCAGAATAGAAAAAGGAAACCTGGAGAGGTTCCAGGAAATGGCTCCGCCTCCCTGAGCAGGCTCTGCAGACCTCCAGCAGAGCTTTTTTGCAAACAAGGCCTGTTGCAGCAACCTGCAGGGAAGAGCTGAGAAGGTAGGCCCACCTGGGCCTCTCTGCTCCCAGCAGACTCAGCAGAACTGCTCATCAAAACCACAACCTTGCTGCTTCCTGGCTGCTCTGGGAACAGAGTCAGGTCCACCCAGGTCCTTCGGAATGAATTCTGCATTTCAACCAGATCCTCAAGAGATGTGGAGAAGCTTGCAGATAAGAAACAAGTCTCTTTCTGCAGAAACTTAGAAAAGGCTGGCAATAGTGATGCCGTGTTACGAGCCTTAAGGACAGCTGAAGTCTTTAAGGTCCCTGAAAATGACTACAGTATAAAATGACTACAGTATAAAAAAGGGAAAAAAAAAAAAAGAAAGAAAAAGAAACAAGTCTCTCAGCTAAGGAAGCTGCTGAGGTTAAAAGCATCTGCTGAGCATTGGGTGACACATGCCTTTTAGTCCAGCTATTGAGGCAAAGACATAAAGATCTCTGTAAGTTCAAGACCAGCCTGGTCTACATACAGATCGAGTTCTAGAACAGCCAGGGATATATGCAAACAAATCCTGTCTTGAACCCCAACCCCCCCCAAAAGTACCTTCTGTTCTTCCAGAGAACTGGATTTCAGTTCTCAACACCCCATATCGGGCAGCTCCAGGGGGTCCTACATGCCATTTTGGCCTCAGCGAGCACCCACACGTGTGCATTGTACACAGACATAATAATAATAAAAATAAACCTTAAAGAATACACATGTGAACCAGACCCTGGCCTGCCTCTTCTAGGCTCCTCAAGTCAGAGCACTGACGTGTGTTCCCTGGAGATGTAACTCAGTTAGGAGAGCGCCAGCCTTTGTATGCCGGAGCCCAGGGTGTGAGTCACCACATAAACCTGGGCATGGCAATGCACGATTATTCCCAGTGGCTGAGAGGCAGAAACAGGAGCCTCAGGAGTTTAAGGTCATTCTCCATTACACACTGAGTTGAGCCTCTGGGCTACTTGAGATCCAGTCAGGAGAGAGGAGGGGAGAAAAGGAAAATAAAATAAATGGGAGAGCGGAAGACAGCCCAAGCCCCATCCTGTTCTCTGCATCTCCTTCACTCCAGTGAAGAGCTTCCATTTCCAAACCGAAGCACTGGTCCAGCTGTCGCTCAGGAGTCAGGAAGGGCTATGTTCCCTTCTCCCCCAGAACCATCAGTTGCTGATCCCGGAGCCAAAAATAAAAAATAAACCACCAAAGACGTACACATTCTCTTCTGCAGCCTGCCTCCTCCTCTGGGAAGAGCTGTGATGAAGTTGGTATAAGCCCACAGTCCCGACCCCAAACCTCCAGTTCTTACCAAAGGTCCTCTGGGCTCAAACTTCCTCTGGATCAGGAAAGCATTTGTGATATTGGTGGCTGGAAATTACAAGAAAGAGAAGAAGAGTCACTCATAGGCATAAGAAGCTAACCAGCCTTCTAAGGTCAGAGATTGAACTATAATCCCAAATAAGAACGTATGAGAAGTGGGGGGCCGGCAAGAGGGCTCAGAGGGAAGAGGTGTTTGCCACCAAGGCTGATGACCTGAGTTCAATCCCCAGGACCTACATAGTACAAAGAGAAAAATGACTCCCCCCGTAAAAAGGAAAAACATGAAAAAAACGTTGTCTTAAAGATGTGCTTCCAGAAAGTGACTTAACCAGTCCCTCCTGGCCCCCTGTTATGAATTAATGCCATTTAATGCTTTATAGTGGAGAAAGGAGGGCCCTGACCCCTTTCCACCATGAAAGGACTCAACAGGGAACTGATATGTGGAGTTGAAGGAGAGGCCCAAACTCAACACTGCACCCAAGGGAACCCTGATCTTGGACTTTGGAACATCCAGAATGGTGAGCAGGACAGGAAACTTTTTGTTTATTTCTTTTAGTTTTTCCTGAGACAGGGTCTCACCATAAAGCTCTGAAGGCATAGAATTCACCATGCAACCCAGACTGACCTCAAACTCAACCATTCTCCTGCCTCAGTCGTCAGAGTGCTGAGAGTGTAGGGACTCACCACTACACCCAGCTCAGTAATCTGCTACAGTAACCCAAAATGGGTTGGAGGTGTAACTCAGCTGGGAGCATGCACAAGGCCCTGGGCTCAGTCCCCGGTACACACAGACTCAGCCAAGCCTAGATTACAGACCTGTCAACAATAACAGTAATAAATAGTAATAGCGGCCAGGCGGTGGTGTCGCACGCCTTTAATCCCAGCACTTGGGAGGCAGAGGCAGGCAGATTTCTGAGTTTGAGGCCAGCCTGGTCTACAGAGTGAGTTCCAGGACAGCCAGAGCTATACAGAGAAACCCTGTCTCGAAAAACCAAAAAATAAATAAATAAATAAATAAATAAATAAATAAATAAATAAATAGTAACAGCTTAAACGGAGTGAGTCAGTCTCCTGCCTACCCCCCCCCCCACTCCCTCCTTTTCCTTTCGTAATTTCTAGCCATGAACATCATATGCCTTTTCCTAATTCACAGGAGTTTCAAGGCCTAAAGGCCCATGGAATACCTAGAAATTGCCCTAAGAGGGCACAGATGAGCAATGCACGGGGACCACACAACACAGAGGTCTCTCTGGGCAGGCTCCATGGCTTTGCCTGAATGCCCGAGGAGCTGGCTCACAGTCTGCCTTCTAGGCTGTCCCCGCACCCGACATCAGTCTTTAGCCAGTGGCTGCTCCCATCAGTCTGCTCTAGAGACCTCCCCTGTCACTCCATAGCACTGTCCACACAAGACAGCCACAGACAGCTACCAGCTAACTAACAGGCACAGGGAGACAAGGCCACTCTAATTGTGTCCTCTGGTGAATGGCCACTACCGTGAGGGTAATCTATACACCTCAGCCATTCAAACTGCGGTTCTGAGCCTCCCTCCTCCTCTCCCTCCTATTTGTGTGTGTATCCTCCTCATAAAACTTTTTATGTATGTGTATATACGTGTGCCAGAGGATGTGTCTGTGTACTACATGCATCTAGTGCCTGCCAAGGCTGGAAGAGGGTGTCAGATCCTGTGGGACTGTGTGATGGTTTATATATGCTTGGTCCAGGGAGTGGCACTATTAGAAGGTGTGGTCCTGTTGGAGTAGGGGTGTCACTGTGGGTGTGGGCTTTGAGACCCTCCTCCTAGCTGCCTGGAAGCCAGTCTTCCACTAGCAGCCTTCAGATGAAGATGTAGAACTCTCAGCTCCTCCTGCACCATGCCTGCCTGGATGCCGCCATGTTCCCACCTTAGTGATAATGGACTGAACCTCTGAACCTGTAAGCCAGCCCCAATTAAATGTTGTTCTTTTTTTTTTGGTTTTTCGAGACAGGGTTTCTCTGTGTAGTCCTGGCTGTCCTGGAACTCACTCTGTAGACCAGGCTGGCCTCGAACTCAGAAATCCACCTGTCTGCCTCCCAAGTGCTGGGATTAAAGGTGTATGCCACCACTGCCCAGCTTTAAATGTTGTTCTTATAAGAGTTGCCTTGGTCGTGGTGTCTGTTCACAGCAGTCAAACCCTAACTAAGACAGACTGGAATTCCAAACAGCCATGAGACTCCATGTGGGCGCTGGGGCCTCAACTCAGGTCCTCTGCAAGAGCAGCAGATGCTTTTAACTTTTGAGTCATCTCTTCAGCGACCTTGCTTATGACTCTTTTGAAACAGGGTGTTAGTATGTAGTCTGTCTACTCTAGAATGTATTACGTAGTACACTATAGTTCTGGCTGGCCTCTAAGTCAAAGCAACCCTCCTGCTGCTGTGTGTCTATAGTACTGGGATTACAATTATGTACCACCATGCCCTTGTCTCACACAGCCTTGGCCTGGAACTTGCTATACTGTCAAGGCTAGCGCTCAACATTCACTTAAAAAATTATTTTTATTTATGTGTATGATTGCG
Organism: Grammomys surdaster; assembly: GCF_004785775.1. Taxonomy (NCBI): domain Eukaryota; kingdom Metazoa; phylum Chordata; class Mammalia; order Rodentia; family Muridae; genus Grammomys; species Grammomys surdaster. The sequence goes on from NW_021604620.1 coordinate 8,754,016, forward strand.
TATCTATGTGCGGGTGCCCACGGAGGTCAGAAGAAGGCTTTATATCATCTGAAAGTGTTGTTATAGATGATTGTGGGTGTTGGGAATCAAATCTGGGTCCTCTGGAAGAGCAGCCAGCCCTCTTACCTACTGAAGCACATCTCCTGCCTGTTTTTTGTTTTTGTTTTTTAGGTTTTTTGAGACAGGGTTATCCTGCCTGTTTTTAAATCTGTTTTAAAAGGTGTTTTGTGGGGCTGGTGAGATGGCTCAGTGGTTAAGAGCACTGACTGCTCTCCCAGAGGTCATGAGTTCAAATCCCAGCAACCACATGGTGGCTCACAACCATCTGCAATGAGATCTGATGCCCTCTTGTGGGGTGTCTGAAGACAGCTACAGTGTACTTACATATAATAAATAAAAACAAAATAAACAAAGGCACTTGGGAGGCAGAGGCAGGCGGATTTCTGAGTTCGAGGCCAGCCTGGTCTACAGAGTGAGTTCCAGGACAGCCAGGGCTATACAGAGAAACCCTGTCTCGAAGAAAAAAAAACAAAACAAAACACAAAAAGAGAGGGGTGGGCAGAGCTTAGACTTTAGGTCACTGGGAACATGTCCCTGAAAGAGATGGTGGCAGTCCCGTCTCTCCCTCTTTGAGAGCCTCAGGCCATGAGGTAAATGGGTCTCACTTCATCGTATACTCCCAGAAAGATTCTCTCTAT
>NW_021604620.1:8759713-8803539 GCF_004785775.1 Grammomys surdaster
TAAAAAATTGTTAGGAAGATTCAGGAGACAACACATGTGAAAACAGCAATAATATAGTAAGAGTGCATGCTCACCTGCAGGCACACACACACACACACACACACACACACGAACACGCACATACTCACATAAACACACAGACACACACACATGCACACACAAACACACACATGAACATGCACACACTCACATAAACACACAGGCACACACACATGCACACACTGATATAAACACATAGGCACACACACAGGCACACACAAACACACACACACAGGAACATGCACATACTCACATAAACACACAGGCACACACACATGCACACACAAACACACAAATGCTCACATACACTCATATGCACACACAAACACACAGGCACACACACACAGGCACACACAAACACACATGCACACACACACACAAACATGCACACACTCACATAAACACATAGGCACACACACATGCACACACAAACACACAAATGCTCACATGCACTCATATGCGCACTCACAGGCACACACAAACACACAAACACACAGGCACACACAAACACAGACACACACAAACATACAGGCACACACAAACACACACAAACACATAGGCACATACACACATGCACACACAAACACACACAAGCATGCACGCACAAATGCACACATGTGTGAAAATAGAGATGCAACTGAATGACTGTTTAGGGTTTTACAGCTAAAATAACATCTCATGTTCTGAAAAGGCAAAAAGCTGTCATTGACAAATCACTCTGAAAATGCAAAGAAACAAGACCTACAGCTACCAAGAAAACTAGTGACATCATCCCAGAAACAACCCTGCCATTTTGACTAGCTGGCTTCGTAATATACTAAGTGTGTAGGAAGAAGAAACAAGCGCTGAACCCGGCTGGTTAACCACCAACCAGGCTGCAAACTCAAAAGCGACCCATTTATCGGTGAGATCTGTTCAAGCCTACAAAGGAAACTGTATCTCCTACATGTTCAGTGTCCAGTGAAATAAGATTTACACCCCACTAAGGGGTATTACACAGAAGAAGCCCCACCTTCAAATGACTGTCCAATCTCTCATAAGTCTTTTAAGGGGCATCGGTAACTCACCTGGGTCAGAAGATCGGAGAATGATATTCTCTTTCTCTAGTAGCCAAGCAGGTAAGCCCCCCTACGAGAAAAAACAACAGCCATTCGCCTGTCACTTTATGAGAGATTGCTGTCAGCAGAGAGGGAAAAGACAGGGGAGAAATGACCTGGGCTTCTGGGAAACTGCAATATAGAAAAATTAGATCTATTAATCTCATTCTGAGAATCAAGACACCCTCCCCCCTTTGGCTGTGAGCCACCATGTAGGTGCTGCGAATGGAACCCAGGTCCTTTAGAAGAGTAGCCGACGGGCTGGAGAGATGGCTCAGTGGTTAAGAGCACTGACTGCACTTCCAGAGGTCCTGAGTTCAAATCCCAGCAACCACATGGTGGCTCACAACCATCTGTAATGAGATCTGATGCCCTCTTCTGGTGTGTCTGAAGACAGCTACAGTGTACTCATATATAATAAATAAATAAATCTTTGAAAAAAAAAAAAAAAAAAAAGAAGAGTAGCCGACACTCTTAACTGCTGAGCCATCTCTCCAGCCTCTCTTTTTCTCCTCCTTTTCTTTCCTTCTCTCTTTATTCTTTAGTTTTACTCGCTGTTGTTTGCTTTTGCAGCACTAGAACTGACATGCTAGCAAGGGCCCTACCACAGAGCTGCATTCCAAAGCTCTTTAAAAAAAAATATTTATTTTATGTCTATGAGTACACTGTAGACTTCCACTCTCTTCAGACACACCAGAAAAGGGTATCAGACCCCATTACAGATGGTCGTGAGCCACCATGTGGTTGTTGGGAATTGAACTCAGGACCTCTGGAAGAGCAGTCAGTGCTCTTAACCACTGAGCCATCTCTCCAGCCCCTCAAGCTTTTTTTATGTGCACAGCTTCTCTTAATTTTATAACTAACCCATGAGGAAGACAAAACAGAGCACACTCCATGTCTGGGACAGAGGAAGCCATGAGGAAGTCCCCATGTCCTGCCTCCAGCCTGCTCCTCTCTGCCTGACGCCTCACTAAAGGAATAAACACTGGCGGATCACAGCACCACATGTTCTAGACTCCGAGTCTTAGATCACTTAATCCACTTTGCCCAGAGCACCACCCCCACCCCTGTCAGCCTCTCCTGCCGTTACTCACACCCACCAGACCGGCAGGGCCCTGAGACAACACACTCACCATATCCCACTCTGCGCAGATGTAGGGCCCGGGCCTCAGGATCACCAAGAGTCCCAGCTCATGAGCCAGCTGAATAAAATGTTCCACATCACGGTCCCCAGAAAACTCGTATTGTCCTGGCTGGGGTTCATGGAAGTTCCAGGGCACGTACCTGTGAAGACATACACGGCTGAAATTCTCCCAGGAAGTAGCTGAACGGGAGGGAAGAGAAGGGAGCCCAGGCTCTATGGCCTCTGGACACCACAGACTTAAGAGTGGAACATGGTAAGAGTGGAACATGCCATTGCTAACAAGGCAGTACGTAAGGGCTGCCAAGCCTGACCCAGGAGTTCAATCCTCGAACCCACATGGTGTAAGCCAAGAGCTAGCCTCTACGAGTTGTCCTGTCCTACACATATACACACACATACACACACACACACACACACACACACACACACACACACACACAGAGAGAGAGACAGACAGAGAGTAAACAAGGTATAATAAAAAAAAACACCACTTTTTAAAAGGAATGGGAGCATTATTGAGAACTCATACCCAGTTTATTGCAATACCGCACTGAAGTGTCAGATTGCCTCTGATCCTGGAAGCTAAGCACAGCCAGGATGGGCGAGTACCCGGATGGGAGTCACCGACTTGACACGAATCAGGAGGCTGAGGCATGCCCTCTCTCTGACACACTGGAGATGGTCCAGTAGGGCCACTCAGGACCTCATTCATTCTCTTGCTTCCTGACTGGTGATGGGGGGGTGGGAAGGACCGTGAGAACAGAGATCAACCTGTGGTTTTTTTTGTTTGTTTATTTTTGTTTGTGGTCTGGTAGGATTACAGAGGACGCTCTCCATACTGAGGACGTGAGTGATATTTACCAGCTTTATCTGCCCAGATGGATTTACTTCAGATGCTTCTTGGTCAGTCCTGTACCCTGTCTGCATCAAACTCTTCACTTTATACCCGTCTGGTTTGACACACTGAGAATCAAACACAGCCCTTGAGCATGCCCGGCAACTGCTCTAACATGGAACCCCAAACCTGGCCTCTATGGCAACACTCTATAGAAACTGTGACAGAAAAAAAAAATCTTCCAGCACACTGAAAGCTTTAACAAGAAAAATAAATGCACAAACTCTAAATATCGTGCTGAATTAATATGAGGTATGTATTTAAAAAATAAAGGTTAAGCAGAACATAGTGGCACTTGGGAAGTGGAGGCAGAAGGGTAAGAGTTAAATGGCCGGCCTGGGGTCACAATAAATTTGAGGGTAGCCTGGGCTACATGAGACTCTACTTGAAAAATAAATAAACGAAGTAGGTAGGTGAAAAAAGAAAAGAGAAAAAAAGAAAAATAAATAAAGAAAGAAATAGCTGGCGCAGCAGCATTTACCTTTAATCCCAGCACCCAGGAGGCACAGGCAGATGGATCTCTGTGAGTTCAAGACCAGCCTTGGTCTTACTCAGAGAGTTCCAGGACAGCCAGAGTACACAGAGAAACTCTGTCTTTCTCTCTCTTTTTTTATTTTTTCCCTATTTTCTTTATTTTTCCCCTTTTGAAAAAGATTTGTTTGCTTTATATATGTGAGTCTTCAGACACACCAGAAGAGGGCATCAGATCCCATTACAGATGGTTGTGAGCCACCATGTGGTTGCTGGGAATTGAACTCAGGACCTCTGGAAGAGCAGGCAGTGCTCTTAACCTTTGAGCCGTCTCTCCAGCCCGAAACACTGCGTCAAAAACAAACACTTTAATAAAAGTAAGAATTAGCCAGGCATGGTGCTTACCTGTTATACAATCTTAGCCCTCAGGAGGCTGAGTAGGATGGCGAGTTCTAGATTAGCCTGAGCTACACCTCTGTCCTATCTTCTTTAAAAGGAGTTGTGTGTGTGTGTGTGTGTGTGTGTCTGTGTGTGTGTGTGTCTGTGTGTGTGTGTGTGTGTGTGATGGCTCAGCGGTTGAGAGCACTTACCGCTCTTTCAGAGAATCTAGATTTGGTTCCTAACCACATGGCCACTCACAACTGTCTTGAAGCTACAGTTACAAGAGATATGCCTCCCTCTTCTGGCCTCTGAGGGCATTGCAAGCACATGATATATAGACATATACATGTTATATGAATATAACATATATATATTATGTTATGTCTACATGTACATCTATAACAAGAAAACAAAAATCCCACACAGTCTAGAGACCTACATAGCCTATGGTAAAGTCATTGCCCAGCATGGGCAAAAGCCTAAATTTGGCTCTCAGCACTGAAAACAAAACCACAGGAGAAATCTCCAACCTACAGGAAGACAAAAGGCTTTGTCAGGCATACCAGGCCAGGAATAGAGAGACCCAAACTGAACCAGCTCCCCCAGCTCTGGTGAAGATATACACGTGCACATTCTAATCACTCTCGGCACGAAAGCCTTGTCGATGAGCCCCACAGGCATCCTCCTTCCTCATCCCACTGGAACTCAGGGTGTTAACAACTGTGAGTGAGCTCAGATCCACTCTGCCAGGGGCCAAAAAGAAAAAAAAAAAAACAGAATAAATGGGGGACTCCCCTGGGTATCTACCAAACCCACTAAGGCTTTCTTACCCTTTATCTTTTAAGATGTTATCAGTAACTCACACCGGCTCTGCAAAATCCAGAGTGATCAGCTGACCCAGTTTCTTTCCCAATTAGTCATCTTACAGAATCAGAGGAGATAGGGGACATGCCTGTTGATGTGAACCTACAGCTTGGCTCAAAAAATTAATCCAGTAAGACAAGCTGGGTTCCAAAAACCTAAGCACAAAGCTTACTTCTTCCGAACTCCCTCACGTTTGGCTCCTTGCTGGACCTTGGACCGAAGACGTGACCTTGGCAGAAATTTAAGTTTCATGAGCTATAACCTGCCTTCATCTTTATTGGTGTATGTGTGTGTGCACACTCCTGTGAACATGCATGTGTACACATGTAGATCAGACGAGACCCTGTAGGAATCTGTTCTCTTCTACCATGTAGGTCCCCAGGATTGAACTCAAGACAGTCAAACTTGGCAGCAGACACCTGTACCTTCTGAGCCATTCTCTGGCCTTTCCCTCTTCAAGCTGATCTCAATTTTACGGTTTCTGAGGACAAAGGTGAAGGGAGAAGTACTTCACTATCTTTAGAAAGGCCAGTCAAGCTCCTAATGAGCCCCCGAGGAGTGCACACAAGGCTCTCTCCTACTTCTGAGTACCGCAATAGCTGATATGGGAGAAATAAAGCCAGGTGTGGATACTGGGGGTGGGTCTCGGGAAAGTGTCCTTCCTCACATCTGGATCGCATTCAGTCCAGCCATCTTCATCTTCAGCAGCCGGTCCTCCCAGTAGAAGCGGGGTATTCGGAAGTAGTGAATGCTTCCTGAGATGTAGCGGAATGGCTGCCCATCCTTGAGGAAGTGGTTCCGGCTGTAGTCCAGCTCAAATGTCCTCCGGGAGACATTCTGCAGGACAAGTAAGGGATCCCATGAGAATGTGAACCTTTACTTCAGAAGTGGAGCTGGGGGCAGGTGTCTTTCTAGTTAAGTTATACATAGAGGAGACTTACTGAGTTACATAGTAACTGATAAACACTGCTCAACCCAGCCAAGGTGACTTGGCCAATAAGTAACTGAGGAGGTTATCTCCTACTTTGCCTCTATACCCAAAATCTAGAGTCTATAGATGTTTAGGAGCTGGGACTATATCCACTGAGCTGTGTGTGAGGCATGGAGACGGGCACACACAGCAGCTCAACAGCAATGTCCCTCAGATCACCAAGACTATAAAAAGCAGGGCGTAAACCAAGGAATCAGGTGCTTGGGATGTAGTGTCAGAGAAGTGGGGGAAAGAGGATCAGAAATCCAAGGTGATCCTTGGCTTCACACAGAATTTGAGGCCAGCCTGTGCTACATGAAACCCTGTCTCAAATGCATGAAGCAACAGATCCCTGGATCCCCATCTTAGCTGCTGCTCTGAGTCCCAGAGTGACCTGGGCAAGCGTCCCTCTCTGACCCTATATCTCACCTGTAACCACCAGGGAATCGGAGGAAAGGAACATTCAAATGGTATTCTTGAAGCTATAGGGCACAACTCAGTTTGTGAGTTGAACTGAACGGAGTCTGGGGAAGTAAATCGGCACCTTTTCACAGGGACAGAGAACAGCGCGTCACACACAGCACAGTATTACCTCGGAAATGCCTGGCACGCAGTGTGAAGTTACATATATGTATCTCCACTGACTAAAATGTCAAAGTTTCAAGGGACCCAGTTTGGGGTTCCCATCAGAGCTGTTAGGCAGCATGGAACACTGCACCCTGGTGGACGAAGACAGGTAGCAACGGGCAGCAGGCACCCACCAAACCAGGGATACCAGAAGCCATCTCTCCCTATCACCCTAGTATTGAGGAGTTGCCACATGGACCTTAAAGCTTTCAGAGAACAATACCAGGAATCACCTGCATTATAACTGGAACATTTTGCGACAACTGTGAGAGTTCACACAAGGTCTGATATCCACCCAGGGAGTCGGCACCTCCTCTGATTCGTCAGAATCAGTTAAGAATGCCCCCCACCTCAGGCCTAGTTCTTTGCTTCTTCGTGGTATCCCTAAGGTCAAATCAGTGACAATTTAGGACCGACCACTTTATGATAGGACTGTGACTTCAGGTTGAATGATAGTATGAGCACTGTAGTTAAAGACACACACATCTGCTGCTTTACTGCTACAGTTAAAATTGAGCAGAATGGGGATTGTTCTGGAAAAGCTCATCCCTGGTGTATAGGAACTAGTTACAAGTGCCATGGGGCTGAAGAAAAGAGGCGTACAGACCCAGGACTGCAGTTAACAAGGACTTACAGAAGTATCATCCTAAACAGCAGAGAGACTGTCCAATCGCCCACAATTTGGGCTAGAAAATGAGGTGTATAGTCACAGGCCTCCCCTCCACCTCCCGATCCTCCTTGGATTCTCAAGCCACCGGCCACCAACCCCGTTTCAGGTTCTGTTTCCAGAGGAACCTAAATTAACATAAGTAGTACCAGTAATGGCCTAAGGTGAACGGTAACCTTGACTGTCTCCAAGAACAGAGACCAAAGGCTAAGTGTGGTGGTTGAGAATGGTCCCCATGGCCTCATATTTGAATGCTTGGTCCGCCCGCTGGTAGAACTGTTTAGAAAGGATCAGAAGGTGTGGCCTTGTTGGAGGAGGTGTGTCACTGGGGGTGAGCTTTGAAGTTTCTAAAGCCCAAGTCATTCCTAATCACCTCTCTCTGCCTCGTGCTTCTGGATCAGATGTGAGCTCTCAGCTACTGCTCTGACACCCTGTCTACCTCCCTGCTGCCCTGCTCCCTCCCGTGATCACAGACTCTAAAACTCTAAGCAATCCCCATAATTAAATGCTTTTTTTATATGTTGCCTTGGTCATGGCGTCTCTTTACAGTAACAGAACACTGACTAAGACAAAGGTATCTGTGAGGGAGTTTCCAGGGAGTTTTAAATGGTGGTGGGAAACCCACTCTGATTGTGGGTGTTACTATGCATGGGCTGGGGGCCATAGCTGAAGAGAAGACAGAAATCAGGCCAAGTACCAGCTCTCATGTCTGTGTTTCCACTCTGGACCCAATGTGACCAGCTGTCTGTCCCATACTCCTGCTATTGTGCCTTCCCCATCATGATGGACTGGACCCCCACACAACAATCCAAAAGCGAACCCTTAAGTTTCTTTTCTTTCTTTCTTTTTTTTTTTTTTCTTTTGGTTTTTCGAGACAGGGTTTCTCTGTATAGCCTGGGCTGTCTGGAACTCACTCTGTATGCCAGGCTGGCCTCGAACTCAGAAATCCGCCTGCCTCTGCCTCCCAAGTGCTGGGATTAAAGGCGTGCGCCGCCACCGCCCGAACCCTTAAGTTTCTTGTCAGGGTAGTGATGAGAAGTGTAACAAAGACACCCACATATGGGCCGTAGGCCAGCATCTGAAATTTTTAGAGATGTCGACTAGCAACCAGACCCTACAGCTAGTGTTTAATGGGTGAGCAGGGATACTCCAAAATGCGCACCAGGCCCCTCACCTATGCCAGACAGAGAAGAGGTCCAGGTTAAAGGGGGCAGGATTTGGCATGTTTATTTCTAAAACTTTAATGTGCTTGTGTGTGCGTGTGTGTGTTTGTGTGTGTATGCCTATAAGTGTACATGAGTGTGTATGAAAGCATGTGTGTGTGTATGTAGGTATAAGTGCATGTGTATGAGTGTAAGTGTATATACGAGTGTGTGCGTTCACTCAAGTGTGTGTAGCATACATGTGGTGTACATGTAGGGCACTGTGGAGTCAGACCCCTCTCCCCCTTTCCCTGGGTTCTGGGACAGAACTCAGGTCTTCAGGCCTGCACAGCCATTACACTACCTGTTAAACACTCTCCTCAAGCAGGAGTTGCCACATGACTTAGCTCTTTTGGTTTACCAGGAACTAGACAGACTGGCTGGTTTGTTTAGCAGGTTTAGGCCACTCGGTGCATTCTCCGAATGTCACGAACTTCTGTGACGGTGTCTACAGAGACCCTCATCTCCAACCAGAAAAGCAAGGTCGAGGGTTAAACCATGGTGGGAGCCTGGGAAGGAATCTAGAGGAGGCAAAGGACGATGTCCTAGGGGAGGACATGGGCATGGGCTATCTGCCCTGACTCACAAATTCATCTTGGTGTCAGCTCTAATACCTAAGCTCATGGGATGGTTTCTTGGACACACACATGAGACTACTTTGCAAGGAAGGGAGAGAAGACACCAGGGCTGCCCATGACTACGGGAGCAATGGAGTGATTGGTTCAGGGCGGGAGCAATGTAAAGACAGACAGGAGAGAAGCATACAATATAAGCTATGCCTGACTATATAAGCATATGCCTCAGGAGGCCCAAAGGTTGTACTTTCATCAGCAATACATAAGGAAGAAAGACTTTGGTAACCTTAGAAGGCCCGGAGCAGGTAGTGTCCTCAGTAGATGAATGAGGACAAAAGATATGGCCATGACCCTGGGCCCTCATCCCTGGGGACGGTAACATCCTGGCATTATCAAGGGGGATCACTGTAAACATCAAAACCTGAGGGACACAATTCCCAGTAGTGATCCCAGGCAATGGCTTGGAAACCACAGCATTCCTGGGTGCTGAGAGGGCTGCTAGAAAACTGAGGTGCCTTTTTCCAGTTCCCAGCTTTGAGTCAGTTTCCTGACACACTGCTAAAGGGAGGGGTGAATATGCCCTGAAGGAAGGACCCTGCAGTGTGATGCTTGCACAAGCAATAACTAACTGTTCCCAAAGCCTTCAACAATGGGGCTTCCTGTAACGAGGTACACCCAGGCCTTAGGCATACTGTTGGTACGGTCTTAACCAACACTAAGACTATGAAATGTGAAAGGCCACCATTCTCCTTTGCCACTTGCAGGAAGGCCCAAGTCCCTTACACAGTGGATCCCAGGAGTAGAGTGCATCCTACCATTATTTCCCTGGTCTGGATGCAAACCGGGGCCAAACTAACAACCAGCAGAACCCCCACCACATACAAGGGCTTTTATGGATCCAGTGAAAGTTCCAGAATTTTCTACTCTCCATCTCTTCCTTAAGAAAAACCCAGAGGAGACCACACTCCCGGAAGAATCTTCTCTCTCCATGTTTAAAGGTCATCTCCATGGAATTCCATCTGTAGCACCTATAGGCCCCTGCTAACAGCAGAGGACATGTTGTCCATCATGTTGGACAACAGTGAGCTATTTATAACAGCATGGCTCTAAGAGAAGGTACTACACAAATATGGGTTATCATAGGAACAGATAGCATGGCTTCCAGCACTTGGTTTGTTGACCACGTAGAAATCTTTTCAAACCCCGAGACACAAAAGAGGTCTGTTGTGAGCAGGCAGGAAGTAGTATATTGCCATCCATTGCCTCAGGGCTACAGTCACTGCCTAGCTCCATGTCACAGGAGACCACAAAGGTTAGGACATTGCAGGTTTGAATGTGAAACATCACCCATAGGCGCAGAGTCCAAACATCCGGTCCCCAGACAATGGCTTTGTTTTGGAAGGTTGAGGAACATTTGGAAGGCAGATCCTTGCTGGAGGGAGCGTTGCTGAGGCTAAGTCTACTTCCTGTTCCCTCTCAGCTTTCTGATTGCTTAGGCAGCACGATCATACCTTACCATGTTCCCCCCTCCCCCAACCAGGATGGACTGTACCTCCTCCAACTGTGAGCCAAAATAGGGCCAGAGGGTAAAGACATACGGCACCATGCGTGGCAACCTGAGCTTTATCCTCAGGACTCACATGGTAGAAAGGACTAACTCTGGAAAGTTGTCCTGTAATCTCCACATGTGCTCTATAGCATGCACACACATGCATGCATGTGCATATGCACATACATACATACCTACATACATACAAATGTAATACTTTTTTTAAAAAAATTATTTATTTCATGTATGTGGTTACACTCTCGCTGTCTTCAGACACACCAGAGGACATTGGATCCCATTACAGATGGTTGTGAGCCACCATGTGGTTGCTGGGAATTGAACTCAGGACCTCTGGAAGAGCAGTCGGTGCTCTGAACCGCTGAGCCATCTCTCCGGCCCAAACCCTTATATGACTCACACGACATCCTTACAGCTCCGTGCTCACCCAATGCATGAACGACATCGTGCTAGTGGGTCCAGGGGAAGTGGAGAATTCTCAGGAAGGACAGCAGCAGAGGTCGGGGAACCTAATGGACAGACACGATCATTTCTAACCCTCACTGCTAAGGTGAACAGGAAGAATGGCTCCGAAGCAATTCCTTTCAACACTGAAGGGATCCAAGTAGATCCGACGTAACCGTCTGGCTTCCTCTGGACTTCCTGAGCTATGGCATCACTGACATATATGAGGTTATCAGAAAATGGGAGGTAGGAGAAGGAGTGGGGGGGGAGGAGAGGAGGAGGTTCAGGGAGGTGCTTAGGGGGAAAGAGAACAATCATCGATCATCCAGAGTCCTCCCCCATTCAACTCTTATCACCCACATTAGGGAGCTCACAACGGCCTATAACTCCGGCTGCACATCAACACACACAGGCACACACATATGTGCAAATAAATAATGATTTCTTTAAAAGAGGAAGCAGAAGGGAAAGGAGAAGAGAGAGAAGGGAGGGAGAAAGAGGTGGGAGGGGAGGGAGGGGAGGGAGAGAGGAAAAGGAGGAGGAAGAAATTAAAAGATGAAATGGAAAGACAAGAAGCTAGCTTCTAGTAATTAAAAGAAAAAAAAAACCTCAAATTTGTCCAGTGTATAACTCAATCCCGCTGGGCAGTGGTGGCGCATGCCTTTAATCCCAGCACTTGGGAGGCAGAGGCAGGCGGATTTCTGAGTTCGAGGCCAGCCTGGTCTACAGAGTGAGTTCTAGGACAGCCAGGGCTACACAGAGAAACCCTGTCTCGGAAAAACCTAAAACAAAACAAAACAACCTCAATCCCTTCTGAATGAATGGACACCAAAATGTGATCATGAAGAGATAAATCTTTATTTCACACTTGCAGGGTGTAATAGTATCAGTGTTTTTACAAAGTGCCTAGCCATGGGAACGCAAAACATAATTCCAAGCACAGCCATAATGGATGGTCAGGTCCTCTGGAGTCCCCACTCCCACTGTACACACAATGTATACAATACTGGAGGCTTTAAAAAAAAAAGGCCATATGCACAACACCCTTAGACTGAGCCCTTACCAGGGGTCTAATACCAACCAGTGTGATTTCTGCATTAAACACATCTTAAAAAATAAAACAAAACACTAACCATAACGTGGTATAAGCATCACTGGGTAACCTGAACATCTCCCCTAAGAGTTCTAGTCCTTGGTCTCCCCCAAAAATAAATATATCTGCATCCCCTGTGCACATTCCTGGACTTGAGTAAAACAGCTTGGTGACGTCATAGGTTTGGGTTATTATGAATTAACTGGTCAAGCGAGATCTTGGTCTCCAGGTCTCCTGGGAGAAAGCTGGGAAGTTCCAATCCAAAGGGTCTCTACTCACACCCCACGAGCCCTGCTGACTCATCCCAGAGGCCTGTGGAGATCATGGTAGGGGCACCTCAGCTCCAGGGTGGAAAAACCCAGCTGTTTCACCAGCAACCCAGGGCTATGGAAAAAGGAGGAGGGGAGGGAGGGCTCTGCACACTTAAGGGCCCATGGTCCCTTAAGGTCACCAAGAGAAAGCCACGAGTGATTTCAGATGCCTGGAAGTCCAGAGGCTGCCGTGGCCAGGACATTATTTCCAACAGGCTGGTTAAGCGAAGCAACTGAAGTTCCCTGTGGCAATGCCCCCAGGGCATACCTGTGGATACTCGCTCTACCCTATACCTATGCTTACTCATCTTGCTTGTTTTATGTGAAATGCCTGGCTAAAGAGAGGACATTGCCACAGGGAGGCAGGGGACAGCAAAACGGAGGACAGTAGGAGCAACGGGCACTTGTGTCTGGATCCTAATCCTCCAGCACTCCTGGCTAGTGGTCAGCTTAATTCTGTCCCTGTATCTCAGAGGGGAAAAGACAAATGTATACTTTTAAAAATAAAAATAGGAAGCTGGAGATGGAACAACGGCAAGCTTGGTGGCTCAGCGTCTGTCACTCACAACCATCTGTCATTCCAGCTCCAGGCCTCTGGCTCCCTAAGCACCTGCAATCATGTGCACACGCCCATATGCAGATACTCGGACCAACACATGATTAAAAATAGAAAAACCTGAGTAAAGGCGCTTGGCAGAATATGAGTTTGATCCCAGAGACCCACAAGAAGAAAAGGATCTTCCTCTGACCTTCACATTAGTAATACACACACACACATACACACACACACACACGCCTTTTAAAATATCCATTAAGTAAAAATGTTCTCAATTATTTTAACCTGTGTGTGCATGCATGTGTGCATGCGTGTATATGTAGGCATTTGTGTGTGCGTGTGTCCGTGCCCGCAGGTGTGTGTGTGCCTCCCGCATGGGTAAGAGGACTGTTATACACTTAAAGAGAAGTGGCCCACATGATATACGGAACCTTTTCTGACTTTGACTCAAAACAAAGATAAAACTGTAAAGAGGCAGTTCCTCAAGAAATTAGAGAAAGAACTGGGCATGGGGAAACAGACAGATCTCCTCGACTTTTAGGCCAGCCTGGTCTATGTAGTGAGTTTCAGGCTAGCCAGGGCTACATACCCTGTCTCCAAACAACAAAAAACAAACCAACAAACTGAACAGAGATCAATGGAACAGGGAGCGGAAGAAAACAGCTCAAGAGTAAGCAAGACAGATATTTGGCAACAATGCAATAGACACCCTTTAACTACACCCCCAACAGCTGGATTCAGAAGGGAAAGGTACACCTTCTCTTCTGAGAAAAAGTACACCTGGAACCGCAGAAACAAAAGTGACTGTAAGAGGCTGGCATGGCAGGCGTGGCGGACATGGTGACACACTTGCAGTCCCAAGAGTGCAGGCAGAGACCAGAAAAGCTTGAATTCCAGAGCAGCTGGCCTCCTTAGGGAGACTGAGTCAAGGAGGGAAAGAGGAGGAAGAAGTGTCATGAACACTGTGTCCTAACACACTGAGAGCCCAGAATGCATGAAGGTGAAAAAGCAGTCTAAGATCAAGGAGAGAGGACCTGAGAGAACGCGGCATCACCATTTCCTTTCTATAAGGATACAAGGCCTTCAGAAGGACAGGCAGTCTCTCATGTCATTAGAGAATTATTGTATTTATATTACCGCATGTGCACTGGGTGGAAGTGTGGGCACACACGGCACCGCCTCCGTGGGGGACAGTTCTATGGAGTCGGTTCTTTCCTTCTGCCATGGGTCCCAGAGAGGGAACTGAAGCAAGGTTTGTGAGGCTGCCTGCTGAGCCAACTGAAATCCTTTCTGTGACGTCCTGAGATCAAACCCAGAGCCTCACACTTACAAAGCAAGTTATCTTTCACCTAGTGGCAACCCAACCCCATTCTGTTAATAGAAAAGCATTTGGCAAAGCAGAGGGTTCAGAGAGGATGAAGGAGCCAGGTGTGGTGACACATGCTGGCATCCAGCTCTCGGGAGGCAGAGGCAGGAGGATAACTGCAAATTGAAGGCCATCTGGTATACAAAGCAAGACCCCACCTCAAAAAAAGAAGAAAAAAAAAAAGCAAAACCAAACAACTGAAAGCCACAATGGATGATGTGCACACAGGTCACAAAACAACGGTATAAAAATTGAGACCCGCCAGGCGGTAGTGGCACACGCCTTTAATCCCAGCACTTGGAAGGCAAAGGCAGGCGGATTTCTGAGTTCGAGGCCAGCCTGGTCTACAGAGTGAGTTCCAGGACAGCCAGGGCTACACAGAGAAACCCTGTCTCGAAAAACAAAACAAAACAAAACAAAAAAAAACAAAATACAAAAACAAAAACAAAATGAGACCCAGGATAGGTCTAATGCCCTGAAGAGAAAGATCCAGAAATCAAAGAACTAGTAAGACAACAGGAATGGCAGGAGTCAAAAGGCCTCTAGTAGCCCAGGAGGGTTACGTGAGAAGGCTCACACAGTCTGGTGAATTCCAAAGCTGAGGAGAACAGAAAGGGCAGCTGAGACCCAAAAGGTTGAATCAGCAGAGATGGAGAACATGGAGAAAGGACCTTCGTGAGGCTGAAGGGGTGGCAGGTGTGAGCTGTGCCCAGAGGAGGTCTGGGGGAGCAAGGTGCTGAGTTGTGGCCTCCCCTAGAATCCCAACAACAGATCGTGGTCTTTATAAAATCTCTCCTGGTGCACCGAAATCCTGTCCAGGGTGGGAAGGAAATGAGAACATCACAGTATCAAGACAAAGATATTTCTCTCTTCCTCCCCCCACTACCCCCCCGCCCCGCAAAGACAGATCCCAGGATGGCCTCAAACTCACTACTAGCTGTGAGCTCCTAATTTTTCTGTCTCTATCTGCTGAGTGTTGGGAATTACAGATATGCTTGCTTGCTTTATTTATTTATTTAGTGACCAGATGGTCCCCTGCCAATACCCTACGTACTGGGAGAAAATGAGTCAGTAGCCTCCTGTACCCACTAGACATCATCACACCAGAAGAAAAAAAAAAAGTTGAAGAATCATCCCCCATTCACAGAAGCAGAGTGTGCAGAGGAAACTCAGGCACTCGCCAGGAAGGTGGCTCTTAGTAAGTCACACGGACAGCTGGGCTGCACTGGAGGGCAGCCCGTCACCCACTGACGCTCCGCTGGGCTGGCTCTCTAGGCACTTGTGCTTAGCAATGTTCCTTACCAGGTCTCGGTGCACTGATGAGCACGTTACTATTACACTGCGTGCTCACCGTGGGTACGGGCCCAGCATTCTCTCAGCAAAGAAGCCTTGAGGTAGATACAAAAAGTACAGCCATTTCCGGGATGGTGGAAGCTAAGAATCTAGGAGGACTTGTCTCTGCCGGGCTTCCACCGTCTCTCACAAAGCAGCAGGAAGTCCTGCTTCAGACAGAGGACTCTCAGCTACCCAGATGCTCTTAAACACACCTCCGAAGAGGCTTTTCCTAAGATCAGCTAGCTTTCTGCTATGCGAAGGGCAAAGGCTAGATAGGCCAACAAATCTGCTGGCACTACACGAGACAGCTCCTTTTGTTTTCCTCGTGGGTCTAGAAGCCCTATGAATGACTCTGTGCTTCTGTGGCCAAAGGCCAAGGTAGATGGGTTAGAATTCCCCCCAAGCAGGTAAGACAATCCTGTCTTTCCATAGCCAGGGCCTAGAGCAACCTGCAGAGGCAGAGCTGGGTCATACCCCCATACCCACGGCAGTTTCAACTTTCCTATGGGTAGACAAGAAACCTCAGCAATCACCAAAATCTCAGACCCAAACCTGACGTGATGGGTAGGAGGTGCCAACCTCTGAACTCCAAGACTGTTAACAGATGATCTCATGTAACGAGCGACTGACTCTTTTAGAGGCCTCCCCTTCCCTAGCTATGAGTGAACCGAAGCCTGCTTCAAACAAGCCAACTACTTGGAAGGGAATATGGGACTCTGAGGTCTCGATTATCTGAATATAGGGTCCAGTGTTCACTGTAACCTCTAAAGATACTAAACCATCCGGCCGTAGAATGCACTTTTAGAAGGATGTAGTTAGCTCCCCTTCACAGACTGAGTTCAGTTGGAACCTGAAGTCAAGCACCGTCTAGGAAAGTATTTGTCACTGTGTTTTTAAAGATATCTCATCACATCACGTGTTCTCCCTCACCCCCCAAACACAGAAGCAGCTTGTCCTTAATCATCTCACCCAAAGACTACAAAGAATCTGGGACTCAGAGCTACCAAGTGCTTAAGGTATGGCAGTCATCCCCTACCACAGTCCCCATGATTTCGTCTCCAGCCATCCTGGCCCAGCCACCCAGCACAGTAATCAGCACCCCTCAAGGTACAGACAGAAAGGGCACCATGATGCAATGGGGTTTGTCGATGTCCTCCATAAAGGTGACTTTGATTGACAAAGAGGAAAGAGATACTCTCCTCTGGGAAGCAGAGGGGAGGTACCTCTCAACATGGCCCATGCTCAAACCAACTATCTCTAATCAAAGAATTCCAGAGCCCACCCAAGGCCTAACCAGGGCTAGACCCACAGGAGACAAGCGTTCCTGCCACTCCCTGAGTTTGGTCGAGAGGTGCCCTTTCCAGCCATCCCACACCCTGCCTGCAAACGGACCCCCTCTCTACAGCAGCTGGAAAACAAATGTGTGTTTGCATTTAAGTGGCCAAGTGAACCCACAGGTGTATTGTCAAAAAGCAATTGATTATCTGAAGAGTTAAGTCTGCCTGAACTTGCCAGGCAGCCCCACTGCATATGGCTGTTCCCAGCAGGCTATGGCCAAAGGGGTGCTGGCAAGGTTGGGACGGGGCAGGAGATGGAGGAAGGTCCTAGGCCAGCGCAGGACAGGGCCATTGGGGCAGGTTTATGAAGCCCGCCACAGGATCAGTTCTGTGATTTCAGCCCTGCTCCCCAATCTCATGGGTATCCCATAATAGGCTGTACCCGGGCTAACATACACAAATGTAGCCTTGCCTACTTGGTAGAGTCCAGCAAAGAAAGGGTTCAGGAGATAGGCCGCGACATTCCAGGGGAAGATCTGCCCTGCGTGAGTGTGCCCGGAAAGGATCAGGTTTATATCTGGCCGAGCCTGGAGGGCTCTCTTGGCGGCCAGAGGCTGATGAGCCAGTAAGATGGTGGCATCGTCTGGGCTGCAGCCCTCCAGAGCCTTGTCAAGGTCCATGCCATGGCCAGAGTAGTGAAGGATGTCTGCTTCTATGTCATCCACACCCGCCAAGCAGACCCATTCTGGATCTCTCCCACCACTGTCCCGGTCGCTGGGGACAGAAACCTTCACATTCTCATTATGTAGGGGCCGGACGTGCAAGGATTCCAGCAGTGTGAACCAGTTGCTGACGTCCGATGTATAGTACTCGTGATTACCTGTGACAAAGTAGGTGCCGAGGCGGGAACGGAGCTGGCCCAAAGGAGCGACCGCTGTCCGCAGGATAGAGGCCTCTGAATCAGAGAGGTCGCCCACGATCACCGTGATGTCTGGTTCTAGCCTGTTCACCATCCTCACAAACATCTCCATCTTGGTCCTGCCCACTGTGGGCCCCAAGTGAATGTCGGAAAGGAGCACAATCTTGAGGTTATTCATCGAGGCGGGCAGCTGATGGATGGGCACCTCCACGGTTTTCACCACTGGGGGCTGGGCAGCATTCAGAAGGCCAATGGTACTGAGCACAGCTGTCACGGCCACCGCCAGCGCAGGCCTGAGCACCAGGTGCCTTGTCTTGTCGAGACTGCTTACCACCCGACCACTGCGCCAGGCTAAGAACTGGTAGACCTGCTCCATGGCGTTCAAGATACAAAGGAAGAAAACCATGATGATGTAGGCACCCAGGCAGGAGTAGGCTGCTAAGGAAAACACGTAGGGTTCCTCGGCCACCAAGAAGAGCATGGTGAAGAAACTGGAATGCGCCAGGGCCAGAAATGCCATGACAACCAGCTTCCAAAGCTGGAAACAGGTAGATTCCACAGCAGGGGAATGGCTGAGGTCACTCACTGTGCTCCGCCAGATGTACGAGGAACCAATGAGCATGACCGAGTTCACGAACAGGACCAGCTGCAGGCGGAACAGCCAGCGCCAGGCCCGGAGCTCAAGGGTCTCGGCCAGAAAGGAGCGGGAAAGGATCATGGACACGAAGACGGTGGCTGCAGCCAGGGCAGCCTTGGAACCCAGCGACAGCTGCCTGAAGAGCACCATTCTCTCAGCTCCTGAAGAGTCCCCCAAAGCTCAGTGCCGGTGGGCTCTGGGAGGCAAGTGACTTCCTGAGAAAGGACAGTGGCCAATGAGAGACTTCCAGGTCAGCTCCGCCTGCAACCAGGAACTGGCATCAGCTTTATGGGATAGATCATCAGAGCAGCCTCATCCCCATTCAACCGAAGCCCACAGACCACAGACACGGCTCCAACCTGCCTAAATCCAAGCCGCTCCAACACCACCGAGCTGCCAGGCTTCATATTAAAACACACCGTGGTCGGGCGGTGGTGGCACACGTCTTTAATCCCAGCACTTGGGAGGCAGAGGCAGGTGGATTTCTGAGTTCGAGGCCAGCCTGGTCTACAGAGTGAGTTCCAGGACAGCTAGGGCTACACAGAGAAGTACTGTCTCGAACCACTCCCCCCAAAAAACAAAAAACAAAACAAAACAAAACAAAAAAAACCCAAAAAACACACCGCAACCATGATGTGATACACGAGGGGCAGTTTCCTTTTCCTTTTGTGACGGGTCTCACGCAGCCCAAGCTGGCCTTGAATTCAATGTGGCCAAGGATACCCTGAACTTCTAATCCTCCTGCCTCCACTGAACAGGTGCTGGGGTTACAGGCATGATCTACCATGCAGTTGGTTTATGAGGATGGGACCCAAAGTTTCATGCACACTAGGCAGCCAATCTACGGCATCTCCAGCCTCAGTTTCCACTGCCGTGTTAACAGCGTTTCATACAGTTAAAGGTTCCCCACAGTGGGCATGAACCATATTCTCATATATTCATTCGTTCGTTCATTCTCTGTCTCTCTCTGGCGCCCCCCCCCTCTCTCTCTCTCTCTCTCTCTCTCTCTCTCTCTCTCTCTGTGGAGCCCTGGTTGTCCTAAAACTTGCTCTGTAGACCAGACTGGCCTCCAACTCAGAGATCTCCCTGCCTCTGCTTCTTGAGTGCTGGGATTAAAAGTGTGGACTACATGCCCCTCTCCCCAGGCTGTTTTCTTTTTTTAATAATAGGAAAATTATTATTCTAAATGATGAGTTGTTAGCATTTAGTCTGGGGAAAGTCTCTCACAAGTCAAGTGTTTTCATAACAACAGTAGAGCATTGCTGCAAACATCCTTACATGTAAACACATAACAGTAAAACATCATTTTCACACTTCCAGTGAGTGTATAATATATTTGTTTTCTTTTTTTGTTTTTTGTTTTTTCGAGACAGGGTTTCTCTGTGTAGCTCTGGCTGTCCTGGAACTCACTCTGTAAACCAGGCTGGCCTCGAACTCAGAAATCCACCTGCCTCTGCCTCCCAAGTGCTGGGATTAAAGGCGTGCGCCACTACCGCCCGGCTAATATATTTGTTTTCAAAGACACCAAAACCTGAGTTGACTGCAGACTGCAAATGGCAACATAAGAATCTGACTTCTGGGCCTGGGGATGTAGCTGGGTTTGTAGAGCACCTAGCATCAACAAAACCCAGGTTCCACACTCAGCACCACAGAAACAGGGCATAGTGGTGAATTCTGGTATTCCCAGCACCTGGGAGGTGAAGGCAGGATCGTCAGAAGACCAAGACTATGTCTGACTACAGACCAAGTTTGAGGCCAGCCTGGGCTTCTTGAGAACCCGCCATTAAAAAACAAACAAACAAACAAACAAACAAAAGAATGGACTTCTCTTAAAGTAACTCAGCTCTAGCCAAAAACTGAGACATTTCTTCATACAAGTGTATTGCTCATGAATGTGCAATCAATCAGTTAACGACTTCCTAAGAGGGCAGGAGGGGGCTGGAAAGATGGCTCATCGGTTAAGAGCACTGACTGTTCTTCCAGAGGTCCTGAGTTCAATTCCCAGCACCCACGTGGTGGCTCACAACCATCTGTAATGGGATCCAATGGTCTCTTCTGGTGTGTCTGAAGACAGCAACAGTCTACTCATAGACATAAATAAATAAATCTTAAAAAAAAAAAAAAAGACAGGAGGATTTCTGACTTTCAGGCCAGACTGCTTTACAGAATGAATTCCAGGACGATCAAGGCTACAAAGAGAAACCCTGTCTTGAAAAAGCAAAAGTATACGTTTTTATTTTTAATCTAGGTCTGGTTTGAGAGTTAATGTTGCAGATGCATACAAACAAACAAAAATAACAGACAGCTAGTCGAGTCGATCTGGCTCTAATCTAAATGTTCAAGAAGGATATCCACTTAAGAATTGCTTCGGTGAGCCGGGCCGTGGTGGCACACACCTTTAATCCCAGCACTTGGGAGGCAGAGACAGGTGGATTTCTAAGTTCGAGGCCAGCCTGGTCTACAGAGTGAGTTCTAGGACAGCCAAGGTCTACACAGAGAAACCCTGTCTCGAAAAACAAAAACAAACAAAAAAGAATTGCTGAGGTGATCACAGAGCAGCCTCTGGGTGGGGCTCTCCCAGGGCACCTCCTACTTCTTACCTGGTGACTTACTTCAGACTGATGACCTCCATAAATCCTTATCTCTTCCTGCCCATCCTGACACTGAAGACTTATGGGTTCCTTCCTGCCCTCTACCCTACCTGTTGACCCCTCTGCCCACTGGTTCTCAAGACGTCAAGCTCTGATGGAGCAACCACACTCATTTTCCTTTTCCTTAAATGAAAGCATTTTCAGCAACTGTTTTTCCAGAAACTTACGTTTCAACTCTCGTTTTAGATAAACGTGTGCCATTTCCAAGAGTATAATTGTTTTCAAGTCGTAGGGCTCAAAGTCTACTAACAAGTACTTGAACTTAACCCCGACTCAGTTCATCTGGAGGGCCCCAAGCCGACTCGCTCAAAGTGCAAAAGAGTAGGAGCCGCGTTCCACCACGCCCTGTCCCCTTCGCAGGTTCGGTATGGACCCCTCCCCATGTGCGTGTCCCACGCGCCTCAGTCACTGCCCTGCCACCCAGACCTCGCCTGCTGCAGTTTGCCTATTCCCACCCTCCACCCGCACTGCCAAACCCTAAAAGAGAAAAGGCTTCCCAGCAAGGCGAAGCACACCTCAAACTAAATGCAACCAGCAGGTGGCTAGCGAGAAACGCGAACTGTGTGTTTGAAAAGGGAGAAGTCTCCGAAAGCAAATATTCCTGTGACCCCACTGCAGGAGCCTCTCCTGACCCCATTTTTCTCCTTCCGGAGCGCTCCGTGAAGCCCGAAGTCCGCAAGGATCGCGTCCCACGCCACTGCCCGCGGAGCCCTCTCGCAGCCCCGCGCAGCCTGGAGCCCCTCTCCCCAGAAAACGAAGCTGGAAAGACTCAGGCGCACCTCAGCTAGCCCCCGACCGCGTTGCACAAATGGGGAAGCAGGTCCGTGCGCAGGGGACCGCCGCAGCGGAACCCACGCGCGCCAGCAACCAGGAAGGACGCGCGCCCCGCCCGTCCGTCCCGCCCCCTACGGGAGGCCCGGCCACTGCCTGTCCCTTGGCGGCCTGCGTGCTCCGAGGGAAGATCGAGGGGAACCCGGCTCCCCACTTTGCAGAGCCGCGGCTTTCATCGGCCTCTGCCCGCTTCCCAGCGGCGGAGCGTCCCCGCGCGGTGGCACCGGAGACTTACATAGACGCTGTGCGCAGTGCCCAGCAGCTGCAGCAGCGCCAGGAGCGGGAGCAGCGTACACAGCGGGACCCGGAGCATGACTGCGCCACGATGGGATCTCTCCGCTCCTCAGTGGGCGCTCTGGCCAGCCGCTCCACCTCCGGGGGTTGCTGAGGACCCTCTGCCAGGACCCGCCCCAGGAGGACCCGCCTCCAGCTCCGCCCCGGCCCGAGGCTCTAGGCTGGGAGAGGAGGTCCAGCCTCTGCAGACCACGTGACTCCGGAGCAGCTGTGGGCTAAGCATCTTTCGCGTCTGTGTGTCCCTCCAGAATGGCGGAACCCCTGAACGCGCGTTGATGAAGCTCAGGGGTTGTCCATCCACAGGGGCCTTCAGGCTGTCCTGGCTGCCTGAAAAGAACTGAGCAAGGAAAAGGAAAACAGCCAGTCCTCAGTGCTCCGGGCAGTAGAAGCCTAGCCCCTAAAACTCTCCCTTGCACTTGGTCTAACACTCACAAGGTGTGGTCCACGGGGCAAGCGACTTAAACCTGGAAATGCAGACTCTGGGCCCCAGCCCTGAAGCCCTGAAGCCCTGAAGCCCTGAAGCCCTGAAGCCCTGAAGCCCTGAAGCCCTGAAGCCCTGAAGCCCTGAAGCCCTGAAGCCCTGAAGCCCTAGGAAAAGGACCCATCACCGAGTTTCTGTGAAAGCAAAGTTGAAGAAGCACTGTGCTAGGTTACAGAGGAATTATAAGTGTGACTCGGCTGTGGCCAAGTTATTTTGAACTGCCCTGAATTTTAACGAAAGCAATAGCACTTCCCTCAGGCAACTTCTGATCTTCCTGCCTGCTGCCTCCTGAATTATAGTCATGGGTCACCACCTCTGCTCTAAGTTGAGGTTGATTTAAATATACATAAGATGTTTCCAGCTTTAATGAATTGGAATCCATAACAATATTTATTTATTTTAGGCATTGTCTCATTTTATTCATTTAATCTTAGTGCTGTGGCTGAGTCTCAGGTCCTTATTAATTCTAGGCAAGTACTCTACCATTGGACCATACCCCTAAATCCCAATTTTGTTCATTTCTTTCTTTCTTTTCTCTTGTTTGTTTGTTAGAGACAGCTTTTCAGTGTGAATCCTTGGCTAGCCTGGAACTCTCTAGAAGATAGCCTGAAGATTGGGCTGGTAGATGCTTTTAGCGATAGAGGGCTTGGGGTGGGAATGGGAGGTGGGGCGCGACGGGACAAGACAGGACATCACACACACACACACACACACACACACACACACACACACACGCAATGCAGTGAGAATCCTCAGAACCCACACAGTGCAGCAGTCCTACAGTGAGACGGAAGAATCCTAAAATCTGTGGCTGGGTAGCCTGATTTATGCAGTAGGACACGCTGCCTCAAAGTGGGTGAAAGGCAAGGACACCCAATGTCGTTCTCTGACTTCCACATATACACCATGACACACACACACACCTGGGCACTCACACACTCATGCGAACATATATGTATACACTAATATCCAAATAAATATCCTAAATAAAGCTGTTCTTTTCCATTTAAATTTTTAAAAAGCAGGGTCTCAACGCTGTCCTTGAACTTACTGTGTTTTGGTTGTTGTTTTAGTTCTATAAAACAGGGCCCTGGCTGGGTGGTGGCAGCGCACGCCTTTAATCCCAGCACTTGGGAGGCAGAGGCAGGCAGATTTCTGAGTTCGAGGCCAGCCCGGTCTACAGAGTGAGTTCCAGGACAGCCAGGGCTACACAGAGAAACCCTGTCTCAAAAAAAAAATCGAATAAAATAAAATAAAAAACAGGGCCTTTATTATGAAACAGAGAGCTTGCCTGCCTCTGCCTCCTAAATGCTAAGATGAAAGGTGTATACTGTTGTGTCCACTCTCACAGTGTATTTTGATAGATAGAACATGTAGTTAAATTACATTGTTGACAGACTAACTCCTTCACCAGACTCAATGATCTCCTGTCATCTTCTCACCTGGATCTCCAGTTTGTCCATGACAGTTCTGTCCTTGATGGTCTAAGCCACCGTAGTGTGGTAGCTTACACTTGTAATCATTAACGCTCCAGAGGCTCCAGGATTGCCACAAATAAGAGGCTAGCCTGGGTTACATGTCACTCTGGATAGGCATCTCTAGGCCTGATGTCTCCTCCTAGTAATTTTCCACTCACCAGGCCCCTCACTCTGCACACTGGCTGTGTGCTCATAATTGTAAGCTCTGCTTAGGGCCCAGCCAGGCCTGATCTCTCTTTCTCCTACTGCAGTGGTGCCAAACCCTATTTCAGTAGTTGAATAAAGTCTTCTTCAAGATATAATGTGCAAGAATAAGTTTCTCTCGGGGCCAGGGAGATGTCGCAGAGGATTAAAGCTGGCACTATCAAAGTCGGTTGGCCCGTGAAGAGAAATGGCTCCATCCAAGTTCAGCTTGGCAAGTTTCCTGGGGTTAATTACTGGGTGACTGGAGAGCAGCTGCCTTGGGGCAAGTGCCTCCACACATGGAGGAGGACTGTATCATAAGTCCTGACCCCCAGTCAACCTTCCACATCCTACACTGTCAGCATTACACAAGGCTATAACCAGTGAGGGCGCAGACATGCCTGGTGGCCGGAACCCTAAACATTCTGGATCTGGTGATCTTCTCCAGACACATGACCATACCCATTACACTTGCTTTGTTTTGTTCTATGGCTGCAAGACCCAGGTACTGTTTGGTCCCCTCAGCAACTTCTGCTTCCTGACGGTGACCACGTCATTCCAAAAGGAAATAGTGACACCAGAATATTCCACTCCTTCCCCTAAGTCTCTTTCTACCACCTCTTCAACCGTGTACAGACGGGGTGAATGTAGGTCTGATTCCTTTCTAAGCTCTGGGATACTATGCCCAAACATCAGTTGCTTGTTCCCATTGGTTATGAATCTCCATAGTAACCTCCACCCTCCCAGAAAACAGTTACGGTGGACATCGGCTGAAATGTAGCAGTCCTATATGGCTATGAACATAAATGCATATTCACCTACCTTAGCCTCCCCCTGACGCCTATGACTAGCCAGCCACAGGGCTTTGCCCTGATGTATAGAAGTTTTCTAGAGTGGGCCTTAAATCCAATTAGAAAGTAGTTGGTTGCACCCATTCCTGCCATGCCACTGGTGCAAGCAGAATGACTATTGCCCATGTTGGTAATGGGGTATGTGGGATCCAGAGCTGCACAGGGCTGACAGCAACAATTCTTAGCAGCCTGTACAGTGTCTTCTGGTATTATCTATCCCAGCTGTATTAGTCAGGGTTCTCTAGAGTCACAGAACTTATGGCGTGTCTCTCTATATTGAGGGAATTTATAGTGATGACTTACAGTCTGAGGTGCAACTTACCCAACAGTGGGCAGCTGTGAATGGGAAATTCAAGAATCTAGGAGTTGCTCAGTCCCACGAGGCTAGTTGTTTCAGCTGGTCTTCTGTAGAAGTGGGTTCCAACAGATGTTCTGGCAAGTAATACAAGCAGGTGAAAAAGAGTGAATCTTCCTTCTTCCAACGTTCTTATACAGGCCTCCAGCAGAAGGTGTGGCCCAGGTTAAAAGTGTGTACCACCACGCCTGGATCTGGGACTTGCGTTGTCCCAGAATGACCTTGAACTCAGAGATCTCCTTGCCTCAGTCTCCTGGGATTAAAAACATGTGCTACCTTACCTGGCCCTAAGCTTTTCATGGCCACTATGCCTCAGGATCTCCATGCAAAGATGTAGGTCAGAAGCTTGTGACTTCCAGCCTCAAGATCTGGATCACAGGTGAGCCCTCTAATTCTGGACTGTAGTTCATTCCAGATATAGTCAAGTTGACAACCAGGAATAGCCACTACACTAGCCATCAGGAAGAAAGCCTGCCCCAGCTTGACGTCTCTGTGCCCAGCAACCAGAGGGTATAGTGTTTGGGCAATAAGGAGTTGTCATCTAGTTCTGGTGTGCAGCCATCAACAATGGCAACTGCATTTATTATAGGTTCTCAGGGACCTCCTTAGCCAGCAGTTCATAATGAGGTAATCCTCCCCTGTTACTAGGATTTTCACTTAACATCTCTGTGGCTTTTGGGAGTGTCTTTTCTCACTTTAAAAAATTATTTTATTTTATGTGTATGGGTGGTTTGCCTACATGTATGTCTGTATACCATTTGTGTGTGCCTGGTGTCTGCAGAGGCCAGGAGAAGGTATCAGATCCCCTGGAACTGGAGATGCTAGAACCTCCCTGGGGTTCCTAGGACTAGAACCTTGGGCTTCTGGAAGAGCAGCCAGAGCTTTCAACTACTGAGCTGTCTCTCCAGCCCCCTTTTCTCACTTAAAAAAATTGTTTCATTTATATATGTGTGTGTGTGTGTGTAAGAGAGAGAGAGAAAGAGAGAGAGAAAGAGAGAGAGAGAGAGGGAGGGAGGGAGGGAGAGAGAGAGAGAGAGAGAGAGAGAGAGAGAGAGAGAGAGAGAGATATCAAACTCAGGTGGTCAGTGTGCTGGCAAGAACTTTGCCTGATGAACCATCTTACTGGCCCCGTTTTAAAACTTTTATATGTTTACTTTTTCCAGATAGAATCTTACTCGATCCCAGACTGATCTGGAAGCTCACAGCATAACTCAGCCTGGTCTGGGCTTCACACTGGTCCTCCTAAACTCAGCCTCCCAAGTGCTGGATGACAGAGGTGAATCACCATGCCTGGATGAATTGAACTCAGGACCTCTGGAAGAGCAGTCAGTGCTGTTAACCGCTGAGCCATCTCTCTGCCCCCGCCTGACTGATTTTTAACTCTCCTTTGTCTATTTTGTTTGTTTGTTTGTTTGTTTGTTTGAGATATGGTCTCACTGTGTAGCTCTGGCTGGCCTGGAACTCACAGAGATTGGCCTGCCTCTCCCTCCTGAGTGCTGAGATTAAAGAGTATACCAATATGCCTGGTTTGTTTTTATTTTTTTATTATTTTTTATTTTTTGGTTTTTCGAGACAGGGTTTCTCTGTGTAGCCTTGGCTATCCTGGAACTCACTCTGTAGACCAGGCTGGCCTCAAACTCAGAAATCCACCTGCCTCTGCCTCCCAAGTGCTGGGATTAAAGGTGTGTGCCACCACTGCCCGGCGCCTGGTTCATTTTTAACTTTAACTATTTTCATTGTTCTGTTGGATATCTTTCTAGACTATGTTTTAAAACTAAGGCTAGACTCCCAAGGCCCAGTCTTCTTTCAAGTCAGTATGAAGTGTACTTGGGATTCAGTAGATAAAAGCATTTCTAAGCCAGGCAGTGGTGGCACATGCCTTTAATCCCAGCACTTGGGAGGCAGAGGCAGGCAAATTTCTGAGTTCAAGGCCAGCCTGGTCTACAGAGTGAGTTCCAGGACAGCCAGGGCTGTACAGAGAAACCCTGTCTCAAAACAAAAAACAAAAAACAAAACAAAAAAAAACCCAAAAACTGTTAGTATTCTGACTAAACTCCACCTCCACAGTTATCTGGCAACACCCAGGCATGCTCCTCCCCACAGTTACCTGGCAACAGCCAGTTAGACGTGCCCACTATAAAAGGGGCTGCTCGCTTCCTCCTCTCTCTCTCACTCTCTTAACTCTCTTGCCTCTAGCTTCTAGCTTCTCTCAGTCTCCTCACCCTTCCTCCCTTTCCTTCCCTCTCTCTCCACTTGGTCATGGTCGGCCTCCACTTCTCTCCTCTCTCTCTCCTTTTCTTTCTCCATCTTCTCCCGTTTCTCTCCCTACCTTTGCCCTCTGCCCTGAATAAACTCCCTCCCCTTTGGAACCGTTTGGTCTGGTGTTGTCTGTTCCAAGCTTCGTGCCGAAGTCTAACAAAAACAAACAAACAAACAAACAAACAAAAGCATTTCTAAAAGTATATATCAGTAAGATCCAAGACAGCACGAAGAGATCCCACCACATTCATCATTCTGTCAGAAGAGCAACGTTAGGTAAGGTGGCTCAGGTGAGGCACTCACTACTGACAGGCCCGCGGGTCAGTCAACGGGGGTCTGCAAGGGAGAGAGTGGGGATGGAGAGGCAAGAGGTTCGAAGAATGGAGACAAGACAGAGTCTGATCAAGTCTCGTTTATTGAAATGTAATTATGGGTATGTAAGCACAAGCTGGAGACACTTCACCACAAGTGCCTTGCAGGCAGGAGCACTAAACCATAAGTCCAGGACATGTCAGAAAAACAAGATGTTCGTCAGAGTGTGCTCACTGTTGTGGGCTGTTTGCAAAAACATCATGCTAGAAAAACAAGTCTCTTGTCAGGGCGGAAAAGTATCAACCTTTAAATATATGGCCCGAGATGGCTGCAAAGATGATAGCCGCTTTCTGCTATCTGTAGCCATTCATCATGGGCCACCTGGGCTCTCTGTTCGCCATGGGCCATCTGGGCTCTCCATTCACCACACTTGGCATTTTAAAGGGCTTTGGCCTAGACGAATAATCTCTCCCCTTACAGGCTCTTATTTCCTGAGCCACACTAGATTGGGTAAAATTCAGTAATGGTGGTATGCAGGGTATGGTCAGAAGGACACTCACTTCTGGCCCTCTTTCTTGTAATGGAGGATCACAACACCATACTGAGAGATGGTGCTAAGGGGCCACCCCAGGACAAGCATTCTCCCCCACATCCCTCCACTGCTGGTGCTTTGTGGGTACTGTGCGTTAAGGTACACCTCGCTCCAATACTGACTGAAGCTTGAGTATTCTGCACATCGTTAGCAGGAAGCCAATAAATCTGGAAGTCAATGTGGTGCCACTCTTGGCCCTGGAATCTGGCTTTACACAAATCTGGCCACATTTGTTTGGGAGTGACCCAGGCAGGCCTTCTCTCAGTCCCCACTGTGATTGCTTTGCAGCTTTACAAACTGGATTTGCTTGCTGGTCCAAGTCTTTCAGATTTGCCAATGCTTTTCTTATCTTGCAAAGATTAGATTCCACCAAGGTCTGGGGCAAAGCCCACTGAATTACCTTTTCTCCTCCCCTGTTAGCATTTTGTCTAGGCTCCGCCCCACAGTTACCTGGCAACAGCCGGGTGTGTCTGACTCGCTATAAAAGGGGCTGCTTGCTCTCCTAGCTCTCTTGGTCTCATTCTATCCTCTCCTTCCTGCTCCACCCCTCACAACGTGCTCATGGCCAGTCTCTCTCTCTCTCTCTCTCTCTCTCTCTCTCTCTCTCTCTCTCTCTCTCTCTCCCTCCCTCCCTCCCTCCCTCCCTCCCTCCCTCCCTCCCTCCTTCTCTCCCTCTCTTTCTCTCTCTCTCTCTCTGCCTTTCTCTGTCTCTACTACCCCCTCAGCTCCCTTCTCCATGCCCTGAATAACTATACCATTGTGCTGATCCCTCATGGGGAAGGGATGCCTCAGCGTGGGCCCGCAGAGGCACCCCACACCTCACCGCACCTCCACCAAACGTATTCGTTCTCCTTATTTATTTTTATAAAACGCAACACCCCCTTCCTGCCTTTCATCTTGCTTTCCCCTAATTTTATTTTTATCTTATGTGTTTAGGTGCATGTATGTGTGTGTACCGTGGTGTGCCCAGTGGAGGCCAGCAGAGGGCACTGGATTCCCTGGAATTGGAGTTGGAGATAGTGTTAGCGCCCATGTGGGTGCTGGACATCTAATCCAGATCCAGTGCTCTTCTCCAGCCCTCGTTTTTCTTGTTTAGATAGGCTCTTACTATTTAACCAGGCTGGCCATGTGACTGCTTCACGGCTTCCTTAAACAATCTCATTCCACACGACACATATCTGGAAACTGATTGCAATTTAGTCAGGCAGCCATTTGGGAACGTCTCTGTAGTCGCTCACTTGCTTAAGCTCACAGGCTTTTAATTATAAAAGTGAAGAGATGGTGGTCCCCGATCCCTGAAGAAGTGGAGTTTGCTTTGGCTGAGAGATGATTGGCATCTCTAGGTTATATGTTAACCCAGCATGCACCATTCTGTGATTCTGGTATAGTCACATGATGAGATGCATCTCACAAACATTATCCCTTCGGTAGTTGTGATCACCTTGGGACAGCCATTTTCTTTATTGCACATGCGTGTGGAATACCCCACTGGGTTTTACTTATTGGGTTGTTTTTTGTTTGTTTGTTTGTTTTTGTTTTTTTCGAGACAGGGTTTCTCTGTGTAGTTCTGGCTGTCCTGGAACTCACTCTGTAGACCAGGCTGGCCTCGGACTCAGAAATCCGCCGACCTTTGCCTCCCAAGTGGGATTAAAGGCGTGCGCCACCACTGCCTGGCTACTTTTCTTTCTTTCTTTTTTTTTTTAAACAAAATCTCAAGCTTTGATTTTACCAGTTCTGAAATACAATGAGTGGAAGGGGTGCCTGGTGGGGGCTCATGCCAGGGTATGCCCCTGAGTAATTATACCATGCAACAGATCTGGTGTAAAGAGGGTTTACTGGGGGAAGGGAGAGGAGTGAGGGCCTGGAGAAGGAGTAGAGGCAACAGGATGATGTAAGCCATTGCTAGGTCACTGGGAAGAACCTAGTGGAATCGCCTGGAAGCTAACACCAATAAGAGACTGGAGCCAGATGCTGAGATTAAAGCCTGCTGGCTCAGAGAAAGCACCCAGCTGACCTTCCTCCTCAGCTGATGTCCCAAAAGGAAAGAAAAAGTTCTTCCCAGTCTCAAAAACCCCTCAAACTGAACGTCCCTCCTTTCTACTTCCTTCTGAATTCCTCTACTCTGTTTTTTTCCTGTGTTCACTTCCTGTCAACTGGTTGCTTGCTCTGCCTCTTGATCTATGGTAGCTTTATTTGATACTGTTTACTATCCAAGAGCAGAAAGCTCTTGGATTAAAGGTGTGTGCTAGGGCTGAGCCACACCACGATAAAACACAAACTCGGGTGTGATCGAATATCCTGCAACATTCCCCTCTTTTTGTATAAATAAAAAGGAAAGATTTTATATTTACAATAACAAAGCTATTTCGGCGAGGCTTTCACAGTGTTGAAATTGTGGCAGTCTTACAAGTAAGTATTTTTTGAGCAGCAATTTTAATGTCCTGAGAAGTTTCTAGTCCGAAGCTGATCTTTGGGTGGTGTTTGTAAGCTTAGTGGCAATCCTGACTAGGTAGAACGCAACAGTCAACCCAAAGATGTCCACTGTTTGTGCAGAACCTGGTAGCAGAAGAGGTATGAGGCGTCCTGCTCAATGGTTAGCGTAACCACAATCCAGGTGGATTTGTCCTTGCTGGGCCCCATCATCTTCTCAGAGACCTGAAAGATTATTAGAGAGAGTAGAAAACATAAACATTTTAAATGCCATATTCAGCAGATCCAGAAAAGGTTGAGTACACAATCCGTTAAGTACATCCGAGGTACACAAACTTTGTTCCTAGTTATCTGCTTCAGACTCAAACCTGAAAACTCGTACAGGAAGCAAGATGAAGCTTATTTCCAGAATTAGTCAGTATTCTGTATGATTACTAGTATCGTGACAGTGTAAGGACCCAGGAAGAGGACCCCAACTCAAGTCCCAATTAGCGCGCACCCAAGGAGACACGAGAGACTTACTTGATGCAATGGCAAAAGGCAGTTTACTAACAAGGGCCCTTGGATCGAAACTCATCCCACGCAGGGGAGAGAATTTCGATGAAGACCCCAGGAAGTTTAGAACTTTTATAGGGGGAGGCACAAGGGGGAAGGGAAAAGTGGGAAATTCTGGCGCGATTACATATGATTGGATATTTCAAACATCAGCACTTTGCGTAAGCAATCATTTTGACAGGCTGGATGGCCCACTATTTTTGACCATGAAGCCTCAGACCTTCTAGGATAAACACCAGGTGGCCCATTACTCACTTGGGCATGTTTAGACTGGTCAAGATATGTCTTTGGTTGTTTCTACATTTCTGGTCACCTCGTCCCTAGAGGGGCTTGATATTTTTATTATGGCTACTCTCAGTAAGCTCAGCAAGCTGTCCTGCGGTCTTTGCCAAGTTGTTTGTGGTCTCTGCTGAGCTGTTTTAATTTTTACCCTTACATTCCCTACTCTTTCTATTTGCAAATGATTTTAATCTTAAAATCACAGATTAATATCTTCAGGTTCATCTCTTAAAATCTCATGTCTCTGTCTTATCACTAATAGCTGAACGGTGTCTATTCTGGACTTAACAAAAGCTAATATTTTATTTATCTATTTTACCTGTCCTGAACTCTGGAGCCTATGTAATTTCTAATTAATCTCTAGCTGTGTGGCCAGGCCCTGACTTATCTGGGCAACAAAAAGGTCTATTAACAGACCCAATTATCTTGGGTATTCCAAACCTTGAAAAGATTTCTTCTAGGATCTTCTTAGTCACCATGTTGGCAGTTTCATTCTTCCTGAAAAAGTGTCTATAAAAACTAAAAGATATTTATTTTCATATTTTGTCAGCTTGACTTCTGTGAAGTCCATCTCTCAGTAAGCTCCAGGCCAATCGCCCTTCAGTCTCTTTTCCATGGTATACATGGAAGGCCTTGCATTGATTAAGGTACAGTCTCACCACAGCTTTCATCAAATCAGACAGTCTTTCTTCTTGTGGGAGGATCAATTTACAAAAGCCCAATTTGTCTATCACTTGATGGTCGTGGGTGGCATATCTGAAACTGATATCTCGAGTGTCAGAATAGTCTCTGGAACCCTTAACTGTTAGAATCATTGCTCCCTGGGCAGCTTTCTTGGCAGTCATGTCCTGAGCCCTCTGGTGCCCAGGGCTGTAGATGACAGCCACTTTCTTTGGTTCGAAGAGGCTCTCAGTATTTCTGCAGATGTCAGCAGTCCTCTTTGTCTATAGATTGCACCATGTACTCACTTTCCATCTACCACCGCCGCTCCCGCCATCCACTTATCTTACCAGTTCAACACAGTGATGGATGGGAAAAGAGTCGTCAGTCACAGGCAGCAAGGTGGCAGGATTCAACATGGCTGGTGGTGAAAAGTTCACCCTTTCAGTCAGCAACAGGCTCATCTATTGATCAGGGGCTGTTGAATAGTTGATGATGTCAAAAGTCTTCTCTGGTGGGAGCAAACTGAAGAGATTAAATGTCTTTGTGGGAATTCTGTTAGCCATTCACTGATATCTGGGACTTCCGGCTGTTTTTGAAACTCATGAAGCTGGTACTCTTTTTCTCTAGCTTTAAGGCAAGTGGGGGGTTCTCCAGGTCATCTCTGATCCTGTCTGGGCAAACTTAATCTGTGTCTTCAATCTTGTCTTCAGGGGGTCTGTCTTTTCTCTTTACTGTAAACACACTGATCTTTTTCCAGTAAGCATGGCTGCATCACTCTTCTTCTGCCTGGCTTCCACCTTCAATCACCCAGATTTCCTGTCTGTCTAAGTCCTATCTTATCTCTTGTCTTTCTCTCTTATACTTTGGCCACAATCCTTTTTGCCTGTAATCTCGCTTCTCTAGCTTTCTTTTAACTTTCTCACTCACCTCTCTCTGGACAATGTTTCTACTTGCTTATCTCTTTCTTTGCAAACTTTCTCTTTAGCCTTTCTTTTTTTTCCTTTCTCTGTCTCTTTCTTATAAACTTTCTCTGTCTCTTTCCCTTATATCTTCATCTTCTCTCCTTTCTCTTTCACTGTCTATACTTTCCTCTTCTCTTTCATGTCTACACTTTCTTTTTCTCTTTCATGTTCATAGTTTAAACACCTATCTCTACACTCTTATTGTACCTCACTGAAGCCTACAGTACACCAAGTTAAGGGGAACACTCCCTTTTTTTTTTCTAGAACTCAGCAGAGCCTATTTTCTAAGTCTCATAACCCCCAGAGCTGGTAACAATTACTGTTCCTCTAGAAGACCCTGGCTCAGTTATAATATTCACACTTAAGGATGGTTAACACTGGTTTTAGTTAATCTGCAACCTTCTCTGTCATGAAATTCACAGATGTACATGTAAGTAAAATTTCCATAGGCATACAATATAAACAAACAATTCAGAAAGAACTTAGAAGCAGTGCATAAGGAGATAACATCAGAGATATAGTACAGTATGTGATTTCTCAAACAAGCACAGCATTGTAACTTAAAATCATTTCAACAATGGCAGAGTAAAAAAAAAACACAGCTGAGGCTTGGATGTTTGCAGATGTCCATAGTTGTCTTCTCTGATCTCTATAATAAAACATTTTCCCTCAAACATGTCTTTCTCCAACCCTGGAGAAAGAGGTAAATCTTATCTGAAGCAGAGACTATAAAAAAGAAGTTTCTTTCTGTTGTTAAAGATACACTGTTAACAAGCAAATGGTACTTCAGTTAGTAACAGTTCTAAGTGCAATAGTTATGTCTCCCTGTAGGTATTCTCCGCTGGCCTGCTGCACTTTCTTATCCAGCCGCTCCTTCCCCACTCTGTTCTCAGTTCTCCAGGAGGGGAAAAGTGGCTCTGGCCCCACCCCCTGCTTGTGAGACTTAACTTTCTCACATGGGCGACTATATGATGTCCCTACTTCTTTTATCACTCTGAACAGTATTACTGTCTGTCTATTCTTGAAAAGCTAGGTCCGAGAGGAGGCAATCTCAGGACCTTACCAATTCTCAGGAAGTAACAGATAGGAAGTTTGCCCCGTTGTATGCTGGGAGATGTAGTCTCCCGGCCACTGCCATTGTGGCTTGTTGGAAAGTCTCTCTGCTCTGCCAGCCTACATCTGATGTTTCAAAAATTGCACTCCACTCTCTCTCTCAAACCCAAAGCTGGCCTGTCTTTCTCAGCAAATCTTAACAGTGTCTTACCAGAACTGGCCCTTCGCCGCCATCCTGCACTGCAGGGCCCTCAGACTCCGCCTCCTGTTTTCAGATGGTCTCTGGCCCAACACTCTCAGTGTGTCCCGGACCTCCGACCCAGACCAGGGGCCCGAGGGTTCCTCTCCCTCTGGCCCATGCGGGGCTGGTCTCGCCGCCCCTGAGCCCAGGCTCGCACGCATGCACCCTCTTCCTGCACGCGTGAGAGGCAGCGGCACCCGGACCAGCCACGCCACAGCCCAACCCCAGACTCAAGTTACAGATCTCTCTTGTTTGTTTTTCCTTTTTTCCCTTTTTTTTTCTTCTGTCCTCTCACCCTACTGTCAGTCCAATGGTCTAAAGCCAAAGATAATGATGCCGTCACAGTCTGTCAGTCTGTCCCATATCAAAACTCAACAAAAACTTACAACAAAAATGCAAACACACACAAGACTAACACAGTCAGACACACTCTCACTCTCCTGCATCTGGTTTTATAAAACCAGCCGAACACAACTTCAGATGGGAAGGATTCCACGTCTTCCCCCAGAGAAGGAGCACTCCGTCTCCTCCATTCCAAAACAGGGCAGTCTGGCTTCCCAGACTCCCTTCCACTCTTGAGGCGTCCCCCAAGAGTCACAGCTTGTGGTTCCGGATACGTCTATCCCCCACCAGTCACTAAAACCTTACGGTTTGTAGTGACAGCTGTAACACAGAAGCAGCAAAAGCTGCTTAAAATACAGAAGCAGCAAAAACTGCTGCTTAGAAACAGAAACCAAAATACAGAACAAAAGCATCGGCATCTCACTCAGACACATACCACACATATCACATACCATTCCCATTCATACAGACCTGCCTCCAAGGTCTTCGGATGTCCTGGGTGGTCGCGCAAATCCCGGACGAGCCCCCAAATGTAAGGACCCAGGAAGAGGACCCCAACTCAAGTCCCAATTAGCGCGCACCCAAGGAGACACGAGAGACTGACTTGATGCAATGGCAAAAGGCAGTTTACTAACAAGGGCCCTTGGATCGAAACTCATCCCACGCAGGGGAGAGAATTTCGATGAAGACCCCAGGAAGTTTAGAACTTTTATAGGGGGAGGCACAAGGGGGAAGGGAAAAGTGGGAAATTCTGGCGCGATTACATATGATTGGATATTTCAAACATCAGCACTTTGCGTAAGCAATCATTTTGACAGGCTGGATGGCCCACTATTTTTGACCATGAAGCCTCAGACCTTCTAGGATAAACACCAGGTGGCCCATTACTCACTTGGGCATGTTTAGACTGGTCAAGATATGTCTTTGGTTGTTTCTACATTTCTGGTCACCTCGTCCCTAGAGGGGCTTGATATTTTTATTATGGCTACTCTCAGTAAGCTCAGCAAGCTGTCCTGCGGTCTTTGCCAAGTTGTTTGTGGTCTCTGCTGAGCTGTTTTAATTTTTACCCTTACAACAGAAAGTTTGTATATTCATAATAATCTGATAGGTTTTGAGATAATAGTTACACCTTAAGAAAAGTTAAAGTGTCAAATAAAAACCAAAAGATTGAGATTAGTCTCAATAGAATAGTCCCTTAGCCCTTATTTTTTGTTTTCCTGTGTCCCATACCAGGTGGCTCTTTTGATATGAGAAGGAGATTTTGGATTTTTCTTTAAGAAGCATGTGTGGGTTTAGAGGAGTGGGCCATGTTCCAACCCCCAAAGCCAGCTGTAGTTTTTAACTGAATTGGGATCATATAAAGACCATTTGCCACATATGTCTGTCTGTACAGGGCAACAGAGGCAAGCTGGAGGCGGGCAATACCACTTGGCTAACTTACTCTTTTTCTTGGCACATTTTCTCTTAACAATCTGTTCTTTTTATTCAAATGGTTAACTTGTTCAGGGGTCTCCAGATTCCTTAGTTGTATGCTTTTATTCTCCTGGGAAGATAAAAACAAAACCCTGGCTTCTTCTTCTTCGGGAAAACACCAAATGGCGGATGACGCCGGTGCAGCGGGAGGACCCGGAGGACCCGGGGGCCCAGGATTAGGAGGCCGCGGTGGCTTCCGTGGAGGATTCGGCAGCGGTCTTAGGGGCCGCGGTCGTGGTCGAGGCCGTGGCCGTGGTCGAGGCCGCGGGGCTCGTGGAGGAAAAGCTGAAGACAAGGAGTGGATCCCCGTCACCAAACTGGGCCGCCTGGTTAAGGACATGAAGATCAAGTCCTTGGAGGAGATCTACTTGTTCTCCCTGCCCATTAAGGAATCTGAGATCATTGATTTTTTCCTGGGTGCATCCCTAAAGGATGAGGTTCTGAAGATTATGCCAGTGCAGAAGCAGACTCGGGCTGGCCAGCGGACCAGGTTCAAGGCTTTTGTCGCTATTGGGGACTACAATGGTCACGTTGGTCTTGGTGTCAAGTGCTCCAAGGAAGTTGCCACTGCCATCCGAGGGGCCATCATCTTGGCCAAGCTCTCCATTGTCCCTGTGCGGAGAGGCTACTGGGGGAACAAGATTGGCAAGCCCCACACTGTTCCGTGCAAGGTGACAGGCCGCTGTGGCTCTGTGCTGGTGCGTCTCATCCCTGCCCCCAGAGGCACTGGAATTGTCTCTGCTCCTGTGCCCAAGAAGCTCCTGATGATGGCCGGCATAGACGACTGCTATACTTCAGCCAGGGGCTGCACTGCCACCCTGGGTAACTTTGCCAAGGCCACCTTCGATGCCATCTCCAAGACCTACAGCTACCTGACCCCCGACCTCTGGAAAGAGACTGTGTTCACCAAGTCTCCTTATCAGGAATTCACTGACCATCTTGTGAAGACCCACACCAGAGTCTCTGTTCAGAGGACTCAGGCTCCAGCTGTGGCTACCACATAAGGGTTTTTACAAAAGAAAAATAAATGAATTAAGTCTGTTAAAAAAAAAAAAAAAAACCTGCCCTAATCCTAACTCTGGGGGTTTCCCTTTTGCCAGGTTATATGTTTCCTAGGGTGAAATGGTTTTTGGAAACAGTGAAAGTATTTTATTTTGTTTTATTTTATTTTATTTTATTTTATTTTATTTTATTTTATTTTATTTTTGGTTTTTCGAGACAGGGTTTCTCTGTATAGCCCTGGCTGTCCTGGAACTCACTCTGTAGACCAGGCTGGCCTCAAACTCAGAAATCTGCCTGCCTCTGCCTCCCAAGTAAGTATGGGTTCCTTAGAATAGTTATTATCATAGGGTTGTCCTGGTCTAATTTGGTTTTCCATTTCCCCTTATTTCTTAGTGTTAGGGGTAAGCCTGCAAGTTTTTTTTTTTTTTAAATATGTGACCTATTATCCTTGCTGATTTATTCTGAATTTGTTTCCTGGCAAATCTTAACATCCTAGCTTTAATTAAACATGATGCCAAATTGTCCACTATTTCATTATTTTCAGGCATTTTGTCACTCTTGCCTGTATGGGCTACATACAATTTAATGTCTTTGCTAAGTTTGCTAGGTTTTACCATTTCCACTCATGCCCACCCCAGGACCAGATATCTTTGCCATGTATCTGCCAGTTAGTGGTTTTCATTTTGAGGACCATATAGCTGCTATACCATTGCACATGCAGCTTGAACTGAAGAAGACAGAGATTTTCCTTTTGCTTTCCTAGTTGTTTGTCTTGTAGCCAATAGTGCTGAATTGATTTTTGTGGTCCTTCCTCAGTGTTGGCCATTCCATCCCCAATCTATGATCTATAGGCTGCCACTTTCCATCAGTTTTGGTTCCATCAGTGGTTGATGAACTCATCAGTAAACAATGCACTAGCCAAATGTGATCATTCTCTTGGCCACCACACTTCAATAGATGCCTCTTGCCGGGCGGTGGTGGCGCATGCCTTTAATCCCAGCACCTGGGAGGCAGAGACAGGTGGATTTCTGAGTTCGAGGCCAGCCTGGTCTACAGAGTGAGTTCCAGGACAGCCAGGGCTACACAGAGAAACCCTGTCTCGAAAAACAAAACAAACAAACAAACAAACAAAGGTGCCTCTTTCTGGGGAGGGGTGAGCAGTTTAGGGATGGGGATATAAGCAAATGAGCTATTTTCTCTGTGTAGGAGGGTGCACACCCTTTGCTACCTCATCCTGGTCATGAAGAATTCACACAGGTACCAGTTCCCCTGTAATACCTTCCCTCCCATAGTCAAGCCTTCAAAGGACTCTGCCTTCAAACAGATCCAATCCGTCACTGTAAGGCACACCCTTATGACCGTAAAAGTGGTTGGCAATGACTGAGTATAAGGTTCC
Source organism: Grammomys surdaster (assembly GCF_004785775.1). Taxonomy (NCBI): domain Eukaryota; kingdom Metazoa; phylum Chordata; class Mammalia; order Rodentia; family Muridae; genus Grammomys; species Grammomys surdaster. The sequence goes on from NW_021604620.1 coordinate 8,798,834, forward strand.
CCATGCCTCATAAAATGTCCAGGTATGTTGCTCAAAGAAAGAATATTTATTTTCTATATATGGAAAGCATTTGCAAGTCAACAGGCAAATGTTGGTGGACTCCTTTTTGCTTTATGAAGACATGTCTCCACTTTCCAAGTCACCAATAAATATGATATTCATAATTAGGATATCATCTGGCTCAATATTGGTCAGGGATGCATGACAGGGATGAGTTTGCAGCCAATCACAAAAGCTGCTCTTTGTTCCTGTCTCCACGGGAAATTAGCTGTGTTTCTAGTAACCCTGTAGAGGCTTTTTATAATAATATGTAAATATGATATGTGATTTCTCTGGTATACAAACATACCAATTAAAGTCTATATCTGAATTTTGTCCCTGGGTGGTGGGATTAAAAGGTGTGCACCGCCACCGCCACCAGTTCACTGTAACTCTAGAATTTAGAAAACAACTAATTTACAGAGATCCACCGTCTCTGCTGGGATTAAAGGCATGGGCTACCACTGCCCTGCTCAAATATTTTATCTTAGCTTCAAATCACTCCAGCTCTTAGAGACTTAGAAAACAAGTTGAAACTGTAGTAACCTTTTGAATTTACTTAAAACATTTTAAATCTCTTAACTGTGTTTTTCATACAAAACAACAAATATGCCGGGCGGTGGTGGTGCACGCCTTTAATCCCAGCACCTGGGAGGCAGAGGCAAGTGGATTTCTGAGTCCGAGGCCAGCCTGGTCTAGAGTGAGTTCCAGGACAGCCAGGGCTACTCAGAGAAACCCTGTCTCGAAAAACCAAAAAACAAAACAAAACAAAACAAAACAAAAAAAACAAAACCATCTTTTATTTCATGCCAGTAAAGCAAGTTTGCCTTTAAGTAAATTATCATTCAAAGATAATATAATTTTTTAATTTAATTTTTTTCATGCCTGACCAAATGAAAGGCATTTGTTAGTCTTTATAAGTTAGTTTGGACTGAATGACCATCTGTCTCATGAACTATTGTGGAGAGCTTTGGGGCTGCTTCGCAGGAATTTGACATTGGGCCAGGACAGGGAAGTAAATCTGATTTTGGGCTAGAACAAAGAAGTAGGCTTCAAGAAAGAATATGACTTCGGGCTAGGACAGGGAAGTCGGTTCAGGTATCTTGGCCAACCCATAAGCCCTTAGAAACAGTGAACAGAAATGGACTTTGTTTATTGCCTTGTTTGTTCCTTGACTATTTGTGTTTATTGTCTTGCTTGTTCCTTAACCTAGAATTGACCTTATCACTTGCATGTAATTAAAATGGTATAAAAGCAAATCTGGGAAAAAATAAACCCGCCTCAGCCTCAGAACTGGCTGGGGTCATGTTACAGTGTTGTCTAATTGTCTTTCTTCTTTTTAATCCTCACTCCTGCCCTGGAGAACCTGTTGACTTACTGGGCTGGCCTGGTCAAACTATCATCTCTCCTTATTCAGGTGATTTCTCCTGCTCAAATCCAATTTTTATCAATCTTGATGGTATCCACAGTGATTGGGTCTGGGAATCACCACACAAACCACTCAGACAGCGATCTCAGTCAAATAGGGATGGCTTATTGAATGCTACACCCCAAGACTAATTGATCAGGGCCACATCCAGGCTCAAGAGCTGAATTGTGACCCTGAGTTGAGATCCTATAGGGCTTTTTAAGCCTGAGATCTACAAACATCTGTGCCAAGTTATTTCACCAATCAGAATTTAGGGATGGGGACTTCCTTAAGAACCTGTCTTCGTTGTATACTTATCCTGTTTCCATTAGTTGGAGTATCCAACTGTGACAGAGGACTTGCCTTGTCTAACAAATTCATATCTTAACTTGTCAACCAGGATGGGACTTGTGTAACGTTCATGTCTTAACTTGCCAACCAAGATGTCAGTTATCCATGTACATGTCTCTTTCTGCCAAGTAGGATGTCATTTCCCAGGGAGGTCTTGATTCATACTCAAAATGGAAGCCTTATTCCAAATAGTTTCTTATTTTGGTGAAGGTGTCTCTTATGTTGGGTCCATCTCAGGGGCAACTTACAAAAGCAAATACCATAAAAGCTTATACACAGGTACAGGAAGTGCTGCTGGGTGGTTGGTTCAGGTTTAAGCTTATTGTGGGTAACTATACAAAGCAATTCTACTGACTTCTGTAGTGACTGGTTTCCAGGGTCAGAGAACATAATAAAATATGTAATCACTTTTGGCATTAGAAAATTTTATTGTAACAGCAGAGATATATGAGAACATTTCCTTATAATATTAATAACAGCACAAAATGGCAGGCTAGCCAGTTAACAGTTACCTAGGCCTTAACATTTTACCTAGGTCTTTTTTTTTTTTTTTTGGTTTTTCGAGACAGGGTTTCTCTGTGTAGTCCTGGCTGTCCTGGAACTCACTCTGTAGACCAGGCTGGCCTCGAACTCAGAAATCTGCCTGCCCAAGTACTGGGATTAAAGGCGTGCGCCACCACCGCCCGGCTACCTAGGTCTTAATATTTTACCTAGGTCTTAACATACAGCTTTTGGTCTCCTGTGGAAACAAAGACAAAACCTCTTCCCCATGTAATACATCATAACAATATAAAACATCCCAGTCTCCATTTTGAGGTCAACATATCAGGATGATTTAATTCAGTAGTCTTTTTTTCTACTGTCCAGTCTCTCTGCAGTTGTGTCTTGCGTATGTACAACCTGTACAGTCTGTGCCTGTTCTTGATAAGATCTTTTAATATTTCTATCAGAAGTATTCTTTACTTTATGATTTGTTTCTAAGATCCAAAGAATGTTAATCTGTGTTTTCCATTGCTGCAATAAATCATGGCCCCATAAATTCATGTTTCTATTAGCCACATATGGCTTTAATTTTTCTATTTGTCCTTCTGGTCCTATAGAATCAACCCATCTTGTACTTTGTTTTAGCTGACATAAAATCCCTTGAAGCTGAATATTTACCTCCTGGAGGCCAATCTGGATGCCAAGTTTGTTTTTGGCATTCAGTGAGTTTACTAGGGTTACACACAGAAGCAGTAGTTACTCAATAGCAGCTGTACTATGACAAAGAGCCACTCTCAAACAACCAATGACCCACAAAAGCTCCATCACTGAAGTCCCAAATTCTGATTGGTCTTCCATTTCCTCTGTCCTCTGGCTCCCCCAAGACTACATGCAACTGGTGTGCAGAAGAGTGTAATAGCTTGAATCTCAGTCATGGATTAGAGTCCCTGGCTCTGCCACCCACGTCTAGGCAATGATCTTAGTTCATACACTGGCAAAATAGAGATTATAGTACGAAATTCACTAGGTCATGAAGGTGGTCACCAGAAGCGATGAGCATCTGGAACGCTGGCACATACAAGATGGTAGGAAGATGCGAATGGAACCAGAATTAGACCCATAGATTATATAAAAGCATGCTTCAAAGCCCCCCCCCCCCCGGTTTTCAAGACAGGGGTTCTCTATGTAGGCTGGCTTTCCTGGAACACCCTCTGGAGACCAGGCTGTCCTTGAAAAGAAATCTGCCTGCTTCTTCCTCCTGAGTGCTGGAATTAAAGGTGTGTGCGCCTCCACCCCTCCACCTCCTGGCTAGTGTTCTCATTTGATAATGGCCAAAGGATTGAGTAGTATTTTTCACTTGAGAAGTGGAGTCAAGAGGAAATCAGAAATTAGAGCTCATCCCTGGCTACAGATTGAATTCAAGGCCAGTCTGGGCTACAAGAGACCTTGTCTTAATTTTTTTTTTATTTTTAACCAGGTGGTTGTACTGAACACCTTCAGTCCCCGCACTGGAGAGGCAGAGGCAGGCAGATCTCTGAGTTTCAGGCTAACCTGGTCTTCAGAGTGAGTTCCAGGACAGCCAGGCCTATGCAGATAAACCTTGTCTCAGACAAAAAAAAAATTGTGTTGATTTATTGATTTGATCATTACATTTGAAATATGAGAGACTATTCCTTTCTTTTCTTTCTACCCCTTCCTCTTCTTTTTTTTTCTCTTTCTGAGCAATTTTTGTCAATGACTCCAACCCATTCAAAAATATATATGAAGAGAGACATAAATGTATCCCAAAATTGACATTTCAAACATGAAGACAAATAGAGAAAAGAAAGGTAATGAATACAAGGGGAAAATGGTGGCATATGGGGAGCCAATCAAATCAATGGAGGAATTTTGGAAACCAATCAAATCAACAGAGGAATTTGGGGAACCAATCAAACCAATGGAGGAATTCTGTGGGTTTTGTTTCCAAGTCTGAAATTACTTTAGAAGATTTTTTAAATGAAAATTTTATTTATTTATTTATTTTGGTTTTTTGAGACAGCGTTTCTCTGTATAGCCCTGGCTGTCCTGGATCTCGCTCTGTAGACCAGGCTGGCCTCGAACTCAGAAATCCACCTGTCTCTGCCTCCCAAGTGCTGGGATTAAAGGCGTGTGCCACCACTGCTGGGCCTAAAATGCTTCTTACTCTGTCCTTTGCAGAAAAAACTTGCCAGGAGAAGGCAGACTGTGGTTGAAGTGTAAACACATTCAAACAAACAAACAAACAAACAAAACCAAGACAAAACCAGGGTATCGTGCAGTTCAGGTTGTCCTCAATGTTGTGAATAGACACACATACATGCATGCATGGGCGTGCCCGTGCACACGCGCGTACGTATACACAAACACACACACACACACACACAGAAACACACACACACACACA
>NW_021604620.1:8803639-8920507 GCF_004785775.1 Grammomys surdaster
GTGTGTGTGTGTGTGTGTGTGTGTGTGTTTAAATCTTGCTCTGTAGCCCAGGTTGTTAGTATAAGCCTGAACTCACAGTGACATCACATTCAGGCGCCAGGCGACTTCTACATCGTTACTGAACAACCAAGATAATCACTCCCAGAATTCACCTGTCTCGCTCACCTGTACCTGGGAAATTACTTGTCATCACCTGCTTAAATATTTGGGACCGCCCCAATCTCTCTCTCTTCTTTCTCTCTCATTTCCTCCTGCCACTTCTCCCACTCCTCTCTCGTCCCCTTCCCTAAATAAACCCCTTCCCGTGGAACCAGGTCGACCTCGTGTTGTCTGTCCAAACTGCGCCAGAATCTTACACAGGTTGGCATTGAACTTATGACAGTCCTTTGGCTTTGGATACACTCTGCCAGGATACACAGGAACTCATGTCAGAATTGAAAGTCAGTAAGGTCCTTGTCACACAAGCAAGCATGAGGACTTCCTGAATTTGAATTCTCAGAAATCATGCTGTAAAAAAATAAAAATCTGGATACTGCAGCATTCTTATAATCATGGGTTTTGAGGAAGATACAGAGGGCCCCAGGGCCTTTTGGCCAGTCAATCTTTCCAAATCAGTGAGCTCCAGGTTCAAAAGACCCTACCACAACAAAAAGGAGGGGGTGAGTGATTGAGTCTGACTATAGAGATGGCTCAGTGGTTAAGAGCACTGACTACTCTTCCAGAGATCCTGAGTTCAATTCCCAGCAACCACATGGTGGCTCACAACCATCTGTAATGGGATCTGATGCCCTCTTCTGGTGTGTCTGAAGACAGCGACAGTATACTCACATACATAAAAAAAAAATAAATAAATAAAAAATAAAAAATAAAGACACCAGATGTCAACTCCTGAATTCCACACACAGATACATGTCACACACAAATATGCATACATACTGTAAGGGTAAAAATTAAAACAGCTCAGCAGAGACCACAAACAACTTGGCAAAGACCGCAGGACAGCTTGCTGAGCTTACTGAGAGTAGCCATAATAAAAATATCAAGCCCCTCTAGGGACGAGGTGACCAGAAATGTAGAAACAACCAAAGACATATCTTGACCAGTCTAAACATGCCCAAGTGAGTAATGGGCCACCTGGTGTTTATCCTAGAAGGTCTGAGGCTTCATGGTCAAAAATAGTGGGCCATCCAGCCTGTCAAAATGATTGCTTACGCAAAGTGCTGATGTTTGAAATATCCAATCATATGTAATCGCGCCAGAATTTCCCACTTTTCCCTTCCCCCTTGTGCCTCCCCCTATAAAAGTTCTAAACTTCCTGGGGTCTTCATCGAAATTCTCTCCCCTGCGTGGGATGAGTTTCGATCCAAGGGCCCTTGTTAGTAAACTGCCTTTTGCCATTGCATCAAGTAAGTCTCTCGTGTCTCCTTGGGTGCGCGCTAATTGGGACTTGAGTTGGGGTCCTCTTCCTGGGTCCTTACAATACACAATGGAAAATTAAAAGTTACTTAAAAGGTACATACATCAATAAGCCAGGCATGGTGATTCCCACATTGGAAGGCTGGAGCAGGAGGACTGCAAATTTAAGGCTAGCCTCAGCTATAGAATGAGAGGCTCAAAACAAACAAGCATAGGGCATGGTTTGAATATGCTTGCCCAGGAAGTTGGCATTATTAGGAGGTGTGGCCTTGTTGGAGTAGGTGTGGAAGTGCGTCACTGTGGCCATGGTCTTGAAGAACGTCGTCCTAGCTGCCTGGAAGTCAGTCTTCTCCTGTTTTGCCTTCAGATGAAGATGTAGAACTCTCAGCTCCTCCTGCACCATGCCTGCTTGGACTCTTGCTATACTCCCACCTTGATGATAATGGACTGAACCTCTGAACTGTAAGCCAGTCCCAATTAAATGCCGTCCTTATGCTTTGGTCATAGTGTCTATTCACATCAGTAAAATCCTAAGACAGCAGGAAAGATGGCTCAGTGACACAGGCACTTGCCGCTAAGCCTCAAAACTTGTGTTTGCTCCCCAGGACCCACAGTGGGGAAGGAAAGAACCAATTCCCACGAGCTGCTCACCAATCTCCACATACAAGTAGGAGCATGCGTGTGTCCTCAAACATACATAAAACTTAAAATAGATCAAGCCAGACCCCTTGCCCACTCTTCAGCTAAAAATGTGGGAAGTTCTGCTGTGTCAGGACTTCTTATCTTTCTCACTTCCTTAAGTCTTCTGGCATGAGCTCCACGGGTTAAGTTGTGCAACTGAACAAAGTACTTAGTTATAAATCGAAGAAAAGATTAAAGTTTTGGAATAAGCAATCAGTAAAAGTTGATAACCATGTTGGAACCGGCTTGTGCATATGACAGTGGGGGCTACTGAGATAGCTTCCTGTCCTTTCAGGCGTCTGAACTGTCTGATAGCACCTGAGGCCCCATGGGACACCTGACTTGGGGCAAAAACAGCTGCTGCAGTTATTTTCCCCAAACTTCTTTCTTATTTTCCTGTGTGTAGAGAGCATGCGCTTCCCAGCACCTTTTAGCTCTGTCTTTAAGGTTTTCTTTCTTTTTTTCTTATATTTTTTTAAAGATCCATTAATTTATTTTATTTATATGAGTACACCATTGCTCTCTTCAGACACACCAGAAGAGGGCATCGGATCCCATTACAGATGGTTGTGAGCCACCATGTGGTTGCTGGGAATTGAACTGGGGACCTCTGGACGAGCAGTCGGTGCTCTTAACTGCTGAGCCATTTCTCCAGCCCTCCTTTCTTTTCTATCTTTTTTTTTTTTTTAAAGATTTATTTGACCGGGCAGTGGTGGTGCACGCCTTTAATCCCAGCACTTGGGAGGCAGAGGCAGGCAGATTTCTGAGTTGGAGGCCAGCCTGGTCTACAGAGTGAGTTCCAGGACAGCCAGGACTACACAGAGAAACCCTGTCTTGAAAAAGCAAAAAAAAAAAAAAAAAAAAAAAAAAAAAATTATTTGTTTTATGTGAGTACACTATCACTGTCTTCAGACATGATACACCAGAAGAGGACATCAGATCCCACTACAAGATGGTTGTGAGCCACCATGTGGTTGCTGGGAATTGAACTCAGGACCTCTGGAAGAGCAGTCAGTGTTCTTAATCACTGAGCCATCTCTCCAGCTCCTTGTTTGTTTCCCTCTACCTCTTTTCTCTTCCTCCTTCTCCTCTTCCTTCTCCTTCTTCTTGGCTAGTTCTCTGGTACATTTGGTCTGTCCCCATGTCCTGCTGTTTCTTCTTCAGGGAGGCTCCCTAGGTTCACACCACTCTGAGTTTACACCCACACCTACAGGTGTGACTCTCTTAGTCTCTGAATGATCACAGAAGTATTCTCTCTACATCAAATGTTGTAACTAGATGTGGCAGAATATTTATTGATTTGGCACATGACACATTAGCCCACTAGTGTCTCAAGTGTAATTTAATTTCTATAGTTGTCAGCATACAACCAGAGGATGACACAATCTGCATTTCCAGGTTTTCTTGAAAGCTCAGAAGTTCTGGCCATACCAGGCCCAAAGTCCCAGGGATAACAGCATATCAGACATAAGCTCTGAGAAGCCCAGTGTTCTTGTTCCCTCGACACAGCCAAACATGATCTGAGAGAAGCCTCTGTTTGAGGAATTTTCTAGATCGGTGAACATGTCAGTGACACAGTGTATTGATTATTAATTGCTGTAGGAGGGCCTGGCCTACTGTGAATGGCACCCTTCCTTGGGTGGATGGTTCTGAGCGGTAAAAGAAAGCTAGCCAGGTATGGCGGCACACACCTTTTATCTCAGCACAGGGCAGGCAGAGGCAGACATATCTCTTGTGAGTTTTAGGCCAGCCTGGTCTACATAGTATCAAGCCAGCTGTCGTTATGCAGTGATATCCCAACTACAAAAACAAACAAATAAATATTTAAAAGTAAAATAAATGAAAGCCAGTTAAGCATGGACGTGAGTGAGCCAAAATGCGATCCTCGGATGGCTCCTGCCTTGAATTCCTGATCTGACTGCCCTCAATCAAAGTCATGACCTGGAAGTAGAAGCCAAATAGACACTTTCCTCCCTAGGTTGCTTGTGGCCAGCGTTTTATCACAGCCACAGAACTCTGAGCTAGCTAATTGGTTTGTCAACTTAACACAAACTAGAGTCATCTGGCCAGTGGGACCATCAATTGAGAAAATGCTCCTATTGGACTGGCCTATTGGTAAGTCTGTGGGGACATTTTCTTGAACAATGATTGGTGCAGGAGGGCCAAGCCCACTGTGGGTGGTACCACCCTGAGTAGGTGGTCCTAGGTGGGGGAAAAAAAAACAACAAAAAAACAAAAAACAAAACCAAGCTGAACAAGTCATGGAAGCAAGGCAGTAGGAGATGAATATCTACGGCTTCTGCTTCAGTTCCTGCCTCCAGGTTCCTGCCTTGACTTCCGAAGATGGACTGTGACCTGCAAGCCAAATAAAGTACTTTATGTCCAAGTTGCTTTTTGGCTATGATGTTTTTTTTTTGTTTGTTTTTTTTTTTGTTTTTTTTTCGAGACAGGGTTTCTCTGTATAGCCCTGGCTGTCCTGGAACTCACTCTGTAGACCAGGCTGGCCTCGAACTCAGAAATCCGCCTGCCTCTGCCTCCCAAGTGCTGGGATTAAAGGCGTGCGCCACCACTGCCCGGCGGCTATGATGTTTTAACACAGCTACATAAAGTAAGAGAAATACCCACTCTCCTTAGTTCTGAGAACCAAACCCAGGACTTCACACATATTAGGTAACTACTCAACCACTTTTCACATTTATTTTTTAAAGCTTGTATGCATGGGTATTTTCCTTGCATGGTGTACCACATATGGGCCTGGTGCCTACAGAGGCCAGAAGAGGGAATCCAATGTCTGGAAACAGAGTCACAGAAGGTTGTGAGGCGCCATGTGAGTGCTGAGAATTGAACCCAAGGTCTCTGGAAGGGAAGATAAGTGTTCTTAACCACTGGGCCATTTCTGCAGCTTCACTGTTACTGTTGTTGTTAATTAGTATTTGAGATAAGGTATGGCCACAATGAATACAAGAAGATTAACTGTTGGTTGGTCTCATTTACCAACAAGGTGCTTGATTTACTCAGATTTCTGATATCTCCAATTCTATTCTAATAGTCATATAATCTAATACTAATCTCAAACAAAGGCCATCTATTTATTGAATAGCACAGTAAATACGGTATCTAAAGTGATGAGGAATTCTTGTCATAATCAATTTTTTTTGTTTGTTTGTTTTTGTTTTTCGAGACAGGGTTTCTCTGTGTAGCCCTGGCTGTCCTGGAACTCACTCTGTAGACCAGGCTGGCCTCGAACTCAGAAATCTGCCTGCCCAAGTTCTGGATTAAAGGCGTGCGCCATCACTGCCTGGCGTAATCAATCTTTTACAGGACTCTTCCAAAGAACATCGTCTTCCTGGCCCTCCTGAGGCGATTGGAACAGCACTCAGGTACCACAGCATGTGTGTGGAGTTCAAAGGATGACCTGGAGGAGCTGATTCTCTGTCCCCAAAGTGTATCCCGAGATTGAACTCGGTTCCTCAGGCTTGATACCAAGTGCCTTTAGGAGCTAATCTCGAAGTTTTAAATACCTTTTGTTTTTGTTTGTTTGTTTGTTTTAGACAAGGTCTCTTTAGCCTAAGCTGCTCTGGAACTTGAGATTCACTGCCCCTGCCTTCTAGAAGTGCTGGGATCAAAGGTATGCCAGTCAGCTTCTAAGTTTTCACGAAGGCGTACAGAGAGTTTTGGATTCCATCCCTACACACCTTTGCCGTAAATTATTACAAAGTGTACAGATTATTTTTAATGCTATCTTCATCATAGCTCAGGCACAAATTTCTCCAGCATCCTAAGACGCAATACATCCTCAATTTGACAAGTCACACAATTCTTACTAATTTATCCAGGCAACATCCTCTAAGACCTTAGGTCAATAGCATTGCTATTCAAAGTGTGGGATCTGTAAATCCGTAGCCTCTTGTTTATGGCAGGCTTGGTGATTCCCTGCAGTGTGGGAGGCTGGAGGACTGCAGCAAATTTGAAATCAATTTGAACTACAGAGGGAGTTTAAGGCTAGCCTGGGCTACAGCAAGGCGACCAAGTCGAAAACAGAAACTAGAGGTGCACGGCTCATACATTCTTCAAGGGATCATAAACTTTCTTTCCTTTCAAAGATGGGGTTCCATGCACCCCAGGCTGGCCTGGACTTCACTAAGGTCCTGCCCCTCCACCTCTCCGAGGCAAGGGCTGAGCACCTCCCCTCAGGCACGCCCATCTGTCTCGGACGTGGAGGCCAGTCGGACGGGGCGGGCCGCGGCCGGCGTCCCCGCCTCCCTTGCTAGGCCTGCCGCGTCGCGCGTCCTCGGCTCTGGGCTCAGGTTAGCGGGCCACGCGCGATGGGGCCCCGCAGCCCCGCGGCCGCGTGGCTGGTGCTGCTGTGTGTCGGGTGCGCGCTGTCCCCGGGGCGCGCGCAGTACGAGCGCTACAGCTTCCGCAGCTTCCCGCGGGACGAGCTGATGCCGCTCGAGTCGGCCTACCGCCACGCGCTCGACCAGTACAGCGGCGAGCACTGGGCCGAGAGCGTGGGCTACCTGGAGGTGAGCCTGCGGCTGCACCGTCTGCTGCGCGACAGCGAGGCCTTCTGCCACCGCAACTGCAGCGCGGCCGCGCCCGCGCCGGCGCCCGCCGACCCCGCCGGCCCCGTCGAGCTGCGCCTCTTTGGCGGCGTGCTGCGCCGCGCGCAGTGCCTCAAGCGCTGCAAGCAGGGCCTGCCCGCCTTCCGCCAGTCGCAGCCCAGCCGCGCGGTGCTGGCTGACTTTCAGCAGCGCGAGCCCTACAAGTTCCTGCAGTTCGCCTACTTCAAGGTAAGTGAGCTCGCCCTACCCCGAGCCCCGGCCCGCCCCGCGAAACCCCGCCCACTCCAGCACAGAGCCCCTCCCCGTTGAGCCCAGGTCGCTGTCCCCGAGCCCCGCCCACCGATCCCCTTCCGGCTGAACTTAGATCCCCGCCCTTAAGTCCTGCCAGCTCCCAGACCGCTTCTGCCCCACCCTAACCCCCTCCAAACCGCCCCCAGTCCCCGCCCACCCAAGCCCCGCCCATCATATCTCCTGTCCTGGGTGCACGACCCTCCCCCTCTGCACAATCACTCTCCCTCAAAACTTGGCCCGACTGACCAGGCTCCCATCTTGCCCCAAGACCCACCTCAGCCTCGCCTCGCCCAGTTGGGCTCGCTGCCAGCTCCCTGCCAGCTCCCAGAACCACACTTCACCTCCCAGCCTCTCCAGCTCTGCCCTAGAGTCCCATCCACAGAGCCCTGTCTCAGGCCCTGCCTCAGCAAACCTCCCACCCCACCCCAAGATCCCAACCTGTGCCACTGAGCTGCCCCCCAACTGAGCCCACCCTGCCTCTCCCAGCCCACTGAGCCCCACCCTTGTGAGCACCCACCAGCAGCATCTCATACCGGGGCTCCCCTAGGCCACTGCCCTAGGTCTAGCCCCATCAAGCCCGAGGGTCAGCCCTGCCTCTCACTCAACTCTGAGCATCATTCCTTTAGTTTTTGACTTTTTTCTTTCACTTGTATTTTTTATGTGCCTGTGTGCATGTGTATCTATGTGTCTGTATGCCATGTCGTGTGTGTGTGTGTGTGTGTGTGTGGATGCCTTTGGAGGCCAGAAAGGGGGCAGCAGATCCCTCTGGAGCTGGAATTAGAGATGCTTGTGAGCCACCCAGTGCAACCTGAGTACAGGGAACAGGGCGAACCTTGGGTCCTCTGAAGAACAGGAAGTGCCCTTACTCACTGAGCTCTGGCTCCAGTCCCCTTCACCCAGGTTCTCCCACACAGCTCGCCAAAGCTCTCCAGAAGCTGCCCGTCCTCCTTCATCTTGAGCATGAAAATTCTTTTTTTTTTTTTTCCTCATGTCACCTGGGCTGGCTTCAGCCTAGCTACATAGTTGAGGCTGATGGTGAATTCTTTATCCTCCTGCCTGCATATTTCCTGCATGCTCCACCCCTCCCAGCTCCTGGGAAAATTGTTTGCAGCTTTTGCTGAGGTAGCAAATATGTCACAGGGTGCCCCAGCTGAGTACCTGGAACTGGAAGGAGGGCTTCGTGAATGGGGGCCTGCTCTTTGGGGGACAGACTCCTCTGCTCAGGGAAGTGTGTGCAGATTCCCCAGGCTCATCTCTGCGTGTTCTCTCTCTCTCTCTCTCTCTCTCTCTCTCTCTCTCTCTCTCTTTCTCTCTCTCTCATCTAGAATTTAAGACAGATCATTCACTGCCTCCTCTTTACGGCTGATTGCTTGCTAAAAATAGGCACAACTTGCAGCTTCTGCCTTTTAGTCCCTGCTCTGGGAGGTTTGAATTCCCAGTTGCTGGACAGAAAGGCATCAGCTTCTTGGGCCTTCACGGGCCTTGGCGCAGAGAGAACTCTCAAAACCCAATTTCTACTTTTTCTGGTTAAGAAAGATTTTTTTTTTGTTTTTATTAATTTAGTCAATGTGTGTGCACAAATGGGCACCCACTGTGCATGTTGTGAAGGGCAGAGGGCAGTTTGTGGGAGTCTCTTCTCTCCTAGCATCAAACTTAGTCATCCGGCTTGGTGGCAAGCACCTTTACCCCCTGAGCCATCTTGTGTGCTCATCTTCCTCAGTGCTCTTCCTGGAACAGGTCACTGGCTGCGTGCAGGGCCTTCCCTCCTCTCCAGCTGCCAGCTCAGGCTTTCCCCGTAAGTCCCACCAGTCACAAGCCATCTCCTGGCATTCTCTGGGCATCAGCCTTGCCACCTGGGAGCCCGCCCTCCTCTCCACCCACCCCCTCTCCACAGGAAAACCACCATTGTATCCAGATGACTTGGCTCAAGTTTAGGGGCATTCTGGCTCAGATTGATGCCTCTTGTAATACCTCAGTCTCAAGAATTTGATGTGTCTCACCTCTCTCTCTCTCTCTGTTTGGTGTATATGTCTCTCTCTTTCTCTTTAAACCTAGTCACCATCCCTGTCTCAGAGTGACCCTTTGGGAAGGTAGAAGGCATGCATGCATAGTGGAGGCCCTTCCTTCTGCCAGATTGTGCTAGGATTCTGTCAACATGGGGCCTCCAGCTGTTGTCCTCACGGGGAGGCTGATTCATCACATCTGCCTGCCTGTGTTGGTTACTTCTCTAGTTGACCCAGAGTCCGACAGAGCTAACTTAAGGAAGGAAGGCTCACAGTTTGAGGGTACTGTCCAGCATGGAAGGCAGGTCAGGGCAGCAGGAACATGGGGTGGCTGGTCACGTTGTGCCTCAGTCCCCCCCCCCCCAATCAGGAAGCAGGGAAAGATGGATGCTGGGGCTCAGTTCGATTTCTCTTCTTTGATTTCAGCAGTCTGGGAAGCCACTGGGCAGATAGTCCCCATTGAAACTTAATTTAGATAATCCCTCACAGGCTTGCTGAGTGGCTTGCGTCCTGGGGGCTTCTAGATTCCATGAAATCCGGAATGGAGATTTATTCTCACATTGCCTTGTAAGGTCCCCATACAGCACGCCTGTCCTGTTTGAGATCTTCTGTGTCCCTGTTAGTACTGCTCATGTGGCCAGCTCTAAACCCATGGCCCCTGCAGGTCCTGCAGCACAATGGGTGAACTGACTGTCACTAGCCTGCTTCCTGGAAACAGTGCCTGCTCAGAGGAGATGCTCCATAAATATTTGTGGAATAGAGGAGTCAGAGAGAGGGAGCACAGGTCCCTGAGAATGGAGGCAGAAGGTTCTGGGAGATCTCTGCAAACACTAATGTGTTGGTCAATGTTCCTCCAGAAAAGATAACGTGAGGAAAATGTATTAAGACAGTTGTTTATAGAAGCGTGCAGGGGTCCACACGGGATTTTCTAATCCCCCAGCGCTAGGGCCACTCAGGGACACCCAGCCCTTGGCCAGAGGGAGCTTGGGAGTTAGCAGTTACTGGAAGTTGGGGGTAGTGACCACGTGGAGAAGGCCATCTTGACAGGATCTGTGACCTTCAGTTTGGGAACTTTGCAGTCAGGGGTCGCTGGAGGGAGAGGGCCAGAAGATGAAATGGATCACAGCCCTCCTCTTAGCTTCCCACCGGGCTCCTCATGGCTAGTGTCTGAGCCAGCCAGAGCTCAGGGTCCACTGTAAATGCTGGCCTCCGGGGGCTTAGATGGTGCAGGCAGTGGAGAGTAGACACCAAGACTCATCAGAATGGCTGCTCCAGGTCTTGAAAGGCCTTGAAAAGGCATTGCTCTCTTAACTGGAAATACCATTTAGGTAAAAAAGGAAGCATGGGACTCTCTGCAGAGGCTAGTGCCCTGCCTGGCATGCAGCAGGCTTGGAGCCCCATCAGTGAATAAGACTGGCTGTATTCATGCATGCCTGTGATCCCTCCTCAGAAGTTCAAGGTTATTGTCAACCTTAAGGCTAGCCTAAGCTACATAAGAGTAGGTTAAGGAAGGAAGGAAAGGAAGGAAGGAGGGAGGGAGGGAAGGAAGGAAGGAGGGAGGGAAGGAAGGAGGGAAGGAAGGAGGGAGGGAAGGAAGGAAGGAAGGAAGGAGGGAGGGAAGGAAGGAAGGAGGGAGGGAGGCAGGGAGGAAGGAAGGGAGGGAAGAAAGGAAGGAGGGAAGGAAAGGAAAGAGGAAAGGAAAGAGGGAAGGAAGGGAGAGAAGTTACTGAAGTGAAGCTCTCAGTTGTAAGGCTCTCGGCCCTGTCTGACTGGAGTCTGTACACGTAGGCCAATGACCTCCCAAAGGCCATCGCTGCGGCCCACACCTATCTTCTGAAGCATCCTGATGACGAGATGATGAAGAGAAACATGGCCTATTACAAGAGCCTGCCTGGAGCCGAGGACCACATCAAAGACTTGGAAACCAAGTCGTACGAGGTACTCTATGACATCATCCAGCAGTGGATGGAGGACTCTGGGAGCAACTAATTTTTTTTTTTAATTACATTCTATTTAGTGTGTGTGTGGGTGTGTGTGTGTAGAGGTATGACATATCCCTTGTGTGGAAGTCAGAGGACAATTTGTGGTTCTCCTTTGTGACCATGTGTGTGTGGGTCTGGGGGATTGAATTCAGGTCGTCAGGCTTGGTTGCAAGTGCCATTATCCACTGAGCTATTGCCCTGGCCTGGATGCTGACATCTAAAGAATGTTGTGATATTTTCAGTGATATTTGCTGAATTCTGACAGTAGGAAACTGGAGAAACACAAAATTTCCATGAAGGGAAATCATCAAATTGGGCAGGGTGGCTTTTGCCTGTAACCTCAGCCATTCGGAGGCCCGAGGCATTAATGATGGCTGCAGGTTCAAAGCCAGGCTGGGCCACATGCACCACAAGCCTTTTTAGCTAACTGTTGATGAACTATATATAATTCAGTGATCTGTGGCAACTTCATGTGTCGTGTGGCAGTTACAGAGCGTGGTGAGGAATCTTGTTGCCACCCAGCCTGACTGACACATTTCCTCCTGTCCCTTTGCAGTCAGGCTGCCACCACCCCAGCCTGACCCAGGGAATCACTGATCCAATTTCTTTCACTTTTTCCCTGATCTGAATTTGATCTTATTGTCAAATACTTGCTATATTTTGAGTTGAACTGAAGATGAAATATAGTTGTTTGGTCTGGGGAGTGTAGCTCGGTGGTAGAGTATTTGCATACATGCACAGAGCCCTGGGTTCAGTTCCCACCGTTGTATAAAACTGGGTATGGTGGTGCATACCTGTGAGTCCAGCACACAGAGGTTCAAGGTCCAGCTGGCAAGATGGCTTAGTGGGTTGATTTTTGTTGTTGTTGCCAAACCTGGGGAGTGTCCTGAGTTCTATCCCCAGGACCCACAGTTTGGTAGGAGAAAACTATCTCTTCTAAGAGCGTGCGTGTGCACACACACACACACACACACACACACAAGAATGTAAAAGTAAAATTTTAGAAAGGAGGTCAAGCACATCTTTAGGTACACAGGGATTTGAAGTCAGCTGGGGCTTCCCGAGACTCTGTTTTTGTTTTGTTTTTAAATATTTATTTATTTTAAGATATTTATTTATTTTATGTATATGAGTACGTTTTCACTGTCTTCAGACACACCAGAAAGGGCATCAGATTCCATTACAGATGGTTGTGAGCCACCATGTGGTTGCTGGGAATTGAACTCAGGACCTCTGGAAGAGGAGTTCATGCTCTTAACCACTGAGCCATCTCTCCAGCACCCCGAGACTCTGTTTTTTAAAAAATGTGTCCGTTGTGAACACTGTAGGCAAATCTAGATCCACACACAGCAGTGCTTGGTATGCGTCCGGTCAAGGGTCATCCAGGACCGAGGAAGCTCGGCTTTGGTCAGGGTCGTGGTTCTTTTTGGGGGACAAGCGTGTCTCCGGTTTGCCAGAGGGAGCTTCACCGCACGTTCTTGCTTTGCAGAGCCTCTTTGTCCGTGCGGTGCGGGCCTACAACGGGGAGAATTGGAGGACGTCCATTTCCGACATGGAGCTGGCCCTTCCTGACTTCTTCAAGGCCTTTTACGAGTGCCTGGCTGCTTGCGAGGGGTCGAGGGAGATCAAGGACTTCAAGGACTTCTACCTGTCCATAGCAGGTCGGTTATGGGCGAGGTTATGGGCGGGGTCTGTGCGGCAGATGCTTGGATTGGCTTCTAAGGAACCCTTTTATTTTTTAAGAAAGGAAAGAAACTTTTTTTCTTTTTGACAGGATCTTACTGTGTATACGAGGCTGGGCTGGCTGTTACATAGACCAGGCTGGTCTCAAACTCACAAAAATCTTCCTGGCTCTGCCTGCTGGGTGCTGGGATTAAAGGCATGGACCAGTTTAGATTTGGGTTTGATATGGTGGACTTCTTGGGCATTGTGGTGGCGCTTATTTTTTTCTTTATTGGTATATGAACGGAATATTTCCTCTCTCTTGTTTCCTATCCCTGATGATCCCACTGTGTTTTTAATCCATTGAATCTTTCTAGTGTTCCTGCCTCTGTGTTTCTGTCTATGGCCTTGTTTCTCATCCACATTGCTGCCTTTCTTTCTATGCTGTCGACTTTCTCTGTCTTTTTTCTTGAGACAGGGGTTTCTCTGTGTAGTCCTGGCTGACTTAGACTCACTCTGTAGACCAGGCTGCCCCAAACTCAGAGATCTGCCTCCCTCTGCCTCCCAAGGCTTGGGACCACCCCCCTGCTTGGTAACTTTCTTGTCAACACCCTGAATTGATTTCCCTGCCCTGTTCATCCACTTGCATGTCTCTTCAGTCACTGGTCATTTTTAGGTAGAGATGTCTGAATTCTTTGTTCAGCATTTTAACTGTCCTGTTAGCTCTGGACTCAGTGGTTGAGAGTCAGAGGCTCTCGGAGGTTTTATGCCCGGCCATGCTTTCCCGTGTTCACGTGTTCACTGTGTTGTGTTCTCTAGTTCTGTTTGGGGATCTTCTCAGAGAGCACCCTGCCCCATTACTACATGCAGAAGAGAAATCAAATCACCTGCTTCTTTGTGTCCAATGCTGGTCTTTTCTCCAAACTTTAAACAGAATTTTACAGTGTTTTTCTAATTATTTATTTTCCATTTACTTATTTGCATGTGCGTGTGTATATGTGTGTATTTATTTGTGTGTGTGTGTGTGTGTGCGCGCGCCTGTGTGTACTTATTTGTGTGTGTGCGTGTATATGTATGCATGTGTACTTATTTGCATATGTGAACTTATTTGTGTGTGTATGCATGTGTGTGTGTGTACTTGTTTGTGTGTGCATGTATGTGCGTGTGCATGTGCATGTGTGTGTTTGCCTGTCCGCCATGACACACATGTGGAAGTCAGAGGACGATTTGTGGAATCAGTTTCTTCTTTCCACCACGTAGGTATTGTCGGGTATTCAGGTTTAGCTGCAAGCACCTTTACGCACGTTGAGCTATTTTCATTTCTTTTTTTTTTTTTTTTTTCTTGAGACAGGGTTTCTCTGTGTAGCCCTGGCTGTCCTGGAACTCACTTTGTGGCTAGGATGGCCTCGAACTCAGAAATCCACCTGCCTCTGCCTCCCATATTTTTCATTTCTTTATTTTGTGTATGCACGTTCTTGCACACATATGCTGTGGTGTGCCTGTAGAGGTCAGAAGACAATTTACAGGTCTGGTTCTTTCTTTGCCATGTGGGACCCAGGGATCAAACTCAGACCATCCAGTCTTCGGCAGGTGCTCTTACCCAGTGAACCATCTTGCTGACCTGTAAACACAGTTTTGAAGGAAAGTTTCCTGGCTGCCATCTTCTGCATCTGCAAGGCTGCTACCTCCAGCAGGTTCCACATCACAGCCGGCCACTGGCGCCAACAGTGCTTCTAAGACTTCTAAGCCAATTACTATGTAAATGGTTCTCCTTTGGGCTTGTCGTGGCGGCACTCACCTTTAATCCCAGCTGTAGGATCCCTGTGACTTCCAGGACAGTCAGAGCCACATAGTAAGGCCTTTTCTCAAACAGCAACAACAAAAACAAACAAGATATCCTTCTTTGGTTTCTGACAGTTACATTGGGAGTTCCGGTTTTGGCCGGGACAGCTAGAAGTGGCCTTAGAATGTCACACGCAGACTTGTGTGATATCTGCTTCTCTCTTATCAGAGGTGCTATTTATTTTATTTGATTTTTTTTATGGCAACGCCGGGGATTGAACCTAGGGCCTCACATATGCTCTGTAAATGTTTAACCATGGTTACTGCTCCGTCTCTGCCCAGTGCTGTTAATTTTTAAGCATTAGTTAAAGTATTTTCTGCTTCTGCTGAAGCAGGGTGGATATATCACCTCACGAGTTATATGTTAACAGCAGGACCCTAAGGACATCACGGTCCCTGCGTGCGTCTCCTCAGTTCCAGCTTCACCCTTGAGAAGTCTTGCTGATAACACTTTTTTTCTATAAAAGTCACCCATACATAAATAAATATTTCCTCCGGATTTTACAGTCTCTTCTGGTTTTCATTTTCTTCCATCTTGTATATTCAAGTTCACATATAAGACTTACATTATTTGGGTTTGGGGGTGCATCTCTGTTGATAAAAAACAGAAAAAAGTAACAACAACAATCAAAACAAATTGTCAAGTCGATAGAAAAAAGAAGTGAGATATTGTCTCATGTAGCTCAGGCTAGCTTTGAACTCCTATGTAGCCAAGGATGACCTCAACCTCCTCATCCTCCTGGCTCTACCTCGTGATTCCCAGGTGCTGGGATAACAGGCGTGCGCTACATAACTAGATAATGCACAAGTTGTGAGCCACCCTGTGGTGCTGGGATTTGAACCTGGGTCCTCCAGAAGAACAGTTGGTGTTCACCATGCAGCTATCCCTGCAGCCACGAGTTTTTTTTTTATTTTAAATGTTGCATTTTCCTCTTTTTATCTCCATGTGTGTGGAAGGCAGAACTATAATAGAAGAGAGAGCAAGAGAGAGTGTGAAGGGGAGGGGGAGACACAGACGCGGGGTTGGGGGGGAGAGAAGGGACACAGAGATAGACAGACCGACCATTTTAAGAATTTATATCTGTTTTTTCAGATCACTATGTGGAAGTTCTGGAGTGTAAGATTCATTGTGAGGAGACCCTCACCCCAGTCATAGGAGGCTATCCTGTGGAGAAGTTTGTGGCTACCATGTACCACTACTTGCAGTTTGCTTATTATAAGTGTAAGTAACCCTGTGCCGGATCTCCATGCTTACCTGTGGTGGCTGAGAAGGCTCACCAAAGGCTGTGCTGTGCACGAAGAGGTCTTGTGGCTCCTTGATTCAAGCAGAGACCCTGAGCCTGGCTGCCGAGCTGGAACTCTGGGTTTTTCCTGCTCTTCTCGGGAGATTTTTGCTTTCCAGGGTTGAGATAAATAGTGTAAGTAAAATTTAGCGCCTTCACCAGCCACACAGGGTGTGTGCAGGAAGAGCCTTAAGGTTGTCATTATAGGAAATGACCACTAGGTGGCAGAATTGAGCCATCTTCAGCGGGGTCAGTCCTGCCAGAGTTTTGCTAAATAAGTGTCTTTGTTTTGTAAATTAGAAGTGGCTCTGTAAAGTACCAGAGTAAATACCTTGGGGCTTCTGTCTCATTTCTTCTTTGCCTGACTCCCCTGCTTCCCAAGACAAATGCCACCTGGCAGAATCCCCATGTCCATGGTGATGTAGAGATGGTCCAGTTCTAAACAGGGAGGCAGGAGCAGGGAGCCCCTGTTCCCAGAAGATGGCAGGACAAGGTCACCTTTGACTCTTCTAGTCCTGAGGGCCTATCATGATTTATCTCGTTGGTTTCTGTAATATGGGGTCTTTATTTATGTGGTATGTTTATTTATGTATTTAGAAACTCCGTCTCATAAGCCAAGGCTAGCCTCAAACTTACTGTATAGCTGAGGATGGCCTTGATTATTGATCCTCCTGCCTCCTCCCAAATGCTGGGGATGTATCTGCACTTGCTATTATATTATTAATATATATATATATATATATATATATATATATATATATATATAATATTGTTTATATTTTAAGTTAGTCTATTAATTTATTATTAACGTACACACACATATAATTATGCATAGTTTATGAAGAACTAGGTATAGGGATTGAACCCCCGGCTCCATGGCTCATTGGTAGCAAGCACACTACCAATTGAGCTATATCTCCCGCCTTTCTTTCTGTCTTTCAAGTTTGGTTTGGTTAGAGGAGGGCCTGCCCTCTCTGGGGATTGTTCTAGCCAGATGGGACCCAGAAGCTGCAGCTTCCAGCAGGAAGCCTGTAGTTAAGCCGTCTCTGTCCTCCTCAGTCCCAGTGTGGCCCAGACCTTGAGACCCATCACCTCCTGTGACACGCTCTGATTGTCTGAAGTCGGCAGAGTCAGCACAGCCTGAGCCCACTTTCTGAGATCTTTTCCTAGAGGCAGGTCAAGCTTCTAGCTTCCATGGGGGTTGTGGGGGGTAGCATCAGGGAGTTGCAGGGTGTGGCTCTCACCTGCCTGGCCTCTTCTCTCTGGTTGCAGTGAACGATCTGAAGAATGCAGCCCCCTGTGCCGTCAGCTATCTGCTCTTCGACCAGAATGACAAGGTCATGCAACAGAACCTGGTCTACTATCGGTACCACCGGGACAAGTGGGGCCTCTCAGATGAGCACTTCCAGCCTAGACCGGTGAGCGACCCCCACTGGGTCCTACTCACCAGTCCCTCTTCCTCACCTGTGGGAGATTGGTTTTGCCCTTCAGAGAGATTCCGCTCTGAAATGAAGGAACTCCACTGTTTCTGGTTACTGTTGGCACCCCTTCCCCTCCTGAGTCAGGTCCTGGCTCTGTAGCCCTGACTGACCCAGAAGTCACTGAGTGGACCAGGCTGGCCTTGAACTCAGAGAGACCCCTTTGCTTTTCTGCCTCCTGAATGCTGGGATCACAGGCATATGCCATCACACCCTGATTAATTTTTTTTTTATATTTTTATTTATCTGCTGTGTGTATGTATGTGGGCCTACACATGCAACAGCATGCAGTGGGGTCAGAGGATGACTTGTGAGAATCAGGTCTCTCCTTTCTGCTGTGTGGGTCCCAGGGATTGAACTCAAGTGGTCAGCTTGGCAGCAGGCACCTTTACACTCTCTAGGCCCACACGGCTTTTTAATTCCTTCTCTGAGTCCAGGTATTTACTTATGCATTTATTGTTACAAAAATAGGATTTGACGTCACATGCTGGTGTTGTGACTTACTTGGTGTCTCCAGTCCCCCTTCTTATGGTATTAGAAGCCAGGGGCTTCTTACATGTTAGGCAAGTGCTCCATCATTGTACCTTCAGACCTAAAGCCCAGATCTTTGGAGATAGGGTTTTGCTATCTAGTTTAGGCTGGTTTCAAATTTGTAACCCTCCTGCCTCTGCCTCCCAAGTGTTGAGGTTATAGACTTTTTGTTTTGTTTTGTTTGTTTGTTTGTTTGTTTGTTTGTTTTTGAGACAGGGTTTCTCTGTGTAGCCCTGGCTGTCCTGGAACTCACTCTGTAGACCAGGCTGGCCTGGAACTCAGAGATCTGCCTGCCTTTGCCTCCCAAGTGCTGGGATTAAAGGCGTGTGCCACCACTGCCTGGCAGGATTATAGACTTTTATGAGTGAAATATCACTTTATTCCTTCAATAGATAAATTTAAGACTTTATACTTATTGTCAGGGGGTTAATTATATGTGACCTTCAAAAACTATTCGCCACTGTTGGGCATGGTGGCATGTGGCTGTAATTCTAACACTCTGGATGTAAAGGTGAGAGGATTCTCATTATTAAGTTTGAGGATAGCTTGGGCTACAGAGCAATACCCTTGGGCTGAAGAGATGGCTCAGCGGTTAAGAGCACCGACTCCTCTTTCAGAGGTTCTGAGTTCAATTCCCAGCAACCACATGGTGGCTGACAACCATCTGTAATAGGATCTGATGCCCTATTCTGGTGTGTCTGAAGACAGCTACAGTGTGCTCATATACATGAAATAAATAAATAAATCTTTAAAAAAAAAAAGCAATACCTTAAAGACCCAATAAAACAGAAACAAAGATTTTTTTCTATTCAGTTTTTTTTTAATGCTGTCCTAGGTTTTCATAAATAAATCTTCCGTGTTTCAATTCCTCCCTAACGCACACAGGCACGCATTTCCTCAGTTGCTATGATTTTGTTGTTGTTGTTGGTTTTGCTATGAGGAGAAAACCCAGGACCACATGCGTGCTAGTCACGTGCTCTGCCATTTTATTTATGACAGCATCTCATGTAGCCTGGGCTGGCCTTGAACTTCTCCTGTCTCTACCTTCCAAGGTCCAGGATTACACGCATGCACCACCACACTTGGCTTAGGCTGTGTTGTGTTGGGGATGGGTCCCGGGGTGTGAGCATACCAAGCGAGCCTGACACCAACTGAGCTTTAGCCCAGAACCTCCCCCTCCCTTTAAGAACCACGGTACCGTGTTTATATATCATGGAATCCACCTTTGTGTCTGCATACTTCGGTGCCTGATGGGTTACGTTCACACTCACAATCTTTCCTAGTGCATGCTCGTTAACCCTTTATCCCTTGAATGAAATCTAGTACCCTGTGCCACTTGCTGCCGGTCTCTCACATGAGAAGTCTGGTCACCTGACAGTTCTCTCTGTGTCCGAACAGGAAGCGGTTCAGTTCTTTAACGTGACTACACTCCAAAAAGAACTGTATGACTTCGCCCAGGAACACCTGATGGACGACGATGAGGTAAGGTTTTGTGCCACGAAAACGTGACTCATGTCTCTGCTAGAGTCTCTTGAAGGCTGGGTCCTTCCAGTAAGAAGCAGAAGGACCCTCAAGAAAACAGCTGCTGTTGGGGTTTTAATGAAAGCCAGTGCTCTGGTGTGGAAAAGCCCAGAGCTGGAAGCCCAGGCTGGACCGACACTTCTCCTGTGGGGGAAATGTGTTTGGAGTATGCACCAGGTGCACACACACACACACACACACACGTGTTTGTGTGTGTTTGTGTGTGTGTGTGTGTGTGTGTGTGAGAGAGAGAGAGAGAGAGAGAGAGAGAGAGAGAGAGAGAGGTGTATGAGAGAGAGGTGTGTGAGAGAGGGAGAAGTGTGTGTGTGAGAGAGAGAGAGAGAGAGAGAGAAAAGGAGAGAGACAGAGAGACACAGAGACACAGAGAGAGAGAGAGAGAGAAAGAGAGAGAGAGAGAGAGAGAGAGAGAGATGGGTTGGAGGCATTGTCACTGAGCTCTGTGGAGTCAGTCTCTGCTTCCACCTTTTGTGGGTCCCAGGGATTGAATTCAGGTCACCATACTTGCAGGGAAACCACTCTACCCACTGAGCCGTCTTGCCGGCCCCACACCGTATTTTAAAGCAGAATCTTTCACAGAACCTGGAGTCTATTTATTCAGCTAGACTGACCGTGCAGTAAGCTCCCCAGATCTTCCTTTCTCTGTTGTCTCCCCAGCGTTGAGGTGACAGACACGTGCCCTTGTGCTTCTGTGCTGTGCACATGCTTTCTGGAAACTGGACCTTAGGCCCTCAAGCTTGAGTGGCAGGCCTTTTCCCATGGACTTGTCTCTCCAGCTCCCCACATTTTTTCTGGAGATAAGGTCTTGCCATGTAGCCCAGGTTAGCTTTACCTGCCCTCTTTCCTGCCCCAAGTCCAAAGCTATAAACTATAGGTATGTCTCACCATGCCCTTTTTTTGGTTTTATTTACATTTGTTTTTTTGTTTGTTTGTTTGTTTACTTATTTATGTGGGGAAGGGGGCAGGGGCATGCTATAGCATCATCACAGTGGTCAGAAGACAGTTTGAGGGAGACAGTCCTCTCCGTCTGCCATGTGGGTGCCAGGGATCAAACTCAGGTCACTAGGCTCCATAGCAAACACCTTCACCCACTGAGCCATCTCGAAGGCCCCCACACCGCCATTTTTGAGAAGTGTAGTGAGTCTTATTCGTTCTGTACTCTGAAGACACTCATAAATCCCATCCCATTTTCCTACCAGGTTATTGTAATTTTATGGATGTAAACTGTATCCTTGCTTCCAGGAGTGCACCCTCTTCTGGAAGTTGATTTTCTGACTACATCTCCCTTAGCCAACCCCTTTCTTTGTTTGTTTGTTTGATGTATCTTGTCATTTAGACAATGTCTCACGTAGCACAAGCTGGCCCCCAGCTTGCATTGTAGCTGAGGTGAAGTTCTGGCCCTCTTGCTGGGACCTCTCAAGTTCTGGCATTACCAACATGCACTACCACACCCAGTTTATTCTTATACTGAGCGTCAGCTCCGGGCTTGGTACCGTCACACCCAGTTTATTCTGATAGTGGGCATCAGGTTAGGACCACATGCCTCTACCTACTGTATGTTACATTCTTCCTCAGTGCCAGCTTCTTTCCTGACCCATCCTCACCAAGAGTGGCATGGTTGTTTTGTGGAGAGGCAGCCAGGCCACAGAAAAACCATCAGTAGAAACCCCTTCTTATATACTTAGAGAGATGTGATTGGAAGGAACTCGAAAATGCTTTGTAAGAAAGTTGGGGACTCAATGTGTTTGGAGCGGTAAGAGATCTGGGGGCTTGTTCTGCTCTGACCCATTGCATCCTGGGAGAGCCAGGAGGATGAGAGATGCTGGGCCAGACCAGAGGCTTTTAAGCTGCCTCTGCCCCGCAGCTCCGCTCTACCTCCCACTCCTCTTACCGCTATGAGTGAGACATGGTCAGGGAAGTTTCGCCGTGCTGATCCGCATGGTCTGTCATGGTCACTCAGGAATAAATAGTGAAATAGGAGTGACCATAACTGTCAACACCAGTTGTTATGAAAGTTCTGTGCACGTGAGAAAGTGGGGGCCTGCGGGTACAGCTCAGTGGTATAGCATTTACCTGGCATGCTCAAAGGCCTGGGTTCAATCCCCAGGGCTGCCAAACTAATGAATTAATAAAGATGCTTAGGCCTGCGCCTTAGGCTGGGTCTCATTGAAGAGAGTCCCAGGGATGCTGCCGTCAGAGCTGGTACCTAACATACCAACGTTCCTACGTGGCTTGAGTGCTTGGAAAGAGTGGGCTGCTCAAGGTGGAAAGTACTGGAAAGTACTGGAAAGTACTGGAAAGTACTGGAAAGTACTGGAAGGATGTATTTCTGAGGCAGAACCAAGGGACCAGGAGGAAGATGGAGAGGTGCCCAGTGCAGAGAACCCTGTGGAGCCCTTCAGGGCGGTAGCTAGACCACCTACTGGACACTGGTCATCATCTGTGGGGTGGCAGGCTGCTTGATGCTGAGGCTCTCATGGGAGAAAAACATCAGGTCATCTGGGCTTCAAACCAGTGGGGGAACTTGCTTGAGCCTGAGTAGTCAGCCATTGGTGGCCTCTGGGAAACTCTCTTCCTGTCTCTGACACCTTCCATGCCCTGTGGCCTGCCTAACTGAGGTGTCTGCCATCTCTTACAGGGAGAGGTTGTGGAGTATGTGGACGACCTGTTGGAGATGGAAGAATCCGTTTAGTCCATGGCGGCTGAGGAGCTTCTCCTCCATGCTCCTCTTTCCTCAAGTGCCTGGGTTGTTGATACCTCACAACCTTCCCTTTTTAAAGTAGGAGGGAAGCCATCATCTCTCCCTACCAAGGACAAGCCTGCCTTCCCCGTGTTCACACCTGTCCACTCGACTTCCCACCTGCCTTCTCAGTATTCACACTTGTCTTCATGGTTACACGTCTTCACACATGCCCTCCCGTCATCTAGTCTGTCCTCTCCGTGGCCACGTGTCTCCCCTCTGATCCCACGTGTCTCCCCCATGTTCAGAAAGACAGTCTTCTGTGGTCTGTGTTTTAATCCCCGAAGAAAATCAGTATTATTTTTTAAGTAAGAAAAACACTAAAAGATGATAAATATATTTGAAGAATTCCTTTGGTCTCTCCATCTTTCCGTACTTTGTCCCCCCTTACACCACTTGTTAAAGACGAACCGTGGCGGAAGACAAAGGCTAGCTCAGAGCCTCAGAATCACCTTCCCTTGGTCTGACCTGAGCCCCTTCTTGCACCCACTGAGAAGCAAATTGAGCAGATGCTTAGAACACCCTTATTCTCCAAAAGGGTTGTGGGATTCCTGTTTCGAATTAGGCATTTGACTGACAGCAGAGGTCCCACACAGTATAACCAAAGGAAAAGCTGCATTAGTTCCTGGTCTGGGAGCTGCAACAGAATACTTGACAGAAGCAACACGAGGGAGGGTTTGTCTGACTCACAGTAAGACGGTGGGCCCCATCATGAGGTCATGTCAGTGGGAGGTCGAGATGGCGGTGGGGGGTAGGTCACGGGTTGGGGAGGGGCAGGAGGTCACGGAGGTGGGAAGTCACGATGGTGGTGCAGGGGTGGGGTTGGGGGGGAAGGTCACAGTTGGCAAGAGGTCACAGCAGCTTAAGGTCGTGGTGGAGGGGGGTCATGGGCGCTGGAGCATTTGCAGGCAGGAAGTAGAATGCTGGCGCTGGGCTCACTTCCTCTTTATTCCACCTGGGATCCAGCTCCCAGACAGGCGCTGCCCGCTTTTACAGCGGGCTTTCTCACTGTAAATGTAAGGTAACCTAGGATCTGACTCTCAGGCCTGGAGACTTGAGTCTTGGGTGATTCTGAATCCTGTCATGTTGACCTCTGATGTTAACCACCACCCTGTCCTCACAGCTTAGAATCTGCAGGAAGAGGGACGCTCATGGCTTCGTAGGAACCGAGGCATCCTAGGTGTAGGATGCTGACTGGAGAACAAGGAAGCAGGGAAGAGCAGGGGTTGGAATGAGGGTGAAGTGCTGTCAGGCTGACTGAGAAGTTGAAATTGACCTTGGGACATCAGGTCTCAGGGTACAGAGATTGTCGATCTGGGAAGCTACAGGGAGGCCTGAAGAGAGGCATGGGCCAGGGACCTAGGAGGGAAGGCTGGGCCGACATGTGGGCCGGAGACAGATCCCTGGGGTCCTGACAGAATGTGGAAAGGTTTTTGAGTTGTGCTGAAGGGTGCCAACACTTCAGGTTGCACAGAGGAGTGTCTGCAGGCTCCACAGTTGTGGCCCTGCCTCAGGAAACCTGAGCACATGGAGAGAGGGAGGGGGAAGGGGCAAGGGGACCGAGGGGGAGATTAAGAGAGAGCAAGAGAGAGAGGAGGGCGCAAGCAGCCCCTGTTATAGTGGGCCTGGCCTACCTGGCTGTTGCCAGGTAACTGTGGGGGTGGAGTTTAGACAGAATGCTAATAATTTCTCTCTCTCTCTCTCTGTGTGTGTGTGTGTTTTCGCGGGGGTGGGGTGGGGGGAGGAGAGAGGGGTTCTGCTTGAGTTCCTGCCCTGGCCTGCTTCAGTGATGGACTGTAACCTGTAAGTTGAAATAACCTTTTCCTCCTGTTAAGTTTCTCTCTATCCAAGTGTCTTTATCACAGCAACAGAAGGAAACTAGAACAGCATAGAAGAGTAGATTCCACTTCCTTGCCTTGCCCCACCCACTGTTCTAACAGAGAAACTTCATTGGGGGAACTGGGTTAAGAGTCACTCGGCAGCAAGGAGGCAGGACTGGGGCGTGGCCGGGCTCAGACTAAAAGCTGTCCCAGAATTCCAGAGAAACTAGTGGCTGCTGAATTTGCCTGAGGCTGTACTGACAACTACAGATGCTCACACATCTCTGGGGCCCTTAAAGTGCCCGCTTGGCCCTTGTCCTTGGAATTAGGGTGAACATTTGCAAATAATATGGTTACGGTTTGAATTGGAGACTTGAAAAGTTGGTTACCCGATTTAGCAGTGTGTCCCTTGGTGACAGTATGTTCAAGGCTGACAATGCTGTGGTTTGAAATGCTACAGTTTGTTTAGTTGGGGCAGGACCTTGTTCTGGCTGGCCTAGAAGTTGCTATGTAGTCTTCTTGCCTTAGCATTCTGAATGCTGGGATGATAAGCATGCACAACCCGATCCAGTGAAATTATTTTATTTCAAGGGAAACCAAATCTCTCTTAAAAAAATAAATGTGAACTTGTTTCTTTGTATCTACCATGCAATCTCTCGGTGGCTTCGGCCAATGCCTTCCTGCCTCTAATTCTTGGAAGAGCCTTGAAGGTCTTTGAATTCCATAGGGTCAGCAACAGCTTGGTCTATTCTTTTGGGAAAAAAAAAAGTTTTCTTGTAAAGCATGCAGTGTAAATTTATGGGCGTTTCCATGTCTGCGCTGAGATGGTTTATTTATCCTCTGTCCCCCCACCCCCAGCATGGAGCTATCCATGAGTGACCCTATCACAGTGTGGCATCTGAGTGTCACACCCTACAGGGTATCGCTTGTGGCCACTCAGACTCAATTTATAATCTGGTTTTGTGTTTTGAGATCTGGAGCCTTGCTTTATAGCCCAAGATGGTCTTGAACTCAAGGTAATCCTTCTGTTTCAGTCTCCCAAGTGCTGGGGTGATGGGTGTGAACCCCACACCAGTCTTAGACTTGACTTCCAGAGAGGAGAAATGACAAGGAAAAGTTAGTGTACACACATACACGTAAGGTTGACCAAAAGCCTGCCAGATTCAAGATTACTTCTTGTTGTTTTGAGACAGGGTCAAACTATGTAGCCCTGCCTAGTTTAGAATTTGCTCCGTATGTAGACCAGGCTGGCCTCAAAGTCACACAGATCCACGTGCCTCTACCTGCTGAGTGCAGGGATTAAAGGGGTGAGTCAACACACAGATTCTTTTTTTTTTCACACAGATTCTTTTTCCTTTTCTTTCTTTCTTTTCTTTCAAGCTGAAGATGACCTTGAACTCCTGATCCTCCTGCCTTTAATCAAGTGCTGGGATTACAGGTGTGAGCCATCATCATTGAAGAAAAAGGAATCGTGTTTGTGTGTGCGTGAGAACGTGTGTGCGGTATTGGGGATTGAACTTGGGGCCTTGGGCATGCACTCAACTAGTCAACTATGTCCCCAGCCCAGAACACTAGGTTCAATATCCAAGTATCTTTCTGAGTTCAAGGCATTCTGATGGTCCCTAACTGGGGCTCCACTCACCTCAGGGATCCAGGAGAGCTGCTGGGAACGTTAGCCACAAAGGCTGCCCTAGGAAGGAAACGTGTGCTCTTAGGAGCCCTTATTAAGGGAATGTTAAGCACAAAAATTTTATTGAACACAACCCAGTGGCAAACAGAAAAAGATCTGTTAGATTGTCAGTGGGCAGGGGTTTATTATAGCCACTGGGGAGTGAACAGTGGCCGGTCTCTGCCAACTTTTATGAAAATAACTTTAAAAAAAAAGTTTTAAATGTGAACTGCAAACCAAAGCTACTTCGTTGTTTTTTTTTTTTTTTTTTTAAATCAATACTTAAACTGTGGGGAGAAGATGGATTGGTGCCAGAGAAAACACTCTCACTTAATAGTGTTTGAACATGGGATGGCAGCGCCTTCGGTAACGAGGCTGTGAGAAGAAACCACAACTAATCGTTCATCGCAGCTGTCTGAATTCTTGATCATCTGCCATCCCCCAGACAGCGACTTCTTTTTTCTGGTGACTCCAGACTTGAATGACCTAGTGTGGGGAGTAGAAACTATGTACAAGGGGGTGGGGTAGGGAGAACCTTAAGTGAGCCCTAGTCAAAAGGTTTATGTATTGCCCTTCCTGTCTGCAGCCAGGGGCAGCACCAGTCCCCGTCTGCCTTGGTAGCATGTTCCCACAAGAACAGACACCAGGGTAGCTCAGGTTTGCATGGGCTGACCCACTCAAACCCACTCAGGGCAGCATGGGCTGACCCACTCAAACCTAGCTAGGCAGCAATACTGTGCAAGTACTTTGTGTATGTGTGTGAGCGTGCTTTGAAAAATCTCTCTTGGTAACATCAACAGCTCTCTCCTAGGCCTCAGAGCATCTACCACATATTCCTGGCTTGGGTCACTTGTGGCTTTGCTTCCGTACCTTCTTGGAGCTGGTACGCAAGATATCAGTGCCTCAGTTTACAAGGTGAAGGTAGCCATAAGTTGTGGTGGTTCATGCCTGTGCAAGGAGGATCACGAGTTCAAGGCTAACATGGGGAGTTCTAGGCTAGCCTGGGCTAAATAGCAGGATTGTATCTTGGAAAAGCAAAAGGAACAGAGGGAGGGCTGGGGAAGCAGTTCAGTTGGCACAATGCTTGCCATACAAACACCGGGGACCTGAGTCCGATGCCAGTGGCGTGTGAGAAGCAGACAGATGTGGTAGTGTGTGGTTATACTCCCAGCACTGGGGAGGTGGGAACAGGCATATTTCTGGGATTCTTTGGCCAGCCAGCCTGCCTAGGTCCCAGAGAAGGACACTGTCTCAAAAGCCACAGCTCCTGAGGGTTGACACTTAAGGTTGACCTCTGTCTGCACAAGAGTGTACACACAAAGGAAAGGGGTTAGTAAATATGGGTGGTAAATGCAAAATAGAGTTTTGTTTCCCACAGTGACGGTGAGCAGCAGCCGAAAATGTTATTTCTGGCCCTGCCTACCCCTAGAGTTAGGGTGGTATGTTCAGTCTCTGTCTTGGAGGAAATTAGAACTTGGAAAATAGTTGGAAAAATAACTTTTTTTCTTTTTTTAAGAAAAGATAGTTTAAGTGTTTTATTTTGGTTATTTCTCACTGTTTTCCTCCATCCACTGGGCTCAGGGATTGTAGCCACACTCTGTCATTCCAGGACGCTACTGCAATGGACTCTGTTCTCTCAAGTCCTGCGGCTTCTGACAGTCACTTTCTAAGGCAGAATTCTTACAGCAGGACTCCTGGGTCTCCCAAAGCTGAGTTGGCTTCTAGACTCCTGGGCTGTCTAGGAATGGGGGAAGCCTAGGAAACCTTTTAGAGGAGATCTGGGGTCCCAGAAGGAAAAATATTTGCAGCATCTTTCAAAGAAGGACCCAGATCATTTTTGGGTGTGAGTTCTGATGGCAGCTGCTGCATGCATGTCACTAAAAGGGAGGGGAGGGCACAGAAATGAAATGGAGCAAGCAGAAGGAACAAGGACCTAGCCAGTTCTGAAACAAGGGACACTCGGCAAGGTGGTACTGGCCATATTGCCAGCACACTGGGAGGCCAAAGCAGGAGGCTGCAGTTCGAGCTAGCCTTGGGCTATGTGGCAAGCCAAACCAACCAAAGGAGGGAAAAACCCAACTAAAACAAGACAAAAACAATTATAAGGAAGTCTATGAGGAATTCTAAGCCTTCCCTACATCTGCTAGGGCAATTGTGGTTCTGCGCACAGTGGCTGGATGTTCTGTGCCATCGGAACTGTCCTGGCAACTGTAGAATGAAGCCAAATTGAGTATGGTATGCATTTTAAAAAGATGGGTTACTGAATTCAGTTTGCAAGTGTTTTACTGGTACTTTTGGGGTCTGCATTCATGGACTCTTGGTCTCTCTTCTTTTGCTATGTCCTTACCTGTTTTGGTATCATCATAATACTGGTTTTCAGATTGGCAATGTTCCTTCAATTTCTATTTCATGCAGCAGTTTGAGGAACATTCATTTAGCCTATTTTTTATTTTTATTTTATTTATTTTTAAATTTTATTTACTTTTTGTCTGAGTGCTCTGCTGCATATACATCCACCTGCCTGAAGAGGGCACCAGATTTCCCTATAGATGGTTGTGAGCCACCATGTGGCTGCTGGGAATTGAACTCAGGACCTCTAGAGGAGCAGCCAGTGCTCTTAACCTCTGAGCCATCTCTCCAGCCCCCTTGTTTTATTTTTTTGAGACAGGGTTTCTTGTGTAGCCCTGGCTGTCCTAGAACTCGCTTCGTAGACCAGGCTGGCCTTGAAGATGCAAGAGATTCACCTGCCTCTGCCTCCCGAGTGCTGGATTAACATTTTTTTTTTTTCGAGACAGGGTTTCTCTGTGTAGTTCTGGCTGTCCTGGAACTCACTCTGTAGACCAGGCTGGCCTCGAACTCAGAAATCCGCCTGTCTCTGCCTCCCAAGTGCTGGGATTAAAGGCGTGCGCCACCACCGCCCGGCCCTGAGTGCTGGATTAAAGGTGTGTGATTACTGTTGATTATTTTATCTTTCTTCCTTCCTTCCTTCCTTCCTTCCTTCCTTCCTTCCTTCCTTCCTTCCTTCCTTCCTTTCTTTCTTTCTTTCTTTCTTTCTTTCTTTCTTTCTTTCCTTCTTTCCTTTTTTCTTTCTTTCTTAAAAGATTTATTTATTTTATGTATGTGAGTACACTGTAGCTGTCTTCAGACACACCAGAAGAAGGCATCGGATCCCATTACAGATGGTTGTGAGCCACCATGTGGTTGCTGGGATTTGAACTCAGGACCTACTGGGAGAGCAGTCAGTGCTCTTAACTGCTGAGTCATCTCTCCAGCCCGTTAGTTTTTTTTAAAGGTCTGATAGGATTCACAGGTGAGTCTGTCTGCTCCTGGGTTTTCTTTCCTGAGAGTCACTTTATTACTGCGTTAGTTTTTTTTAAAGGTCTGATAGAATTCACAGATGAGTCTGTCTGCTCCTGGGTTTTCTTTCTGAGAGTCACTTTATTACTGCTCTTTTCTCCTTGCTCAATATAGAAAACTCTTGTCTGTATCATTTTATGTGACTTTGGCTGGTCACATCTGTCCAGGAACTTATTCACTTCCTCTTAATTTCTCATCACTTGGAATATAGATTTCCAAAGGATCCCTAAGAATGCCCTGGATTTAGCTGAGAGCCATGGTAGTCTCCCCGTTTCCATCTCTTAATTTTCTTAGTTTGGGGTTTGTCTTAGTTGGGGTTTCACTGCTGTGAACAGACACCATGACCAAGGCAAATCTTATAAGGACAACATTTAATTGGGGCTGGCTTACAGGTTCAGAGATTCAGTCCAGTATCATCAAGGCCGTATCCAGGCAGGCATGATGCAGGAGGAGCTGAGAGTTCTACATCTTCATCTGAAGGCTGCTAGCAGAATACTGGCTTCCAGGCAGTTAGGATGAGTGTCTTAAAGCCCACACATAGTGACACACCTACTCCAACAGGGCCACACCTTCTAATAGTGCCACTCCCTGGGCCAAGCACATAAAAATCATCACATGGTTCCTCTTTACTTTGGCTACTTTTGCTTAGGATTTGTGAAACTCATTTATATTTTTTAAATACCCAGCCAGGTAGTGGTGGCCTCACCAAAAACAAAAAAACAAAACCCACAATCAAACAAACAAACCAAAAAAACCAAGGGAAAAACCAAACCAACACCACCACCAACAACAAAGAAATAGCCAATGCTTGGGTTCTTTATATCCCTCTTTCAGCTCTGTCTCATTGGTTTCTGCCCTGGGCTTTATTTTGTCTATCTACTGATCTGAAGTTTGGCTTAGTCATTAAAAAAGTATTGAGGTTCAGGGGGCTGGAGAGATGGCTCAGAGGTTAAGAGCACTGGCTGCTCTTCTTCCAGAGGACCTGAGTTCAATTTCCAGCACCCACAGGGTAGCTCACCACTGTATGCAGTTCCAGTTCCAAGGCATCTGACACCCTCACACAGACACACCTACAGACAAAACACCAGAGCACATAAAATAAAAGTAAGTAAGTTATTTTTTAAACTATTGAAGGGCATTCATAAAATATTTATCTGGGACTTATTTTATTTAAAAAAATCCTTTTTACTCTTATTTATGTGTGTGAGTGTGGGAGTGTGTGAGGAAACCATAGGAAGGTTTTGGGTTCCCTGGACCTGGAGTGCCATGGAGTTGTGAGGGGCCAGTGTGGGTGCTGGTAAGCAAATGCCTGTCTGCTGTAAGAGCAGTGAGTGCTTTTAACAGCTAAGCACCTCTTTAATTACCTCTTTGATTTTTTTAAAAAATTATTTTAAAAGAATTATATTATTTTTATATGTCTATGTGTTCTGCCTGTATGTATATCTGTATAGGCCACCATATGGTGTCAGATTCCCTAGAATAAGAGTTTCAGAAGGTTGTGAACTGCCTTGTGTGGTGGGAACTGAACCTATGTCCTCTGAAAGGGCAGCTAGTGCTCTCAACCCCTAAGGTATCTCTGCAGCCGTGATTAAAACAGTACTTTTCTTATGTTTATTTAGGTGCGACTGCTTTGCATGCAGGTATGTCTGTGTGTGAGCCACGTGTGTGCCTGTAGCTCATGGAGGTCAGAAGAGGGTGTAGGATCCCTTTGACCTGAGTTACAGACAGCTGTGAGCTACCTCGTGGTGCTGGGGATCAAACCTGTGTCTCTAAGAACAAGTCTTCTTGACCACGTTGAGCTGTCTCTCCAGCCCCCAGCCCTGAGTTTTTAAATAGAAGCATTTGTAGTTGTAAACTTTCTTCTTTGCTATATCCAAAAATCGAGCTTTTACTTTCACCTGCATCCAGTTTATGTCTGCCTTTCTTCAGTGACCCCTTTCTTCAGTGACCTATTAACCATTTAAGTGTCTCTTCAATTCCTATGTTTGTATACTTTCTTTAGCTATTGTTTTTTCTTTCTAGTTTTATTCTCCTATGGTTCGATAAGCTATAAGAAATGGTTAATATTATTACAGTTCTTGTATTTGGATTTACTTTGTGCCCCCGGGAGTGTTTGAATGTCAAAGTCCTACATTTGGATTCCTGAAGCATGTGGGCATGCGCTCTCAAGAGGAGAGAGTGTGTGAGGATAACAGGAGGGACTGAGCAAGGACATAGTCTCAGTTTGACAAGGGGTGGCTAGATCTCATGGGAGTCCTGGAGCATGAGTTACACAAGATAGTTCCCATTTTAGTAAGGAGGTGGGCCCCTTTGATCTCCATGCCACTGGTCCAGTGGGGGAGAAGGTAGGTCTCACTGTGAGTAAGGGTACATTAGATACTTTACTAGTGTTTTAGCAGTTGAAAGATCTTCACCTGCCTTGTGTGTCTGCAACACAGGGGGCTTGAGAGTCACAGACTCTTGGTGGCTGGAGGTGTCAGGGGATGTTACTCAAGGAGATGACATTTATGCTAATGGTTTCTGTTTAACTACACCATCCCTCCCAGCTAAACCTCTTCTCTGTCTCTGTCTCTCTCTGTCTCTCTCTCCCTCCCTCCCTCCCTCCCTCCTTCTCTCCCTCCTTCTCTCCCTCCCCCCCCCATCCCTATGGAATAGAGTATCTGGGCTTTTCTTGTTGCCAACTGGACACATGTTCTGAAGACTGTAGAGAGTAGTCAGGTCTTTATCCCCAACTGCTCCAGGTCCTGGCTGGACCATGGCTGCATCTTCCTCCAGGGTAGAGCTCCCCTTGCAGGGTCCTTCCAATGGCTAATCCTGTCACTGAGTGCCCTGCCAGCTCCATACCAACCTTTGGTCCTTCTGTCAGCTGGCATATTTGCAGACATCTGTCTAGCCCTCCTTAATTATTCCTTTGAGAGTTTAACTATTGAGAGGAGGGGTCACTGGGTGAGGTCTCTCAGGCCTGACCACACACAATTATTACTAGTGCACTGTTCTCCATGCAGGTTCTAGCTCAGCAGCACTGGAGAAAATCTAAATTCTAGACTTCTAGCATGTTCTCCAAATTCCTTTATGATTGGCATGAGAAGCTGGAAGGAGGAGAGAAGGGGCAGAATTTCTGCCCCCCAAATTCTGCAGCAGGAGGTAAGGAAGCTGAGGCCAGGGTTAGAGAGAACCACAGTGTACACAGCAAGCACTAAAACATTGTTTTTACTAGTGAATACTTTTTAAAAAGTCAGGTGGCTCAGTGGGTGAGGCGCTTAGTGTGAGACCTGGGGTTTGATCCCCAGAACCCATCTCAGGCCAGGCTCAGGAGTGGACATCTGTAATCTACAGAGAGATGTGTGTCAAGAGACAAGAGAGCTATCCTGGTGTATGCAGGTGTGAACAACAGGGACACCCTGTGGTAAACAATGTGGAAGGTGAGGATCAACGCCTGAGATTGCCCTCTGACCCCCCCCCCACAGTCGCAGATGCACACACAACATGTGTGTGTACACACAAGTTTAAAAAGTGGTCCAGGGATGTAGAAATTCAATACATTGATCAAGAATGTGGGGGAAATAACTTTATTTTAGATATATCAGAAGCTTTGTATTAATATAACCCCTCCCCCTCTCCATTTTCCTAAGCATCGCCATTCTCTCAAAGCTTTTGCAGTGACAGCTTAGGTTCCTGGTGAGCCCGTGACCCATGCCCTTCCACGAGCAGCCGCCTGTCCTTTCATATTAAGATGACAGCGAATTAGTAAAATGTATGAGCGAGCATGCTGTGCTGACTTCACAGTCCGTATTACAGAACAATGCATTGACATGTGTTAATAATTTATAATAAACTTATTAAGACATTTGTATTAATACCATCTACTTACAAGTTGGTATAAATTCAGGGCTCCAGGGTTAATTAGTTACTTACACCATCCCCGTGTGGACGCAAAGGTTATTTTACATAACTAGTCATAAAAATAGAAACGCTATCTCACAAGAGATTCGAATCTGATTTAAAAATGTACAGTCTCTGGGTTTACTCCATCGAGTTCTTCTTTGGCTACATACAGGAAACATCTTCTTCCCTCTCTCTGTTCCTTCTGAAGCAGATGTGTCCTTGCTGGTCCCCTCGGGCTTTTGTGTGACCCAGTGATGGTCCGTGGGATTTTGTATTGTGTTATACCGTTCCGTAGCTATCGATCCTGTTGTTTGCCAAAGCGTGACTCAAGCAGGTGAGAGCACAGAAAATACATCATGAGATCTTTTTTCTTCCTTTGGTAAAAGACCATCACCAACTTTTTTGTTTTAGGATTAGGGTTACACCATACCCAGAGATTGAACCCAGGACCTGCTAGACACATTCTCTGCTCCTGAGCCACACTCCCTGTCCACCTACGTTTCAACTGTAAAACTACCACCATACAAAACCAGACACTCCTGTGGTGCCCCAGAAAAAAAAAATGTACGGCCTCCACCACTTTCTTTCACGCCTTCAAGAACGTAATTCAGATAGAAACCCATGGTGTGCTTACTTCTGAGCTAACACCCTGGAGACAGCCAGAGGTGACACTTTACACGCTGTTGTGAGATGCCGAGGCTAAGTGAGAAAGGGCACAGGCGGTGTTCACCTCCCTGTCTCCGGGCCTTCCAGGGTTCCAAGATCACCCCATGACAGAAGCCAACGGTTCTTAACATCAACACACATCAGAACTACCTGAAGACCTAGCTCAGAGCTGGCCCAGCCACATCTTCAACAACTCCCCAGGTGATGTGCCCTGGTCGGAGGACTGTCTTTCTAGAATCACTGTTGAGACACCACTCAGTGGTCACTGTGATAAGCGACAGCTGGGATGGGTCAGGGCTGGGCTGTCCATGTCCGTCTCTATTCACCCTCCACCAAGCAGTGCCCATATTTGATAGAGCAGTCTTTCGACTTCTTCAAACATTTTCCCGCTTCCAAATCATTCCTTCTTCCTGGAGTTCAGAGAAACTGTTAACCCTGAGAGAAGAAACCAAGAATTGGGTTTCACTGCCAGCCCTGGAGCATGGAGTTTGTGATTTTCTCTCTCTAAAGACGAAACAAAAGGCGATTTTAAAACAGCTACTCCTCAACCTTATATTGGAATAGGGCCAAAGCAGAGGTCTGGGATTTCGGGCAATGAAATCCAGGGCAGCTGGTTGAGGAGACCTTGACACATATGATGATGTCACCAACCCCTTTCTACCCTTTAGGCACCTCCAGACTTGAACTCTAGAGGATGAAGTCTTCCCACCTCAGATCCCGAGAATCACAGTTAATCTTCCTCCAAGCGGCTTTGTGAGAGCCCTTGCTGACAGAGGCTAGACCTTCTCCATCTCAATCTGCTGGTGGTAGTGTCTAGCCTGCCTCTGTCCAACGTTCAGCTTGTATACAGAGCTCTTGTGCTGGCACCTACGGTAGCCCCACACGGCTCCCACGACTGTCAGCAGCAGCAGTAGACACAGGACAGTGACGACGGTGGCGATCACTGGGCCTTTCCTGAAGCTGGGACACTCATCCCCCACACACGGTGCCAAGGTTGGAAGAAGTTTCTCCTCGCTTGCACCAGGCCCAGGGCCCTCCTGTCCCAAGAAGTCCTCAGACAGCAGGTATGGGAAGCTATCCTGAACCTCAGGAGCTGTGACCTCCGCTGGAGGCTGGGTGGCCTCCACATTAGTCGAGGGGATGCGTTTACGTGTCGGCTGGAGGGCTGTTGGTACCGTCTCTTGGGTGGAGGTGATCAGTTCATAGGATGAGGTGGCCGTGGGTGACTGCCGTGTGGTAACTCTCCGGGGTATAGTTGATTGATAATTGGTCAAATCAACATTCCAGGTATGGGAACTCTCAGTCTCAGACACATTGATGGGTCCCGGAACCAGAGCTTCTACGTCAAGCATTTGAGATGGACCAATCGAGCTGTGTATCACAGATTCGCTTGGTGTGACGGTGACATTCTTGTGCTCTTTAACTTTCCCAATAGGCTGATCAGGAGTCATGAGGACACTTTCATCTGGTCCCACTGACCCATGCCCCTTGTCCTCATCGTCCTCCTGCCCAGCCTCTACCTTCCTCCAAGCCCCATCTGTCACAGGGTAGCCGTCTAACCAGGAATCATCGCTGCTGCTCACCCCTGGGTCCTCTGCCTTGCTGTCATTCCTATCCACAAATGGCTCTGAGGGGCTGTAGGTGGTGGCATAGACCAGCCTCGTTTCAGACTCCTCTGGGGCCGGTTTCTCGTCACTGTGATTGTCTCCGACAGGAAGTGGCTCTTTGGTCTCATCTCCCACATCCTTTTCCAGCTCTGGCTTGTGGAAAGTCTCGGCCGGAAACCAGAGTGAGTACTTCCGGTGTAGGCGGGATCTCGGCCAGTCTGTGCGGACGCTGCTCCCAGCGACTGGCAAGCCTGTGGTTGGCACGAAGGCTTTTTCTTGGGCTATATTTTCTTTAGAGACAGAAGTGAAGACCAGACGATCTTGTTTTGGTGTCTCGTCAGAGGCGTCTTCCTGAGCCTTTTCCTTTTCTCCCTCTGCGCGGGAGTCTTCCATGAGTTCCCTGAATGACACTGATCTGTCGTCTGGGAAATTTTCTTCATAGTCAATATGGGCCTCGGCCTCATCTAGAGGGAAAGAGGAGAAACTTCATTAAATGTAAAGACATGGGGTCAATGTGGAAAACCCAAAGGGGAACAGACCATAGAGATTGTAAGAGAATTAACAGTTGTCGCTTGAGAGTCAGTCACCCCTGAAGAACTTGGACCATTATAACTAAAATAAGAGCTTACCATAGGCATTGGGGAATCTATGAAATATTTAAAAACCAAGCGCATTTCTATATACTAGAAAACAACTTTTTCCACCAATCAGGCAACATACACAAGCTGGTCCAAGGTCCCCAACACATACACAGCAGAGGACTGCCTGGTTGATCTGGCTTCAGTAGGAAAAGGTGCACCTAACCCTCGAGAGACTTGAGGCCCCAGGGAGTGGCGAGGCCTGGCAAGCAGGGTGCCGGGGACATACTCTTGGAGATAGGGAGGAGAAGGTATGGGATGAGGAACTGTGGGAGGGTGGACCAGGAGGAGGGTAATGACTGGACTGTAAAAAAAAAAAAAAAAAAAAGGTAATAATAATGAAAAAGAATAAAAGGAGATTATAAGACAGGAAATAAAAAACTTACTTTCATCGCCCACATGGGGTGGGATTTATGGTGATGCAGTTGCATTTGTATCACTCATATTCCTATAAATGACTCCAATAAACTCATTGGTCCAATTTAAAAAAAATAGAAAAGCAAACAACTTAAAAAAAATTTCAGGGAACTAATAGTTTTAAGGATACCACTTAGAATAACAACAACAACAACAACAAAAATGAGGTGTGGTAGTGCGTGCCAGTAATTCTAACCTTTGTGACAATGAGGCAGCAGGGTTGTGACTTGGAGTCTAAGCCATGTAATGAGACCCTGTCTCAAGAGTGGCGGGTCGGGGAGCAGGGGGTGTAGCTCGGCTGGGATAGTGCTTGCTAGCACGCACAGTGCAGTTCACTGTGGTAAATACTGTGATCTTGGTCAGCTCATACTTGCAGGACACCATCCCTCATTGAGGGAAATCGTGGCAGGAACCTGGAGGCAGGAGCTGAAGCAGAAACCATGGAGAGATACTGCTCCCCAGCATGCTCTCAGAGCTGTGCCCAGCTAGCTCCTCCATCTACACATCTCCCTGTCTCCAACTTCTGAGATAGGGGGTCAGCTCCGGCTGACCTGGAACTCACTGTGTAGACAAGGCTTGCCTCAATCTCATATTTACTAGCCTCTGTCTTCTGAGATCAGCTTTCTTATAGTACAAGTCCATGGTGTGCTGGGTTCTCCCAAATAGCTATCAAGCAAGACAGTGACCTACAGACATGCCCATAGGCCAACCTGACAAAGGCCACTTTATCTTCCCAGGTGATTCAAGCCAGGTACAAATGGCAACCAGCACAGTGGACAAGGATCTGGGTTTGATCCCAGCACCATGTCAACCAGATGTGCACACCTGTTATCTCAACACTCAAGATGTCAAGGAAGGAGGATCAGAAACTCAAGGTCATCCTCAGCTATATAAGAAGTTTGAGGCCAGTCTGGGATATATGGAACTCTGTCTCAAACACACACACACATACACGCACACACATGCATAGACACACACTATACATAAATAAAATGTAAAAATATTGAATAAATAAAATTTAAAAATGGGTCAGAGCCATATATATCTAACCCCGTTGCTGGGAGCTGGGGACAGGAAGATTCCCCAAGACTTGCTGGCCAGCAACACTAACAAAAAAATAGAGGGCTTCAGATTCAGGGAGAGACTCTCTCTCAAGACAAATAAAAAACAAGGTGGAAGGAGGTGGGGGATGGTTCACTGGGCAAATGTGCTCACCATTTAAGCATGAGGACATGAGTTCAAATCCTCCAAGCCTACATAAAACCCAGGTAGAGACTCTCCAGAAGCTCACAGACCAGCAAGTCTTATGTATTGTTATAGGAAAACAATGAGACTGTCTCAAAGTGAAAGGCAAGGACCATGGCCCAAGGATGCGCCTTGTCATGTCATTCCAGGTCCTGCTATGGACCAACTCCTTCACTCAGGGAACTTCACTGAAGTCGACCAGTTGTCCTGAAATCTACACGTTGGTCTTACCCTGCTGAATAAATGGCTGGTTTTTATTTATAAACTGTACTTTAAAACACAACACACAAGAT
The DNA here is from genome assembly GCF_004785775.1 of Grammomys surdaster. Classification (NCBI taxonomy): domain Eukaryota; kingdom Metazoa; phylum Chordata; class Mammalia; order Rodentia; family Muridae; genus Grammomys; species Grammomys surdaster. The sequence continues at coordinate 8,841,250 of NW_021604620.1, forward strand.
CAGATGACAAAACTTTTCTCTAAACTTTATGTGAAATGGATCAGTTGTCTTGGATCCAGGTGAAGATATTCAAAGGCATTAAAGTCTTGGGCCAGGAATGAAGAGGTTAGATTTGCTGGTATTGCCATTTGGATGGGCCATGATGGAAAGATTGCCAATGGAGATGGTCTCCTTCCTTTTGTCTTTTTTTTTTTTTTTTAAGATAGGGTCTCTATGTAGCCCTAGTTGAAACTCTGTAGTCCAGGCTGGCCTTAAACCTATTTCTGACTCCTTACAGCCTTACATACCCCAGGCTGGTCTTATTAAACTTAGCAAGTACCTGAGGCTGGCCTTAAACTTCTCCCAAGAGCCTCTTAACCTCCACCCCTTGTGTGCTGAGGTTACATCATTAGACACCTTGGCTAGCTCTAAATTGTTACACATGTGTGTACTGTTCACAAAAGCCAGAAGAGGGTGTCAGAGCCTTTGGAACTGGAGTTAGATTGTCGTGAGCTTGCATGCAGGTGCTGGGAATTGAACTTGGGTCCTCTGGAAGAGCAGTCAGTGCTCTTAACCACCAAGTTCCCTGGTTATTGATTAAGCCAGTAGGGTTTGGGTGAGAGGATGGTTTACTATGCAGAAAAAGCTATGACAGTGGCCATGAGTTGCTTGAAGGAAGGAATCCAGACATTAAATCTGTAAGGTAGGATAAGAAGACCTATCACAAGTATTTGAAAAATACTTTTTTTTTTTAAGAGACAGGGTCTTGCTATGTTGCCCAGGCTAGCCTATAATTCATAATCTCCTAAATTGCTGTGATTACAGATATTCATCTTCATGTATGGCTCACAGAGGCATCTTTAAAGGAATGAATGAGTAAATTGTTCTGGCATGGGGAAGGAGGAAAAGTCTGAAGTAGCTCACACCCAGGTTGTTCTCCAAAGCAGCTTCGTAACCACTCGGAATAGAAGACCTATTTCCAGGAGCACAGCCCCCAAACGCAAGGGGGCGCTGGGCCACTGCCAAGTGATGAGGAATGAACGGCTTATGAGGAATGAACGGCTTGTCCTAAGTCCTCTGAAAAGACACCATTGTTGAATGTACACACACAGTCTCACACACACACACACACACACACACACACACACACACACAGAGTCACAGGCATACGCATGCGCACATATTCACATACATGCATAGACACACATGCACACACAACACACACATACACATGCACACACTCATACACAGGCACAGGCACACACACACACACAGGTCCCTCCCCTCATTTTGTCAGTTTCGTAGAGTGCCCCAGGAGACCATTGCTGACAGGTTCATCAGAAAAAGGCAGAGAGGTGATTATTCACCAAAATCAAATCTTACTGCAAAGAAACTTGGTATTCTTCACAAGCAAGCCCATGGGTTATTTTATGCTATGACTGTTAGCTTTCAAACCTGGGACAAATGGCTGAGCTGCCTACTTAACCTATCAAAGCAGACCTGGCTGTCAGCTTCTCCCTGCACCTGTTACAGTGTCCTCCTGGCTGGCATACCCTGCTCTCTGCCCTTTACTCTCCAGGACCAGGAGTTGGCCTGCTTTCCCCTATATAGTCCAACCATTTTGGTTAACTGCCCTCTTTGTAATTTTGGGCTTCCTGTGTGCTGCCCCTGGTTCTCCTCTTGCCCCTCTTTCTTCTCCGCATCCCTCTCCACACATGACTCTGCTCATGTCCATTCTGGACTCTCCCAGATGTCCCTGCTTCTGGCGATCCTCTTCCATATAATCTCCAATAAATCTCCTCCACCAGACTGAGTGAGCAGTCATGCTCTTTTTCTTTGATTTCTTTTTTCATTTAGTGTCCAATTTGCTTTTAATTAAATAAGAATAAGAATAGGGTGGGAAGATGGCTCAGCAGGTAAGACTCTTGCTGTCAAAGCCTGATGGTTTTGAGTTTTACCCCTGGGGTTCACATGGTGGAAGGAAGGAAGTGGCTGCCACAGGTGGTCCCCTGACTTCCACTCACATGCTGTGGTGCACATACATATGTGCACATACACAGGCACAAAGTGGGCTTCTCTAAAGGCCGTGAGCAACATTTGTCTATATGAATAGAAGTGTACATATTGGGAAGGCATCTTGGTACCATATCAATTTAGCCAAACAATAATAAGTTCACCCCCATGGCCCTGATCTCTTCAGGTTTTTGCTGTTGATTTTTGTGTTTTGAGGCAGGGTTTTACTATGTAGCCCTGGCTAGCCTGGACCTCATTATGTAGATCAGACTGGCCTTAAACTCAGAGATCCACCTGCCTCTGCTTCTGAAGTTGTGGGATCAAAGTCACGAGCCATCATACCCAGCCAGAAGCCAGTTTTTAATAACGCTTTATTTGGTCTGACGTCTATGAGCCCGATGGACAGAGCCAGTGCTTGGGAAAACCACTGTTCAACTCCTTCTTCTATGTGATTTATCCGGTGTTCTTTTTTTTTTCCTTTTTTCTCATGGTTTTTCAAGACAGGTTTTTTTCTGTGTAGCCCTGGCTTTCCTAGAACTCACTCTGTAGACCAGGCTAGCCTTGAATTCAGGGATCCACCAGTCTTGGGATTAAAGGTGTGCACCACCACCATATCTGGTTTATCCTATATTCTTAAATATGTTGTAAAGTGAACTTGCGTCTTCAGTAGGGACAAGAGATTAACCATAATTGAACTGTCACTGTCCAGAGTAAGAGATACTGACCCTCATCCTAGCTGCCTGGAAGCCAGTATTCTGCTAGCAGCCTTCAGAGGAAGACGTAGAACTCTCAGCTCCTCCTGGACCATGCCTGCCTAGATGCTGCCATGCTCCCACCTTAGTGATAATGGACTGGACCTCTGAACCTGTAAGCCAGACCCAAATAAATGTTGTCCTTATAAGACTTGCCTTGGTCATACATGGTGTCTGTTCACAGCAGTAAAACCCTAAGATACTCATACACATTTTTTTAAAAAAATAAAGGTAGATAACACATGAGGAATGACACCCTAAATTGTCCTCCCGTCCCCATACACACACGTCTCCATCCACACACAAGTATACATGCATACACAGAGAAGCACAGAAGACTAGGTAAATAACACCCTGGCTTATTCAGCTTATAAGATATGTTCTTGGTATCTCTGACCGTCTGCTTCCTTCTTTCCCTCACTGGCACCCAGGCCCTCATCTCCGGGAGCCACCTTGTACACATCTGTAGCACTGGAAGAGAGATAGTCGGGGGCTGATATCCAGAAGGACCCATTGCTCCAGGGTTCTCCTGCTGCCACCACCCTCCATCCTTGTCACGTTTTGGGAAACCTATGCATAGGTTCTCTTTGCCCTCGTGTCCTGGTTACACAGCCTTTAAAAATAGTCATTTTAAAAAAAGACATGCAGACATGCCAGAAATAACTAGTGGCTCAATGAACCTCTGAACAAATATGGTCATATTGACGAGGGAATTCTAAATTCAGCTTTGGGCTCATGTTTGAGTCAATGAGCAAAAACGGAGCCCAAATGGCAGAGAAAAACAGAGACTGAAGTTGATTTAAGAAACCAAAAGAACGCTGTCCACAGTAAGAGCAGGGGTGGGGGTGGGGTGACTCAAGGAGAAGACAGTTTGGAGTGAGCTTCTGACCCTGCTTGCTGGGAGTTTTGAGGTTCCTGGCAGAGGCACCCCTTATTCAATGATGACACAGAAATGTCACAGGCCTCATTTAAGTCCAAGCTCGGTGAGTTTTGGTCCTGTTTATGTGCACAGGGAAGGCAGGAAAGCTTTGTGGACGTCAGTTTCCCCTTCTACACACTGGAGCTAGCTATTAATATACTCACACTTACAATGAGGTAAAACATGTAAAATGCCTTTTGTGAAAATGGGCAGGGGCAAGTTGGGGTGGTGGTCAAGTTGGGGTGGTAGAGTTGTTCTGATTTTTAATATTTTTTAATTTTATGTTTATGAGTGTTTTGTCTGCATGGATGCAGTTACAGACAGTTGTGAGCCTCCATGTGGGTGCTGGGAATTGAACCTGGATCCTCTGGAAGGGCATACAGAGATGGCACGGAGCAGATATCTGAATGGTAACAGCTACATCTCAGTGCCCTACAGAGATGTGTCTCATGGCTGTGGCTGACCAGACCAGAGGAATTAAACAGAAAGGCTAGAGAAAGCCAGACATGGTGGTAGACATTTACAACCCCGGACTATGAGAGGTGCAGGCTGGAGTATCTGGGGTTCAAGGCCTTCCTCAGCTGATAATGGACTCTAGGCCAGTTTGCACAACAGGAGAGATTATCCCCCAAACAAACAAAAGCCCTTAGGAAACATGACAGAGGAAAAATCAAGCTTGTTCACAGGGTAATGGTTCCTGCTGCCAGGTCTGGGGAGTCCCACATGGGGGCAGGACACAATCTACTGCCAGCTGTCCTCTGACCTCCACAAGTGCATCATGGCACCCACACCCACACAAAACCAATAAATAATAAATGCAGTAAGTGCAAAAAAAGCCTAAACAAAAGAAATAAACAGATCAAATAAATGAATACACATAGATACACATATCTGTACACACACACACACACACACACACACATACACACACCTGTACACAAACACAGGCACATACCCATACACACACCTGTACAGATACACCTGTACACACACACAGATACACCTATACACACATACACACCTGTACACATACACAGATACACACACCTGCACACACACCCAGATACATCTATACACACATACACGCAGCTGTACACGTACACAGATACACACACCTGTACATACACACATCCTGAATCAACCCATTTACTAGTCATTGGGTGTCTCATGGAGACCAGGAAGGAGAGGATGAGAAGGTAGCAGGGAAGTCAGGGAGCTGGTGTTTGTGGGGGATGGGCACAGAAGTCACGACGTTACTGTACAGAAGTGCTCAAGGGATTTAACAACCATAGACATTAAGGAAGTGAAAGCTGAGAAACATACCCACAGGAGATGCTGTCTGTGACTGTTGTATTCAGTGGCTTTGGTGAGTGGGGGGATGTACCAGGCCAGGGGCAACAAAAAGTGATAAGGAAGGGAACCAAGGGCACATTCTTCCCACCCCAGGCTTACAGAGATCCTCCTGCCTCTGCCTCCTGAGTTCCGATGTTAAAGATGTGTGCCCCTACTGACACATTTTAATCTCCATGAAAACCAGGGAAGACAGAATGGTGGCCCTGGCAGGCAGAGAAGGCTGTCCAAGGAATGGTGAGGGCTAGTTTTGCTTGTTTGATTTAAAAAAAAACTAATTAATTAATTTTGTGTTATGTGGGGAGTGACAGCACTTGAGTGGAGGTCAGAGGAAATGTGGGTGTCACTTCTGTCCTTCTACATGTGGGTTCTGGGGATCGAACTCAAGGCCTCAGGCTTGATTTTACCCTAAGAGCCATCTCATCAGCCCTAAGTCTTGTCGTTTTTTTAGATTGTTTACTTAAGATATTTAAATGACAGAAGGCTTTGAGGAGAGCTGACAACAGAACACTCAGCCTCCTTAATTTGCTATCCTGAAAGAAAGAAAGAGTGCTAGACTTAGACTTAGCCCAGGTGTTCCTGGGGCCCTGCAAGTCCCGACCACTAAACTAACTGGCCTGCCGTGTTCTCCCTCAGATGCTGGGATTTTGTAGCGTTGGCTTTAGAGCCCTGGTCTGGATCTAGCTACTCAGTCTTCCATTCTCCTGTCCAAATCCACACATGTTGGTTTCCGTTCCCAGGTTGGCAGCTTTGTCTGGCATGCCTCTCTGCTGTGCTCAGTATCTAGCTATAACTGGTTGTTGCTCTAATTACAGAAAACCCTCGATGCTCTGCTCGGTAAGCATGGGTACAGATCTCCTTGCTGTGTCTGGTTCTTACTATGACAAGCCCGTGTCCTTCTTCAGGGCCATTTTTCTTTCTGGGTCACTAGTGCTATGAGAACAGTCCCTACCCTGTTGCCTCCTAAAGTGTTTCTGTAGTTCCTCTGGCTCACAGACCCTCCCCTCTCCATTCTGTCACCTGTCCTCAGGTTAGAGGGGTTCTGTGGCTCCTGCCCCTGGCTCCAGAGGGGCCATAAATCCTGTGTGGCCAGAGGGGAAAGGATGCTGACAGCAAGAAAGACTGAAGCAGAAAACCTGGGAACTAAAACTATTAGCCCTCACTTCCATTGGCAAGTGCTAAGAGTCCCAAAGGCCAGTGGAAACTTCTGCCCCAAGTTCCGTAGGTGTGTTTGGTTCTTGTCTTCAGACTCTCTATTGTAGTACAGACTGGCCTCTAACTTACTGGGAAGCAGAGGTGACTTTGAAGATGAAGCCTCCTGCTTCCATCTCCCAAGTGCTGGGGTGGGTGATGTATGCTTCCATGCACAGTTTATACAGTGTCAGGGATCATACCGGGGGCTTCATATATGGGACACTAGCACCCTATCAACTGAGTAAAACACCAGCCTCCCCAACACCCCCATTTATGGTTTATGTAGGTCTGTGATGTCTGGAAGACTGGGTGGCCCTACGCTTTGACTATCCCTCTCCTCACCATTCTCTCTCCTTCCTTCCTTCTTTCCTTCCTTCCTTCCTTCCTTCCTTCCTTCCTTCCTTCCTTCCTTCCTTCTTTTTTCCCTTATAGCTATCTAGAATATCCATGAAAAATATCTCATGTTGCCCAGGCTGGCCCAGAATTCACTATGTAGCCCTGAACTCCTGCCTCACCTCCCCTGTTGAGAGCACAGGTGTGTGGCACCATACACAATAAGTGTGGCACCAAAGAGCTAACCCATGGCCTCACACATACTTGGAAAGCACGCTATCAGTTGAGTGATGCCACACAGTCTTTTTCTGTATCTTTTTCAGACATATTTTCATGTGACCCAGGCTGGCCTTGAACTTGCTATTCAGTCAAGGATGATCTTCACCTCCTGCTCCTCCTGTCCCCAGCTCCCAGGATGTGCCACCATGACCTTGTTGGTGAAGGTTTTCTGCAGACAACACACACACACACACACACACACACACTTTACTAGGACACAGATACTGTAAATGCTAAGTCTTCAGAGTAAGGAAAACAGTAGCGGTCTGTCCACCCAGCCAAGTGTGGAAGCCAGAATCCTCTCTGACTCCTCGCTGCAGTGAGAAAATAAACACCTTCTAGAACACACAAAACCTGCATTTAGTTCTCATCCTCCCCGGGCCAGTAAACTACCCATTTGGTAGATGGGTGTGGCTCACAGGAAGGTACAACTTCAGCGCCTCTGGAAAATATTAAGAGTCTGGGTGAGGATGGGTGCTAGACAGTTGATGGGCAACGCCCTCTGCCCTCCAGCACCTGTCTGCTTCTGTAACTTTAGTTACTAGGAACTAACAAGCATTAGTGATAGTGGTCCTAGGCAGGCCTGTAATAATTTCACAGGGAACTTTAAAATCTGTGCTAACAAATATTGCATTTATCAATTTTATTTATTTATTTATTTATTTATTTATTTTTACTTATCTAACACCAAATGTTTGTAATAGTCCATAGAATTTGCAGATGGTCTATAGCTAAACCACCCTCTGAAAAATTATACAATGAATTTAAAGAATAACAAAAGCACATTCATCAAAACATGCTCTGAATTGAGACGAGATTAAGCCACATGCAGGGACAGAATCTTTATTCTGAACAGTTCTGTTTACGGGCTAGGGTGTAGCTCACTTGGTAGAGTGCTTGCTTAGCATGCATGAGGCCCTGGGTTCTATCCTCAACCCTGGATAACCTCCTGTCTTTTAATTCTTTAGCTGGCAGAGAAAGAACCTGATCAAGACCCATTGACGGAACCAAGACTATGTCTCAAGAAGAAAAAAAGAAACTAAGGGCTGAGCATGGTGGTGAACATCTTCAAACCCAGCACTCTGGAGGCAGATGGATCCCTGTGACTTTGAGGTAAGCCTGGTCTACATAATGAGTTCCAGGATAGCCAGGGCTACACAGAGAAACGCCGTCCAGAAAATAAGAAAGAAAAGAAAAGGAACCAGGCAGGGAAATGGCTCAGTGTTGAAAGCGCTCATGGCATGAAGATTTGAGTTGGACCCCAGGACCCACATGGTGGAGGGAGAGAGCGCTGTGTGCTGTCCCATGACTTCCACCTACATCCCATGGCGTGTATGCACTGCATGTGTGCACATTAGTAATAACGAAAAAGTAGACAAAACAAAAATACAGTATAATGTGTGTGTATTTGTGTTACTGGAGACCAAACCCAGAGCTTCACATGTGTCAGACAAACACTTTATAAATAAACTCAACCTCCCAAGCTGGGAAGAGTATTTATAACATTAATTATGAATGTCTCATAAGAAAATCTATGGTATGTAAATGAACATCTTTCTTCCTCCTTCCCTCTGTCCTTCCCTCTCCCCCCCTCCCTTCCTCCTTCCTTCCTTCCTTCCTTCCTCCCTTCCTTCCTCCCTTCCTTCCTTTCTGTTTGTGTTTGTTTGAGGCAGGGTTGCTTTGAGTAGCCCAGGCTGTTCTGTAACTTGCTCTGTATATAGACCAGGCTGACCTCAAACTCAAAGATCCACCTAGCTCGGCTTCCCAAATGCTGAGACTAAAGGTATGTGACACCATGCTTGACTGTAAATGACCAGTTCTGATTAGACATTAAAATTTCAATTAGAAAACCTGGCAAATCACTTCCGCTGACAATTAACATGAGGAAAGTTTAATGCTTGACTGGCACATCGTCAAGACCGCACTACCATTCATGAAATGAACATTTTGACTGAATTCACAGGCGGCAATCCTGAAGGCTGCTGGGAATGTGGAACATGAGCTACCAGAAACTTCTGGTGGGAGAGCGCGAGGACTGATGTTGATCCAGCTTCACAGGATCCATAATCACAGAAAAGACAACCCTCCGGCCTAAGTCTCCATCTTTGGTCAGAGATTTGGTCACAGTAATGAGAAAAATAAACACCAGAGGGTCAACTTAGCAGACTGGTCTACAAAACACCCGAGGGGCAACCTCTGAAGCTTCACAAGCATGTTGTATGGCAGAGTCCTGCTCATAGGAGCCAGTGACCAGACACAGCCTGAGAACCCAGTGGCACAGATGACAGCTCATGGGCACAGTTCCTGACAGCCACAAATTGAAAACAAGCCAAACATCGCCTCTGGCAGCCTGATACACAGGGCTGTGTCAGACTGTGGATTGTCATTAACAGCGGAGACATACAACAAACCAAAACTTTAAGCATTGTGGGTGGATCACAGGGTCCAAAAGATGTTCTAGTAACCGTCATAATCCTCTCATGAGCTACAGGACATTTGAGGACAAACTGTCCTAAGTACAATGCTGTAGCGGGGCTGGGGAAATGTCTCAGTGGTTAAAGTGCTTCCTGTACAAGTGTGAGGAACAGAGTTTGGAGCCCCCGGAATGCCCGTGAATGCTGGGTAGGCATGGGGGTCTGTTTGTAATTTAATTGACAGTTCAGAAGGCAGAGATAGAACAAGACTATCTAGCAAGACTGTCTCTGCTTATATTGGCAAACTCTGGGTTAACAGATATACATGCAGGCAAAGCACCCATAACACATGAAATAAAATAACACAAAGTATTTAAAAAGTAACTTAGACCCAGGCAGTGGTGGTCCCAGCACTTGTGAGGCAGAGGCAGAGGTAGGCAGATCTCTTGAGTTTGAGGCCAGCCTGGTCTACAGAATGAGTTCCAAGTCAGCCAGGGCCTCACAGAGAAACCCTGTCTCGAAAAACAACAAAAGAAACATCATCATCATCGTCATCATCATCATCATTATCATCATAAACAATGAAAAAGAAAGAAAAGAAAAAAAAAACATTTTAACTTAAGATCAAGTCTCTCCTTAGAGGAGGGGGTGGGGTGGGCTTGTTAACCCTTCACCTCCAGCAGGCAGATAAAGAGGGCAGTTGATCACATTTGCAATGCCCCGGCACATGTCCTCCCAGGTGTAGAGGCTTTAGGTGCCTGGGGGTGGAAAGAAGCAGAATGGCGGCTGTCTGCCAGCCCTGTGTGGGCTGCATGTAGGGAAGTAGCGCTTACCTTTGCCACAGGCTTGCACCAGTCCATACCACTCCCCACAGCTGTTGCATAGCAAGGTGAACGCCGTTTCCCGATGGCCTGTGATGGACCCTGGCGCACACACATACAGCAGCTCGTCCCCCATCTCCAAGCCAGTGCGACCCTGGAGGATGGTGTGTGGGAATGATGGTGGGTCTCCACACGGTCTCTCTGAGGAGAAGCAGCAACAGTCACAGTCTCCTAAGTGTGATGGTTAATCTCGCTTGTCAGCCTGACAGAACTGGAATCGCTACAGAAATGCATCTCTGCGCATGTCTATACGGGATATCTACGGGGTTTCCTATACTGGGTTAACTGAGGTTGGAGGGCCTTAATGTAAGGGCACATTTCACGAGCTCTGGTCCAGGACTGGATACAAAGGAGAGTTTAGCGGGGCACGGTGGTGCACACCTTTAATCCCAGCACTTGGGAGGAAGAGGCACGAAGATCTCTGAGAATCTGAGGCAAGTCTGGTCTACAGAGTGAGTTCCAAGATAGGAGTACAGAGAAAGAAAAAGACAGAGACAAAGACAGAGAGAGACAGAAAAGAGAGAGACACAGAGACCGTCACAGAGACACAGAGACAGAGAGATAGGCAGAGACACAGAGAGATAGAGACACACAGACACACAGAGAGATAGACAGAGACACAGAGAGATAGACAGAGACACACAGAGAGGTAGACAGAGACCAAGACCGAGAGACACAGGCAGAGGGGGAGCTGACTGGGGATGCAGGAGCCTCCAGCCTTCTTCACCATGTATGGGACTGCACCCTCAGGCTGTGAGCCGAAAGAAAGGCACCCTTCATCAAGCCGTTGCTGTCAGTATTCCACCCCAGAATCAGGTCGAGTAGCACATACACAAGTGATACAGACATTCCCAGTCTATGAGAAAAAACTGCAGAGTGAACCCACCTGCCCCTACACTTTGTCCCTTGAATACCACCTATACCCAAACCAGGATCCCAGGGACAAGCTCCACTAACTCACAGCCTGGCAGAATGCCTGACACAGAGGAGGCACAAAAAAAAAAAAAAAAAAAAAAAGGCTTGTTGAGTGACTCATTGTGGTACCAAGTAACAGTTTGTATTTTAAAATTGCCAGACACCAAGACCCCTCTGAGGTCTCCTTCATGACTCAGAGGTACAAGCTCACAGCAGGTCCTTTTGCCATGTTTGGATGAAGGAGTCAGGGTGTCGTCAAGAGACCTACCTACATGCAGAGGTATTCTACATGTACGTTCACATAAATACATGTATAGCATCTGTCTGATAGCTAATGGTAACATGGCTACCAGTGCAATCATACATGTGAAATACATACGAATGGAAATATTCATTCTGTACATATATAAATGCACATATACAAAGTTCCATATATACAAGAGTTGACAGGATAAAGAAATGGCACATATGCAGAATGAAATTTTAATTTGTTTATTTTTTATGTGTGTCTGTGGTGTACATGCATGTTTGCATGCACATGTGTGCATTTAGGATGTCCTCCCCTCTCTCCCATCTTACTCACTGAGGCAGGGGCTCTCAGTCAGATCCATTGCTCTCCCATCTGGCTATCTCACTAGCTAGCTTGCTCTGGCGATTCCCTGTCTCTTCCTTCTGAGGCTGGGAGTGAAGGCAGACCACCACATCCACGGGGTGTGTGTGTGGGGGAGAACCACATCCACCCGGCATTTATGTGGATCCTAGGGACCTGAACTCTGGTCCTCATGCTTATTGGCAAGCAGCCAAGGCATTTCCCACAAAGGAAACTTTATGTAGCCATAGAGGGAAGAGAGCCCATGATATTTACAGGATGGTGGGCACAGCCGGAAGTCATCATTTTAAGCAAAAGAAGCCAGATCCAGACAAACAAATTCCACTGGTTTTGAGTCATATGTGGGGCTGAGATTCACAATGACATAAGATGCACATAAAACATTTGCTTCTTTTTTTTTTATTTTATTTTCGAGACAGGGTTTCTCTGTGTAGCCCTGGCTGTCCTGGAACTCACTCTGTAGACCAGGCTGGCCTCGAACTCAGAAATCCGCCTGCCTCTGCCTCCCAAGTGCTGGGATTAAAGGCGTGCGCCACCACTGCCCAGCCATTTGCTTATTTCTTAAAAGATTGAAATTACATTTATTTGTTTTGTGTGTCTGTACATGTGCATGTGTGTGGGCACACGTGTGCACGCACGTGGGGCACCTACCATGGAGCATGAGTGGAAGCCAGAGGACTTTGGGGCAGTCTATTTTCTCCTTCTGCCCCGTGGATCTCAGGGATCAAACTCAGGTTGTTAGGCAAGGGCTTGGTGGCGAGCTCCTTTATCTGAGCCCTCTCACTGGCCCAACATCTGTATATTTTAAGCCCAAATGGGATTCAATTGTGCCTATTACTGAGAACTCTGCTTTGTTTTTTAGTTAACTCTATATTTGTAAAAAGGTATTTTAGATTTGCACAAAATTGAGAGGCAAGCACACTGAATTCCTGTATCCGTACTTCCCTCCTCCCTTAGGTTGTAGCCTTCCTCAGCAATGCCCCATATAGTTACACTCCTTACACAGAAACATCACCCACCATAGTCCACTATGTCCCTCACAGTTAGCTCTTGTACATCCTGTGAGTTTGGACAAGTGTTACAAGACATGTGTCCTCTGTCACAGCATTCTAAAGAGCACTTTCTGGCCTAAAAAGCCACTATGGTATACTTTCTTCCTCCCCAACACAGGCAACCACTGGATCATGTGACTGGAGTACCAACATGTCATGTGACTGGAGTACAAATATGGGGCCTGGGAGGTAACTCAGTAGATACATAAGAACCCGAGTTCAATCCTTACAAACTCACTCACAAAAGCTGGGTGGGGTGGTTCATTCTTGCAATCCCAGCTCTGGGGAGGCAGAGACAGATAGACACCCAAGGATGGGGGTGGGGCTCTCTGGCCAGCAAGCCAGCTTAGCCTACTTGGTGAGTTCCAGAAAAAAAGAGAGAGAGAAAGAGAGAGACAGAGTCCCTGCATCAAAAACAATGTCAACAACACCTGAGGTTGCCTCTTGGTCTTCCTGCACACACAAGAGTGTACATGTAAACTCACCCCACACAAAACGATATCAATTTAATAAGATTGTTAAACTGTCTTTCAATATAGAAGAGACATTTTTCATTCCTAACAGGAATGTTGTAGTTCATACTCTTGCAAGGACTTGAAGGTGCCAGAGTTTTGGATTTTGGCTGTTTTGAAAGAAATGAAGTTGTGACGGTCATTTAAAAAAAGGTTTCTTTCTTTATTATATGTAAGTACACGGTAGCTGTCTTCAGATACCCCCTAAGAGGGCATCAGATCTCATTACAGATGGTTATGAGCCACCATGTGGTTGCTGGGAATTGAACTCAGGACCTCCAGAAGAGCAGTCAGTGCTCTTAAGCACTGAACCATCTCACCAGCCTGTGATGGTCATTTTTAATTGTCAACTTGACACACATAGACTCATCTGGGAAGAGAGTCTCACTGAGGGACTGCCTACATTGGGTTGGCCTGTGGACATATCTGTAGGGAATGTCTTAATTAAGTTCATTGGTATGGGAAGACCCAGCCCCCTGTGGGTGGTGTCATTCCCTAGGCAGTGGCTTCTGAAGTGTATCAGAAAGTAAGATGTTCACAGAAGAGCAAGCGAGCAGGTAGGTTGTATGCATTCACTCTCTCTCTGTTCCTGAGTATGGATGAGGTGTCACTAGCTGTTCGAAGTTCCTGTGCCCATAGACTGTAATCTGAAACTGTGAGCTAAAATAACCCCTTTCTCCCTCCCTGATTTGCTTTACATTGGGGTATGTATCACAGCAATGGAACAGAAGATAGACCAATGATAGTACGTGTTCTCATGTGTAAGTCCCTAAGGACACCCGGCATTGGACAGCTCTTTATATACTTGCTTGCTGCATGTCTATTTTTTTTTTTTTAAAGACAGGGTTTCTCTGTGTAGCCCTGGCTGTCCTGGAACTCACTCTGTAGACCAGGCTGGCCTCGAACTCAGAAATCCACCTGTCTCTGCCTCCCAAGTGCTGGGATCTTTTGTCTATTTTTAAGACAGGTTGTTTTTTTAATTACTGCTGAGCTTTGAGAGTTCTTTGTCTGCTTCACGTAGCAATCCTCGTTTCCCGCAGACCTATTTGTTTTCTCATTCATCAGTGCTGATTTTTTCAGGACAGAATGTAATCTAACAAGCCCTACTTAATTGGATCTTTCACAGACTGTCTCTTTGGTGCCACGGCTAGAAGCTCACCATCATATCCAGGAACATCTAGGCTTTCTCCTATGCTGTCTTCTGGAGTTTGTGTCTTTGTGCTTTATATTTAGGTAGTGCTATTTACGAAGGCCTGAGATCCATGTTGAGCTCATGTTTCTGAGGAGCCTAAGGAAAGCTTCTGGATGTCCAGCTTTGCTGGTATCTAAGTTGAAGAACTGTCTTTATTCCATTGTGCCAAAGATCAGTATGCTGAAGGTGTGTGAATCTAGCTCCCAGGTCTCTGTTCTGTCCCACTGATGAATCTTATTGGTCCAAAAGCCACAATCTTTCTTGCCTATTGTAAATTACAGTCCTGCAATCCAGCCACAGCAGACCTCTGACTTCGTTGTTTAATATTGAGTTGGCTGCTCTGAGTCCTTTAGTTATATTGTCTTAGCAATGGATTGTACCTATAAAACAACACTGGTTATTTTGATTACGGTATTGTGCCCAAAGAAATCAACTTGGGAAGACCCAATGGGTTGACAATATCAAGTCTTATTGTTTATCTGGAACATTTTTCTTTTTATTTCCTCAGCGTCTTGTAGTTGGCCTCATGCTAAACGTTACTTTTAGATTTATATTTAAGTATTTCATTTTGGGGGTTGCTACTGTAAACACTATGTTTTCAATCTCAAGGCCCACTGTCCATTGCTGTTATATAGCAAAGTATAATGCTACCTTTTGTTAACTCTGTGTTCTAGTTTCGTTTCTATTGCTGTGATAAAATATCGTGACAAAAAGCAATTTAGAGAACAAAGGTTAGTTCAGCTTACAGTTCCAGGTTATAGTCTGCCACTGAGGGGAAATGAAGGTGGGAACTTGAAGAGCTTGATCACACCACATCCATAATCAAGACAGAAGATTAAAATGAATGCTACTCACTAGCTCACCTTCTTGCTTGTGCTCAGCTCAGTGCCTCCACGCTTCTACATTCAGGACTCTCTTGCCTAGGAATGGTGCCGCCCACAGTGGGCTGTGTCTTCTCACATCAATTACTTTAAGACAACTTCTACAGCCATGACTACAGGCAGCCCAGTGTTAATAGTCCTTCATTGAGACTCTCACTCATTGAGACAAGCAATTCTAGGTTCTGTCAAATTGACAAAGTCAACTCTATACACACCATAATTTGTATTCTGCAAGTTTGCTATGATCAATTTCAAGACACTTTTGCCAGTTGTTTTAGGTTTTGGGGTTGGAGAGATGGCTCAGTAGGTAGGGGACCTTGCCCACAAACCTGATGACCTGGAATCTAGTCCCAGAACCCATATGGCAGAAGGAGAGAGTCAAGTTTCACAAGTTGTCCTCTGAGCTCCTAGGCACCAGAGCGTGTGTGTGCCCTCTACCCAGAGTGTGTGTGTGCCCTCTACCCAGAGTGTGTGTGTGCCCTCTACCCACTAAGAAATGAATAGAGAGATGTTAAAACATTGTTCAGGGTTTTCCACCTACACAGTCATTTTATCTGTACACAAGGGCAACTTGAGTTTTTCTTACTGCCCTGTCCACCTTTTATTTTATTTTATTTTATTTAAAAAGATTGATTTTTATCCTTTTTAGCTTTGTTTACCTGTGTGTGTGCCGGGGGTGGGAGGGGTGGGGGTTGTGCATGTGTATGTTGGATCCCCTAGAGCTGGAGTTACAGGTAGGTGTTCATAAACCATCTGATGTGTGAAACCAAACTCAGGCTCTCTGGAAGAGCAGTGCATGCCTCTAGCCACTGAGCACTGTCTCCATCCCCCTCTGTCTACCTCACTAGCTATAGCTTCCACTCTATGTTGGGAAGCAGGGGTGAGAGGCGCACTGTTTCTGACTTTACTGAGAAAGATTTGATCTCTCACCATCCAGAGAAACATGAGCAGCAGAACTTTTTTCTAGATGTTCTCAGTCATCCTGAGAAAGTCCCTCTCTATTTCAACATTGATGAAAGGTTTATTTTATTATACACGAGTGTCGGATCTGGTCAACTGCTTTTCTCCTGGCTCAATATAGTCATGTAATTTTTCTTCTGTAGTCCATTGATGGAATGGATTGTGTCAATTGCTCTTTTTAATGTGAAACCAGAGAAGCACATCTGCACACACACACATATATATACACACGTGTGCATGCACACACACATGCACACACATGCACACACATGCATGTGCACACACAGCAGACACACGCACATGCACACACACAAACACACATGTGTGCACACACCCATACACCCGTGCACACACACAGTACACACACTGGTGCACATACAAACACATACACATGCACACATACATGAATGCACGCACACGCACACATGCACACACATGCACACACACATGCACACAATGCACACACACATGCACACACACAAACACATACACATGCGCATGAACATACACATGCACACATGCACACATGCACACACATGCACACACACACCACACACATGCACACACACATGCTCACACACACAAACACACATGCACACACAAACACACATGCTCACACACACAAACACACACATGCACACACACAAACACATACACATGCACACACGCATGTATACACATGCACACACACACATGCTGTCTATATGGGAATGTGTAGAGATGTGCTCATATGTGGAGATTCAGAGTCCAGAGCAGAACATCAAGTGTCCTCCTCTCTCTATCTCTACCTGATAGCTTTGAGATATGGTTTCTCCCTAAACCTGAAGTTTGAGTAGGCTGCCTGGTCAGAAAATTCCCAGGATCCTCCACTCCCTGCCCTGTCTCCATCCCCAGTTCTGGGGCAACAGGTATGTTCAGCATTTAGCTTATATAACGGGGATCTGAACCCAGGTCTTTCCACTTGCCGAGTTAGTGTTCTTATCCACTAAGCCATCTTCCCAGCTCCTGTAAATTTGGGGTAGGGTGGAGCAGGGTCTCAACTACATATCTCAGTCTGACCTCAAATTTGTAATTTCCTTGCCTCTGCCTCTCTGGAGTGGGAGGTTCCAGGCATGCCACCATGCTTGGCTTGTGTAATTCTTTTATATCTTGTTAGACTGGATTTGCTAATGTTTTCTTGTCTGTGTTCATGAGATATATTGGTCTGTAGTCCTCTTTTCTTGGAATGTCTTGTCTGGTTTTGGTTTGGAGGTAATGATGGCTCTCATGGAATAAATTAGGAAGTGTTCCTTCTGCTTTTAAGTTCTGGAAAGTTTCATAGAGAGTCAGCATAATTTCTTTCTTAAATGCCTGGGCCCATCTGTGCCTGATGCTTTCTGTTCCAGAGTTATTAGTTATTCTGTTCTTTAACAGAGAGAGGCTCATGGAGATCACATCTGTCTTTTTTAACAGGGTTGCTTGACTGGTCTTTCAGTGAACTGCTCCGTCTCATCTAGGTTTCAAAGCTGACAGGGTAGGTACCTGGATCTTTTTTATATTTAATCACATGTATTTATATGTCTGGGTTTGGGTTTGTACACATGGGTGCAGAGGTCAGAAAAGGGCACTAGAAGCCCTGGAGCTGGAGTTACAGCTGGTTGGAACCACCCAGTTTGTGTGCTGGGGAACCAAACTATCTGCTAGGCTTGTGAGCCGCCTGATACAGGTGCTGAGGTCTGAAACTACATCCTGTGCCAACACAGCAGCTGTCTTACCTGCTGAGCCATTACTCCAGTCCTAGCTATATATTTATATTGTTTATGATTTCTTTATTATCTGTGAGATCTGTAGTGAGTGTCCCCCCCCCCAACCCCCGTCAGAGGCAAGGGAAGTCTCACTGTGCAGCTCTGGCTGGCTTGAAACTTATTATGTATGCAAGGCCAGCTTTGAACTCACAGAGCTCTGTCTACCTCTGTCTCCTGAGTACTGGGATTAAAGGCAAGTGCCACCACACCTGGCTGATTTTTCATTTCTTTTAAAAAACATTTATTTCATTCTTTGTGTATGGATGTGTGCATGCACACGTGTGTAGGTGTGAATGTCCACGGAGCCCCCACACACACAAAAAAAAGAGTGTTGGCTCCCCTGGATCTGGAGTTAGAGATGGTCATGTGGATGCTGGAAATCAAAATCTGGTTCTCCACAAGACCAGTAAGTGCTTTTCACTTGTGTGTGTGTGTGTGTGTGTGTGTGTGTGTGTGTGTGTGTATCCAGAACAGTAAAGGCATTGATTAGATTTTATTGTCAAATTGATTCAATCTAGAGTCATCTGGGAAAAGAGAACCCCAATTTCTGTGATCAGACATGTCTGTGGACGTGTCTATGGGAGACTGTCTTGTTTCTGCACAATGTGGGAGGACCTAGCCCACTCTGGGCGGTACCATCCTTATGCAGGTGGGTTGGGCTATATAAGAAAGCTAGCTAAGCCAGTGCCAGTGAGTGAGGCAGTAAGCAACCTTCCTCCATGGTTTCTGCTTCAGTTCCTGCTTGAGCTCCTGTCCTGACTTCCATCAATGATGTCCAGTGATCCGAAAGTGTAAGCAAAATAGTCCCTTTCCTCCCCAAGTCGCTCTTAGTCAGAGTGCTTTATTTCCCATCCAAGTACTAACCAGGCCCGACCAAGCTTAGCTTCTGAAATCAGCTGAGATCAGGCTTATCTGGAGTGGTATGACCATAGACAGAGCACTTTATCTCAATAGAAAAGCCCAGGACCTGTGTTACTCTTGGCTTCTCAGTTTATTTTCTTTTCTATTTTGTTTGTTTGTCTGAGTTACAGGGAACTGAACCCAGGGCCTTACACAGGTGAGGCAAACATCATACCACCAAGCTAAGTACCCAGCTCTCTCTTAGCGTAACACGGGACTCCACGTGAGGAGCAAGTTCAGGGGCTTGTATTCACCTCAAGTCTACCTCCAGCAACTAGAACAACCACAGATGCGCAAAACCTAAATTCTAGACAAGAACCTGGTAATGGCTTCCCATCCCCTCCTTAAAATCCAATAGTTTTCTTTCCCTGCAGATAACTCTTCTCTGTGTCTCCAGCCTTATCCCAGATTGTCCCTCCTTCTGGGGACAGTTCTCAAACGCACCAAGATCTTCCTTACTGCTGTTCAACATGGCTATTCAGTTTGGAGTCCTTTAAACCAGTGGTTCTCAAGCTGTGGGGTCAGGACCCCTTTAGAGATGAAGGACCCTTTCACTGGGGTTCCCCTAAGACCATCAGAAAGTGTGGATGTTTACAGTACAATTCATAACAGTAGCAAAACTACAGTTAGGAAGTAGCAACAAAAATAATTTTATGGTTGGGGTCACCACAACACGAGGTATTAAAGGAAGGTTGAGAACCACGGCACCATCCCCAAAGGCCAGGAGACTAGAAAATCCACAAGAGACAAGGAACAGTGCAGAGAGCCCTTGACGTGGTGAAGGGAAAGAGTTGGGAAGACGCCTGTATTTTACTTGCTTCTGGGACGTGGAGTCACTATTTGAACACACAGAACACTCAAAATCTTGAAGGAGAACCTGTCCTGACCACAGACCCTAAAACACCGTGTAGATAGAGGTTAAAAGGTAGTCTAAGGAGGGGCTAGAGAGATGGCTCAGTTGGGAAATTTTCCTAAAGCCGTTCCTGAGGCAGGGGGACTCCTCCCATCAGACCTGAGAATTGGTTCCTTTCAAAATTTCCCATCTGTCTTGTCTGGGGGACAGTGAGGATCCAGCTCTTCTTGACATAACAGAACTGCCCATCCCTGTCTTTAGGGGAAGTAAAGGTGACTGTCACGTATGGGGTGAACTGTAAGAAAGGGAGGCGAGGCCGGCTCTGTCTCAGGGGCAGAAACAGCAGCAAGGTGTTGGCATGGAGGGTGGCGACAGGGTGCAAGGGAAGCCAGAAGCCTCCAACCCCCAGGCTGTCCCCCAATGGAGAGGTTCCCAAAGCAGAGGTGGGGCGTGGGGAGAGAGGGGACACAGGAACAATGATGGGGGAGGGAGGATGGGAATGGGACAACCCAAATGGAAGAGGCGTATTTCATCAGCATCCCGTCAGTTAAAAATAACTGCACTTATTAGTCTAAGTGAGATCACCACAGGGCTGGAAAGACACTGTCTGAAACAAGAACACAGGAAGGAAAAAGCCACATCTACACATCGGGTAATGAAATCTACTTTAAAAAAGCGAGGGAGGGGCTGTGCGCATGTGAGCCAGGCCCTGTTTTCCCTCCGGGCATTTTAGCAGATGCCTGTCTGCCAGTTTTGAAGTTAGCACCCTTCATTCTCCTGGTCTTGCCAGAGGGGAGCAGCACCATGGTGACCCGGCCATGTTGTGCCACCCAGAGAGTGGGTAGAAAGAGGGTATGCTGCTAGGGCACCCAGTTGAGCCTCACCTATACGGAAGTAGGAACCTCAAATCCTCTGGGCTGGGTTTACCCTCTCCACCCTCAGGTCCTCTCCGCTGAGCCTTATTAACTGCATGTACTAAGAAACCTCAGGGGAGCTCGCCGAACATCACTTGAACACCTGTAGGAAGCCCCTGGTCAGCCAGAGCTTGCTTTAGCCAAGGAGGTGGTCCTTCTCTCTGTCACCTATGTCAACTCTGTAGTCCATCAAGTCTCCATAAGGGAAGAGCAGCCTCTCCACCACCAAGCCTGGAGGGCTGTGAGGAATGGCTTACACGTCCAACTAAGGCAGAACTGCAGGACTGCAGGACACAGTGACAGGTTTTGCTGGGAGATGGCGGCTTTCCTCAGCAGACTTTCAGGTTGGGTGGGCTTTCTACCCTGTTAGTCATGCGCCTGAGAGTGACCTCTATAAACTGACCACTAGGCTTGACTTGAGTGGAGTCGTTTCTTGTCCTGTCATTGGGGTCCTCTCTGAGGTGAGATGTCTCTTCATGTCTCACTAGGAGAAACTCACTACGTGGGAGGACACACTCAACCGTTTGTAAATTCTCCTCTGCTCCATTTGAGAGGAGGGTTGTAGACACGGTGCCCTTCGCCCCTAAGAGACTTTGCCATGCATTTCCCATGAGCAAGGAAGATCCCCTACCACAGCAGCAGTAATTATCAAAATCAGGGCATTTGGACATTGCCATGTCGTTCAATTCACAAGCCATATTCAAATATCATCAAATATAGTTGTTTTATTTCTAGTCCAGGATACAATCCCGGATTGCATTTCATTAGCAAGTCTCTCAACCTATTTTAATCTAGGACACCTGCTCAGCCTGCCTCTGTTTTTCCAATTCTCTGTGTTTTAATTTATTTTAGTACTGTGTCTGTATGTGTGTGTGTGTGTGTGTGTGTGTGTGTGGTGTCTGTGTGTGGTGTATGTCGGAGTATGGGGGTGTCTGTGTGATGTATGTGTGTGTGTGTATGGGGTGTCTGCATGTGATGTGGGGGTGGGTGTGTATTTGTGTGATATGTGTGTCTGGTGCTGTGCGTGTAGTGTGTGTGTAGATGCATGTGTGTAGATACGTGTGTGTGTGTGTGTGTGTGTGTGTGTGTGTGTGTAGTGTCTGTGTGTGATGGGATGTCTATATGTGTGATGTATATATGTATGTAGTGTTTGTTTGTACTGTGTATATAGTGCTATGTGTGTGGATATCTGTGTGTGTCTCTGTGTATCTGTGTGCGCAGGTGTGAATGCTCACACACACTTTTGTGGAAGCCAAAGGGGGATACCGGACGTCTGGCTCCGTCACTGCTGGCCTCACTCCCACCAGGTTCGGTTTTCTTTTGAACCCGAATCTCACCATTGCAGCTAGGATGGTGGCTCTGGAGCTCCCCAGGAGCAAGGCTACCTCCAAACCACAAGCAGGCCGCCGATTTATAAATGAGTCTAGCTAGGATTAGCACAGGAGCCACAAAAAACCAGTAGGGCTACCAAGTTGTCATTTTAAGTCACTCTACTCGGGAGCGACACTTAACGTCTTAAGAGCTACAGAAGAGCTGATTGCTTGAGGTCACTAGAGGAACCAGGTTCTGTTCTGTTTCTCTCAGGGCCAACACTGCCAAAGTCTAGGATCCAAAGGGCCATTTGAATTCGTTGGGTAGATAGATAGATAGATAGATAGACAGACAGACAGACAGACAGGGAGAGAGACAGACGAATCTTGCTCTCTCTACATGTTTGAAAAAACAAGGTCACATTTCTTGGTTCTTTGATTGGACTGATGGAGAGATGGTTCTGATGGCCTTCCATAGAACCCAGCAAATGGAGACCCTTTCCTAGAAAGAGAGCTCATACTAGAAGTCATGCTGGTCACTGGTGTACATGAGGCAAGCGTCTACCAGTAACTCATGACAGTGCTCACGTCTTCCCGGGACAAGGTGCTTTGCTGCATCCGGAGGCAGCCCAAGGATCTGTGCTTTCAATAACATGGTCTGGTGTTTCTAATGTTGAGAGACATCTGAGGCTAGGGAGATGGCTCAGTGGGTAAGAGCACTCTGGTAAGCCTGCCGACCTGAGTTTGATACCCAGGAGCCATGTGGTGGAAGAAGAGAACTCTGAATTGCCATGTCCCCAGATGTGTACACATATAAACACAAACAAATGACAAACATTTTAAGAAGTCTGAGAAGCCATGAGTTTAAAAAGTACCTCCCAACCTAGACTAACTATAAAACTCACTGGGAAGGTTTTTAAAAGCTCAGTGGTGGGGCCTGGGAGCTCATGCCACACTGGAGAGGTCGAGGCAGGAGGATCAGCTGTCACTCTTGACTACATGGTGATTTCTAGTCTAGCCTGCTGTCTCAAAACAAACACCCTCAATGCCCAGAACACGCAGATTAAATCCCTCAGGATCAGCACCCACACACCAGTATTTTTAACTCTTCCCAGTGAGCAGCCAGGCAACACTTGTTTCTGAGTCTGACTGGTAAGCCTGGCATTTTCTCCATCACATGAACATCCTCACTCAGCAGCGTGTGTCTCTGATAATGCAGACCTACTAACTACAGCACACACGACACGCTGCTGAGGAACTCCCCACCGGCTTTCTCCGCACCATTTGGCTGATTTTTCCAACAGGAAGTTGAATTTTTCTCTCCCACAGGCAGTTTCCTACGTCCCATACATCTCTTTTTTCAGAAAGGGGATTTTTAAAGATTTATTTATGGGGTTGGAGGGATGGCTCAGCAGTTAAGAGCACTGGCTGCTCTTTTAGAGGATGCAAGTTCAATTCCTAGCATCCACATGGCAGCTTTTCACTGTCTGTAACTCCTGTTCCAGGGGCTCTGAAACCATCACACAGACATACATTCTGACTAACACCAATGCACATAAAAATAAAAATAAATAACAATTTTAAAAGATTTATTTAGTTATTTTATATGTATGAGTGGTTTGCCCGCATGTATGTATGTATGTATGTATGGGCACCTTGTCATGAGCCTTCATGTGGGTATTGAGCCCTCTGCAAGAGCAACAAGTGCTGTTAACCTCTGAGCCAACTCTCCAGCTCAGAAAAGGGATTATGTGAAGGTATGCCCTCACTAGGAAGAGAGACAGAAGCCTATGCCGTGACCATCAGGATCTGTAGCAGACACACCCAGGGCTCTGTTCTCATTCCCTAGAAACCTGGACCTTCCCAGGCACAGGGCTCCTGATGGGCACCTTCCCCTCTTTGTGGGAAGGTGGCACTGTGCTCATACAAATGAAAACCCAGAAGTCACATTTCCTGACATACTCCTTGACCAATGATTGACAGCTATCATAGTATATCTACCCAGCCCCCTCACCCCAATTGGGAAAACCATGATTCTGTACTGTGAGGATCCGTTTTCATCATCAGCTTAGCTGGATTTATGATGTAGGAGATACAGCTCCAGGTGTGTCTGGGAAGGTGTTTGCAAAGGTTGTTTAACGTGTACTCAGAGGAGGTGGTGCCACCCCGAGACCTCTGGGCAAAGAAGGGTCTGATGGACAACGGTATTCATCCCTCTGACTCCCAGGTGTGGACCTAATGCCCACAGCGGTCTTGAGCTCCTCCAGCCAGCAGCATGATGGGCCTTACCCTCAAACTGTGAGCCTCAGTAAGCACCTACACCTCTCTGTTGCCTTTTGTCACAACAATGAGTTAGTAACTGATACATGCACACCGTCCCCAGGTTCTCTGAAACACTGGCTCAAAGTTATCTTCTCTGTCACACCTCTGTGTACTCTGCTTAATATTGTACCAATGCCTGGCCACCTTCGCTTTCCTGTCCAGGTTCTTGCTGCCCTATCTGCATTTCTAGTTAGAGTCCTTCTAAACTTTTATATTTTTATTTATTAACTTTTATTACTTATTTTTTTATTTATTCAATGTTTTTCAAGACCGGTTTCTCTGTGTAGCCTTGGCTATCCTGGAACTCACTCTGTAGACCAGGCTAGCCTCAAAGTCACAGAGATCTAATTGCCTCTGTCTTCTGAGTGCTGGGATTAAAGATGGGTGCCACCATCATCTGGCTTATCTATTTTATTTTAAAAATTATGTGTGTACATGCACCTGTGAATGCTGCTGTCCAAAAAATCCAGAAGAGTTTATTGGATGTCACACAAGGTTTTCAGCTGCCCAACATGGGTGCAGGGGACCAAAGTTCCTTTGGAAGAACAGTAAGTGATCTTAGCCACTGAGCCAGCCCTCTATCCACCCTGGGAAGACTCAATAAAGCATGTTCAGAAAAGTGTCACCTCGGTGTGTTTCTCTAGACACCCCACCCACGACAGCAGCTGCCACTCACAGCCTCCAGGAGCCTTACAGGTACTGACCTTCGTCCTTAATACAAAGGGCATTGTACTTGGCACCAGGAACAGGGTGGCTGTCAATTCTCACGTCAACAGCTCTGGAGACTGGTTGTTCACCGCTCCCTTTGCTACACACGGTTGTCCTGAAACAGATAAAGGAGGATCCTTTGGGTTAGGAGAGTGTCTTCAGGTTGAAAAGAATTATTTTCTTCTGTCAGCTGAGTCAGCAGATATTTGGGTGATCCGTGACCTTTGGACAAAAGCATCCAAAAAGAAACATTCTCCACAGACAACGGTCACGTTTTGGGAGATGTGTGATGCCAGGGTTAACTCGAAAGCATCAGTTCAGCTCTCAGAGGTAATATTTTTTGATCCTTTCTGCAGTCTTTTTTTTTTCTCTTTATTATGAACAAACTCATCGGAGGAATCACTGGTGTTTCTCTTTGCAGTCTATGTAGTTACTGCATGCGCATGTGTGTCTGAGGACAGAGGTCAGCATTGATCTGGTCTCACCTTCCACCACACAGGTTCCTGGTACCCAGGCTTGGCAGTAAGCACCATTGCATGCTGAGCCTTCCTCTCGGGCCTCATTTGAGTTTTGCAAAGGTTTCATATTTGGGCTAGAGAGAAGGCTAAGCAGCTGTGTGCAGAGGACCAGGGTTTGGTCCCAGCACCCGTGCATGGTGGCTCACTACCTCCTGTAACTCCAGTTCCAGGAGATCCTAAAAGACTAAAGAAAACAATCCACTAAAATTATGTAAAAACCCTTTTTAACTTGTAAAGTAGAACCTACATTAAGCAAGTCTTTCGCTCTAGGTAAGCAATTACTACCAAAAACACTTAAAAATTAACAGATTATTTGAGAACAAAAGGCATAATATGACACATATCTTGCATAGTGGTAAACAACTATAGTGCCAGCTACTTGGGAAGCTGAGGCAGGAGGATTTCTTGAAATAAAGAGTTCCAGGCCAGCTTGGGCAACATAGTATCTTCCTCTCCTACCTCCTCCAAAAGACAGATGGTCACCCTAGTGATGAGACCCTGACTGAAAGTCAAGGCTTCATTTACACAGAGGACCCTAGCACCATGGTAGCCAGGGCATTTTCCACAGAAGAACGTTTGACTTTTCCAGCTGGATGTCCCAGCCCAATGGCTTCTCTGGTGAGACACTTCATAGGCACAGTGGCATGTTCTAGGCAGTGGCCTTCTGGTTGGGGGTCAGATTGGGTGAGGGATGTCTTAGGCAAGGGACATGACACAAATGTTCTGGAGGGCTTTGAAGTCTCTGTAAACGGCTTGCTTCACTCCCATCTCCCCTGGGCATGACTTCAAGATCTGGCTATACCCAACCTTGAAGAAGCAACATTCACTATGTGCCTCTTGAGGAAATCACCCTAGACTGACAGGAAGTCCACATCTGAACAAGGGAAGGCAATGTTTACCATAAAGCTTGTCTGCACTGCAGCTGACAATGTTACACTGAGCTAATGATCTAATATGTCCTACCGGGACCCGCATGCACCGGCTCATGGTCAGTTACCACCATCTTCCCTAGTAAGTTCTAGAATGTTCTAGAGTGCTTATTCCCTAAGTGGGCTGAGGTGGATTTCTATGTGGCAGCCTCCTGAGGGGGACTTCTTTTCAGGGGGTTCTCCTGGGGGGCTTTTTTTCTAGGGTGTTCTTCTGAGAGAACTTTTTTTGAGGGAGCTTCTCCTCAGAGCCTTTATTCTTGGGCCGGTTGGGTAGCTCTTAGTCTTTGGAAAGACACCTAGACCTCCCCTGGCACACAAACCTCAGCTTCAACAGAATCAATTCTCTTTGAATAGCAAGGGTCAGCCAGTCAGCACCAATCTCTTGCTCAGCCTCTTGTTTCTCCGACCACTTGCTGGAGCGACAGCTGTGTTCTGGAGAAGGGGGGATCTTCCAAGTGACGCCTGCTCTTGGATTTTTTCCCCCCTTTGGCAATTCAGAGTACAACTGAGGCACATCACTAGGGCGCGGTTCCTTTTCATTCAGGAAGCCTCTCTAAGAACCTTGACAAAGGTTGCTCCTTCACAAAATTGCTCCTTGACAACGTTTTGAAGTTTGGGATCTCCTTCTAAAATTTTCTATGGGCTTTAGGTCCAGACTCAGGAGTGCAGAAGACATGAGGACTGTCTGGGAGGAGAGCTGGGAGGAGTGTCTTATGATTGGAAGGAGGAGAGTGCACTCATTTTGCTGGATAACCTTGTTCAACATGTCTCAGAGGTCTATAGAATGCCACTCATGGCAAAATCCGGGATCCTGGTGCCTGCAACCATAAGCTTAGCAGGAAACTGAGGTAAGACAGAAACTCAGGTGGGACTTAGAGGAGGAAGGCCATCAGAGCTGCCTCCCAGAGAGAGGGAATGGAGCTAAATGGTGAACCATCAGAACTAGCATAGAAGGGAGTAGTCTGGTATTCTTAGCCAAGTTACTCAGATCCCTCCAGATCTCAAGCTAACTTGTAAGATGGAGGCGCTGTGGCTGAGGGTGTAGCTCAGTGATAAATCTGTGCTTGGCATGTGTGAGACACCAGAAAAAAAGATAGGGGCTAGGGAGGGGACCACCGAGTCCGCCCAGCTGGAGCAGGCGACCTGCATAATCTGCTTGGGGCTGGAGCATCTGAGAACACAGAGCGTTCACAGTGGGTGTGGCCTCTGTATCACTCAGGCATCTGCCCCTCAGCCTGGACGCCACCTGGAGGCCTTCTCCACGCACGGATCCTCTGATTGGGTGCTAGAGAAGTAGTAATCACTACCTGAGACCTCTCAACCACTAAACCATCTCTCCAGTTCCTGTTCTCTTTTCTTTTAAAATTCTAACTTCATACAGTTTCATCTCCTTCACCATTTTCCCTACATTGTTTTTATTCTCTCTTCCTTTCATTTCTTCTGCATACCTCCCTCTGAGAGAGATTCCACTTTAATAATTCTCTCTCCGGTTCTTTTCAATCAGCTGTTAGATACATACATTAATTTTAGGGTTTTTTAAAAATCTATAAAATATTTCCATTTGATTCTTTTCTATAATTTCTCATGCTGTTAAAATTCCCCTTATCTTTTATATCTTTGAACTTTTTAAGGATTGTCATTTTTGTTTAAAAAAATTATTTTTATTTTATGCATATGGGTGTTTTGCCTGTATGTACGTGTGTCTGTGCACCATGTGTGTGCCTGGTGCCGAAGGAGGTCAGCAGAGGACATTGGATCCCCTGGAACTGAAGTTACAGATGGTTGTGAGCTGCCATGTGCATGCTGGGAATCAAACCCAGGTCCTCTACAGAAGTAGCCAGTGTTTTTAATGGCTGTGACATTTCTCCAGCCCCAGAGATTGTCATCTGAAAGTTACTATCTACCAATGTTGATATATAGAATTTCTTTTAGCTGTTGTGTCTCCTGAATTTTACTTATTATTAGAATTTTACTTATTATTATTAGTATGACTGGTTCTTTTATATTATATGAGAAATACTATGCTAACAAAACTGTTTGTTGAAATAAATCAAGGCTTAGAGTAGGACTGTCATTCTTAAAAGTAAAATCTTATGAGTTCTTCCAGACACCTGGAAGCCAGAAGTGCCATTATCATCTTTGAAATCCAAAGAACAGATGCAAACACTATTGGGACATTTTCTCCAGCTAGTCTGTAAGACTTACTTCTCTAAAGCGTTCCATGGATTAGGAATTCAGCACACAGTGGGGATACCTGTCTGCTCTATAGTGTCTAGAGCGGTTCTCAACCTTCCTAAGGCTGTGACCCTTTAATAAAGTTCTCCATGGCGTGGTGACCCTTAACCGTAAAATTATTTTCATTGCTGCTTCGTAACTATCATTTTGCTACTGTTATAAATTGCAATATAAATATCGCAATTTTCCAATGTTTTCCAATCGTGTTTTCCAATGATCTTATGCTGGTCTAATGGCCCTTTCACAGGGGTCGAGACCCAGAGGTTGAAATGGTCTTATGCTGGTCTAATGGCCCTTTCACAGGGGTCGAGACCCAGAGGTTGAGAACCACTGATCTAGACCCTGAGCTGGGATGATTCATAGGCTGAAGAAAACTCAACAGCTGGGGGCCAGAAGCAGCTGGGTCTTTTCACTCATACGTCTGACAGTTAACATTGTGTGTTGCCTAGGACTGGTTAGGCTGGTTGGCAAGGGCCCTGTGTGAGGTCCTAGCCTTCTTCGGCATGTAGGTATCTCACCTACATCTGTTCTTTTTGCATGGCTGTAGGCAAAATACCCGAGTGAGACAACTCAAAGGAGTTCATTTGGGCCCATGGTTTCAGAAATTTCAATCCACACAGCTGGAGAGGTATAAGGGTGGTAACCACTTAGTCTTGGTGCCAGAGGCTGATCACATGACTGAAGACCAGGATACAAAAGGTGACAGGAATCAGGCTGTGCAAGTAAACTCAAAGGCCAGTCCCCCCACCCCATCCACCCCCCCCCATGACCCACTTGATCAGGTTGACCCCACATCGTACATGGTCCCTCCCTACAAATAGTGCCTTCAGTCTGGGGACAAGCATTCAAAACAAGAGCTCATGGAGGATGATTCAGATTCAAACGATTACCTCTAAGTAATTATACAATGACAAAGTAAAGGACTCCAGAAGCCAGAACATGCTGGAAGGGCCGGGCAAGACAGGAGCAGAGACTGAAGAGCTGACTGGAAGCTGAGTGGCCAGCTAGCCTGGAATATGCAGAGAAGCAAAAACAAGAGAGATCCTGGTTTGACAAGGAAAGAACTGACTTTGAAAAGTTGCTCTCCGAGCTGGACAGTGGTGGTATACACCTTTAGTCCCAGCACTTAGGAGGCAGAGTCAGGTGGAGTTTGAGGCCACCCAGAGCTACACAGAGAAACCCTGTCTTGAAAAACAAAGCAAAACAACAACAAAAAAGAAAGATAAAAAAGAAAGAAAAGAAAATTTGACCTCTGATTTCCATGTGTGTGTGAAGCATCCAAAAGCTGATACACACATGCACACATACACACGAATAAATAATAAATAAATTGAACTTGCTAGAAGCCACCGTCCATTTCACATAGCCTGTCCCGCTATCCCTGCAGGCCAGATGCTGAGCCCCGTATACCTAGGCAGGACAGCTGAGGTGATTGGAGACTTACCCGAGGGTGCCATCCGCCAGCCAGCCTGTTGTGCACACTGCGGATGCACAGTCCTGGACCACCCTCTTCAGCTCCCCAGCAGACACCAGGTGGGCACCCCTGCTCTTGCAGGAGAGCCGAGCTGCCTCCAGGTCCAGGCCCCAAGAGCCATTCTGAGAGTCCAGCACGAAGAGTTTCCCTGTGCAGGATGAGAGCGATAGGTGGATGGTGAGGTCCGAGGCACTGTGAAGGAAGCATCATGTTTGTCTGTGGACACTGGTGCACACCAGTCCTGGGACCTGTTGCCCAAGAGGACTTCAAACCTGTGAGCTCAAACCATCCTCCTAACTGTCTGGAACAAGAGCAGGATACTGAGTCTTGCTGGCTCTAGTCTACTATAAACAAACCAACAAACAAAAATGTAACTGGGGTGCAGAGATAGACTGGTTGGTTAGGCTGAAGGGCCCCAAGTTTAATCTGTAGAAACTACATAAAAATAAAACCAGGTGTGGTGTTGACTTGTAATTCCAGTCTTGAATGGGTGGAAACAGGTAGCTTATGGACTCACTGGCCAGCCAGCCTGCCTACCTGAGGAGTTTCAGGCTGATAAAAGACATGTCTCAAGGGTAAGGTGAGTACATGAGGAACAACAGGTCAAGTTGCTCTCTGGCTTCCACGGCATCTACACATATGCACCATTCTCTGTCTCTGTCTGCCTGCCTGTCTGCCTGCCTGTCTGTCTGTCTGTCTCTCACATACCACAAACAACACACACACACACACACACACACACACACACACACACACCAACCAGATGGTCTGGCATGAATTTGAATTAGCCAGGTGTGATGACACATGTCTTTAATCCTAGCACTGAGGAAGCCAAGGCAAGCTGAGCTCTGAGTTCTACAAGTCAGTCTGGTCTACAGTGAGGCCCTGCTGGTGTGTATGTAGTGTGTGTATATGTGTGTGTGTGTTGTGTGTGTGAATATATATGTATGTTGTGCTATGTGTGTGTATGTTGTGTATGTGTCTGAATCTGTGTGTGTCTTTATATGTGTGTGTGTGTGTGTATGTGTGTGTGTGGCCATGAATGGAGGGAGAGGTGGGAACCCAGGCTGAAAGCAAAGGAGAGCTTCCAGGGGAAAAACAAACCAAAATATGGCTTAGGGGAACATGGTGGCCACCAGCAGCCACCTGCAGGGACAAAGGAATGCCTGGGACATCCTATTCAGTTCCAGATTGTTGTGCCAACTGACAGTTTATATCAGTGGTTCTCAGCCTGTGGGTCTTGACCACCTTGGGGCAGAACGACCCTTTCACAGGGCTTGACTAAGACCATTGGAAAATACAGAGATTTACATTATGATTCATGACAGTAGCAAAATTACAGTTATGAAGTAGCAATGAAAATAATTTTACGGTTGCGGTCACCACAACATGAAGAACTGCATTGAAGGGGCACAGCATTGGGAAGGTTGAGACCCACTGATTTAGATGGAATGGTTTCTTTTCCCCATGATGCTTTCATTAATGCTTTGAGTTTCATACAATATATCTTGATGGCAGCCATCCCCCTTCCCCACCCCCTCCCAGGTCCTCCCAGACCCTCCCGATCTCCTCCCCATGCAGCCTCCTCTGTCTCTCAGCACACTGAGTCCCATTTGCAGCCTCCTCTGTCCCTCAGCATACGGAGTCCCATTTGTATAGGCTGACTGGCAAAGGGCCTGACCTGGTTGTTGTGCCAGGTGTCACTTCTTTGAAGAAACTGACTTTTCTCTCCTAGCAACAGTCAAATTCGAGTCCTCTAGGGGCGAGACTTTTCTGCCTACCTCCCCTCTCCAAGCAGAGATTTTTGTCTGGCGTGAGCTTGTATAGACATTGTACCTGTTGTCAGAGTTGCTGTGAGTTCCTGTGTACCAGATCTGTTGTGTTTGGGAAACACTGTTGTCTTGAAGTCCGCCCCCAGCTCTTACTCCTACAGTCTTGTCTGCCTCGGCTTCCACATGGATTCCCTGAGCCTTAATAAGCATTTTTCCTTCAAATAACAAAGGGTGGTGGTGGCTCCTGCCTTTAATCCCAGCACTTAGGAGGCAGAGGCAGGTAGATCTCTAAGTTCAAGGCCAGCCTGGTCTATAGTACAAATTCCAGGACAGCCAGAGCTACATAGTGAAACACTGTCTTGAAAAATAAACAAAGAAACAAAACAAAAACCAAAAAAGAAGGAAAGAAGAAAAAAAATCTTTGCAAAATCGACCCAATTTTGAATATCCCTTTATTTCCTCAAGAAATTAAATCACTTTGGAGCTGACCACATGATTTCAGGCTGCTAACCACAATGGCCTAACTTCTAATCCCCTAAACCCACTGGATTGATAGAGAGAACCAATTCCCATTGTTGTCCTCCGCCCGCCATGTGCTTTCACGCTCCCTCCACACAAAATTAAATGTAAGAATATAATAACATTTCTAAAAATTATTTTTAATCACCCTTACAAGAAAAACCCAAACCCAGATATTTCACTACCAAAGCAAACAAAAAAATAAAAGCATATTTTACAGAGCCCCAAATCCTTTTAGATGAGAGAGAAGGAAGCCACCTTCCCACTCATGAAGGAAGAAACAGACCCTGATACTAATGCCTGTCACCACATTCCAGTGCCTCAACCCTCCAAGCGTCTTTATTTTTAAATCTCTTCAGTGACAGAAGTTGCCGTTGCATTCACCAAGCTGACCACAGCTCTCCTTGGTGTTTTGTTTGTTTATTTGATTGGTTGGTTTAGTTTAGTTTGATTCTTTTTCCAGACAGTGTTTCTCTGTGTAGCCCTGGCTGTCCTGGAACTCACTCTCTCTGTAGATCAGGCTGGCCTCGAACTCAGAGATCTGCCTGCCTCTGTCTCCCCAGTGCTGGAGTTAAAGGTGTGTGTCACCATGCCTGGCTACCTCTGGGCATTTTAAGGTTCCCTAATAGAAGGACCCATTTCTCTTCATTCTGTGTTTGTCAGCAAGGACATTACCGGTATGCAGTAGTTACTCTGTAGACTTGGGCTGCATTAACATGTCTTCTTCTGAAGTCATTACTCAAATGGTTCATTTGCATTTAGTTAATTACGAAGGAGGTTTTCCTTCCCATTTCAAAAATCGAAAGGTAAGGTTTTAGGAGATAACTCAGTCGGTAAAGCACTTGCTGCTTTAACCTAAAGACTTCAGTTCAATCCCTAGCTCCCACGTGGGCAGGCAAAATGGCTCAGGGGGTAAGGGAGCTTGCCTCATGAACTTGACAACCTGAGTTTGATCCTTGAACCCCAGTAAATGTAGAAAGAGACTCTGAAAAGTTATCTCTGACCTCCACTTGTGAATGTCGCAAGTGCTCTTTCTCCCCAACCCCCACAGTAACAAACTCTGTGTATGGCTACCCATGCCTGTCATCCTAGCACTCGGGAGGTGGAGACAGGAAAATGCCTGGGACTTGATGACAAGCTTGCTCCAGGTTCATTGAGAGACCCTATCTCAAAAAAGAAGGTGGGGAGGCCAGAACTGCTCAGTGGTTAAGAGCACAAACTGCCCCTGAGGAGGACCAGAGTTTGGGTCCCTGCACCCACACAGAGTGGCTTACAACCTTTTGGAACTCCACTCCTGGGGAATCCCACATCACCAGTCTCAGAAGGCACCTACACTCACACACACACACACACACACACACACAAAATAATTAAAAATAATAAAAAATAAAAAAATATATTTAAAACCCCAATAAACTAGAAGGGATTAAGGAAGACACTTGGCGCCAACTGCTGGACTCCATGAGAAGTGTACATGTGCAACCCGTCCACACACACATGAAAAACAAAGTCAAATGCAGAAATACAGTGGTCCCTCTACTTTGTCTATGTGAGACATGTTGAATTAGTCACCCATAAACTAAATTTTTTTGTTTATTTTATATATGTGAGTACACTGTTGCTGTCTTCAGACACACCAGAAGAGGGCATCGGATCCCATTACAGATGGTTGTGAGCCACCATGTGGTTGCCTGGAATAGAACTCAGGTCCTCTGGAAGAGCAGTTAATGCTCTTGACCACTGAGCTATCCTTCCAGCCCCTAAATTTTAATTTTTAAAGAGAGACTGTTTTTTGTCCAAGTCTCTTCAAATATCTATAACAATGACTCTCAGCTAAACAGCCACCCACCCTCCTGCCTGCTTAGACTCAGATAAATAGGTGTTCGGGAGGCCCGTAAGCACAGAGACAGGGAGGGATCTGTTCACAATATGTTTTATGACTCCTCCAGGGCTCCACTATACAACGGACGGCTTTGCAGGTAAAGTTTTCATAAAATGAAGTGTGCTCATAATTCTCTCTATGCCAAGTGGAGAGAGGAAAATGGAAGTGTGTGGGGAGGGTGGGGGTGGGACAGGAAGCGTTTCCAGTAAGAACAAACACACAGGCTAGGGCTCCTCAGTTTCTCCTTGCTAGATGACAATCCTGCCTTCTATTTTCTCTGCCCCTCATAGGCACAAAACTTTGGTCTTCATCCATGTGGCATTCTGCTTAAGTGTTCATAATGGGGTGAAATTCGATAAAACATCATGGAAAGAGATTTTAGTGGAAGGAATTAAAGTTGGAACAAAAGTAGACATTGTTCAAAAGTTAGTACTAACCCCAACCCAGTCTACGTGCATTCTTTAAAATCAGTTGAATTTTCATAACTCGGCATCAGAACGGAAATCCCAAAGATCACCAATGGGCATACTGCAAAAAGGTTCTGTGTGGCAGTGATGGAATGTTCTAGAATTAGATGTGCAAACATTGGACAACAAAATAAAACTGCCGTTCTGCATTTTTAAATGGTAATTTTTATGAGGCATATCTAGATTTCAAAAAACAATCTTTAAATTTTTTTATTATTATTTTTAAAAAAATGGGACTGAGGCTGTGGTTCGGTGGCGGGATATTTCTACAGCACTGCCACATAAATTAATTGATAATTAATTAAGAATCATTAACAACCTTTAGAATTAAAAATGTTCTCTCTTCACGCTTAAAGACATGGCCAGGACGCCCAAGCTCTTGCTTAGCGCATGGCACATACAAACCTGGCACCTGTAGTGTTTGTGGAGTGACACAGTGTCTCCTCACCGTTTTCTCAAGCACCAGGGGTTTCTTTCCCTGATCTTCAGCTTCCTTATGTTTTACCAGATTAAAATAACTGTACTTCAGTCTATGCAAAGCTTCCTAAATTAGCGGAGGGCGTTTCTCCCCTATTGGTCAAGGTTGTCCTAAGGGTGGACTTTCTAGAAACCTGAGGCTGAGGAAATCAGGCTCCCTTCACGTCCTCCGGCTCCCGTTCAGAGGAGTTTTGTTTTGACATCTAAACACAGCTGAATTAGCTTTTCAAACGGAAATTGTATTGACACAGGGCTCTAATCCCACTAGTTTAAGGCAAGTATCAAAAGCGGAATTCAAGGGCCAGCGAGACGGCTCAATGGTAAGGGTGCTTGCTGCCAAGCCTGATGACCCGAGTTCCATGCCAGGGACCCACGCAGTGCATCGGGAAGGAATGAATCCTTCAAGTTGCCTTCCGACTTCCACACTCATACTATGGCAAGCATGCGTGTAAACGCCGTCCCCCATTTGTAAAATTAAAGCTGAATTCAGATTTTAAAAACAAAGTAAAGCACACGCAGAGAATAAATACTAAACGTTTAAAAAAAATTAAAGCTGAATTGGGGTTCAATAAGACAAAGAGGGTCAACGTTATCTGGCGGCTACCTGGTTTTCCACCTCCTGTCCCAAGGCATCCATCCCCACCTGGCAGCTCGACTTCCGCCCGGCTGTTTGTTTTTAAATCGGGTGTCCCATGGCCCCCATCCCCCGCCCTCCGGAGCGCCACAGCTGGAGCTGTGTCCTCTACCCGGGGCTCCCTGCTTCCCTGTTGGCCCGGGACATTGATCCCCACTCAAGATCTTCCCGGACAACTCGCAGATTTTCTAACCTCAGCCTTGGGGAAGGGCTCGCCCTTAATGCACGTTGAGAAACCGGGGTTGGGAGAGATGAAAAGTCAATTCCAGAAGTTCGAGGGCAGCCTAGACGTGACTCTATGAGGCGGTGGGGAGCGCCGGGAAGGGCCAGGGTCGGTGATGCTGGGGCGCAGGGTGGCCAGCCCCGGATGGCATCTCCGGCCCGATTGGCCTCCCGGCTGCGGACACTCACCCTCGGCGCGCACGGAGGACGGCTGCAGAGCCAGGAGGAGCAGCGCGGCGCAGAGCGCAGGCAGGCTGCCGGGCGCCGGCCATCGCGGCCCCGCGCCCATGGTGGTGGCGTCCGCGGGCTGCGCGCCTCCGGAGAGGTCTGGCGGATGCTGGTGCAGCGGCCGGGGATGCTGCGGGAGTTGCAGCCTGGAGCGCTGGGACCCGCGAACTCCCGGGGGTCTCGGTGGCGCCACCCAGGCGGCTGTAGTCAGGCTCCGCCTTCGCGCCCAGCACCTGGGAGCCGCAGTGCCAAAAGGGGCTGTGCCAGGGCCCGGAGGGCGGGCAGTGTACCCCCGAGGGGAGGACGGTCGCTACGCAGGGTTGACTGGGCGCAGACTTACAGACAGACCCTTCTTTAAACGAGCCGTTTTTTTAAATGAAGAAGGGAAGCTGCTGATTTGCTAGCCTCGGTCCTCAGGAGTGCGAGTTCCTCCGTCCCGTTAGGAAAAGGCCATGTTGGGGCTGGGGATGTGGCTCAGTTGGCAGAGGGCTTGCCTGTCAGGCACGGAGCCTGAGTTCTATTCCCCAGGACCGCAGAGAACCGGGCGTGGTGGCAATCGCTTGTAATCTCCGCACACTAGGAGGATGGCAGAGGTAGAGGGAGCGCATGTAATTTAAGTATTTCCTTCAAAGGCATTTCCTACGTTACCCTAGCGTTCCTGAACATCATTACTACTCAGACCTTG
Organism: Grammomys surdaster; assembly: GCF_004785775.1. Taxonomy (NCBI): domain Eukaryota; kingdom Metazoa; phylum Chordata; class Mammalia; order Rodentia; family Muridae; genus Grammomys; species Grammomys surdaster. The sequence goes on from NW_021604620.1 coordinate 8,878,319, forward strand.
GTGACCTCCAGAGCGCGTAGAATTCCCAGGTTTGGAGAACGGGCGATCTGAGAGAAGCTGTAAGCGTCTCGGTTAAGCAGCCCCAAGGTTGGTCCCAGCTAGGACAGAAGATCCCTTCCAGTTCACTGGGTCCTGTCTCTCCAACATCAGCTCACTGGAGAGTTCATAAACCCAGCTCTCTTTCCTGGCCTGGTGGCCAATGTCCTACATCTGGAGACTGAGGCAGGGGAATGGCTTGCTAGTTCCAGGTCAGCATGGCCTTACATAGCAAGACCCTGTCTCAATAAAGAATAATAGCATTGCTAAGATTTAGTACACCAGTGGTTCTGTACAGTTTATAAATCCCTTCTATATAAATGTACACAGTCCATAAATGGGCATTATCATGTGACCATAATATGGCTGCCCATGTGCTAGGTGATAACGATGCCATAGTCTGTCCTTTTGAAAAGTCCTGTTTAGGCAAGTCAAATGGTAAACGGTGAACAAGAGTTTGGTGCTAAACCATGAGTCTGTGAGTCAGTGAGGCAGGACTCGGCCATGGGAAGAATTTGCTTCCTTTTTATAGTACGGTTTGGGGTTTGAACCACATCGGGCTCAAGACAGATATCATTTTCAGCTCACGTTTTTTACATGAGCCAAAGCTAATCTGGAACTCTGTGCAGCCCTGGCTGTCCTGGAACTCACTCTGTAGACCAGGCTGGCTTTGAACTCAGAAATCCGCCTGCCTCTGCCTCCCAAGTGCTGGGATTAAAGGTGTTCGCCACCACCACCCGGCTGGAACTCACTATTTAGCCCAGGTTGACCTCAAACTCACATCCCTCCCACCTACACCCCCACAGGGCTTCACACAACTTTCATTAGTGTGTGTGTGTGTGTGTGTGTGTGTGTGTGTAGCTCAGGTCATAAGATTAGAAGCAAGTGCCCTTAACAACCCAAACCATCATGCTAGCCCCCACATAACTCTCAGATTACACTAAAAAGACAGCAACTCTCCCCAAAAGCAAGCAACACTGGTTAATTCCTTTAGGTGGTTAAGTTTCCCATTTAAAACTGGTATTTGAGGGTGTTAGTGGAGCGAGGGCTGATTATCATCCCATGTAAGTATAAATGAATTTACCTAGCTACTTTCAGTTTAGCAGTTGGCAAGACAACCTAGGGGGTGAGATCTCACGTGTCTGGGCTGGAGGAGACATTGAAAGCAGCCTTCAAGCAATGCCCAGCGCCCCATCCGAGGGCAATGACTACTAACATTCAAGAAGACATTTTGAAACTCACTACCTAACCCTGATGGCATTTTAAACATTATCTTTGCTCAGGTCTGTCTTGGCCTGTCCTCCTCTGGGGAAATGGTATGTTCTAGAGGTATAATTTGTGCACACACTGGGGAAAACTGTCCAGCTGTCTCCCATGAGTGTATGATTGCCTCCTGTCCCAGAAAGTGCTGTGGTGTCTATATAGAAGAAACAAAAACAGCCATCCACAGAAAGATTTGCTCAGGACTGCTCATAGTTCCTCCATTTGCGCCAATCAGGGGCAGCTTGGGCATCAACAGTGGATGAACAGTGTAACACGTGGTGACGTGTTCAAATGGAATAGAATACCAGCTGGCAAGGAGAAGATCAAAGCACGATGCTAAGAGACTGGACACTTGCCCAGCATGCACGAAACCCCGGGTTTAACCTCAGTGTGAGTGGAGTGTAGGTGCATACCTTCAATCCCAGCACTTCATATGCAGAGGCAGGAGGTTCAAGGGTCAGAAGTTCAAGGTCATTCTTAGCTATACCAAGTGCAGCCTGGGCCTACAAAATGTATCTAAAAACAGCAAGAAGTCCCAAATGCAGAACGTGCTTGCCCAGAAACCTCTGACCTGATTCAATCCTTGCAGCCTACACAATGGAAGGAGAGAGCCGACTCCCTTGGGTAGTGCTCTGACCTCCATGTTCAAATTGGGGCAAACCCATTCACACATCCACAAGTAAATCAATGTTAAAGACACACATAAATAAATAAAACCAAATACTGAGAAAAAGAAGCCAAATGCAAAAAGGCTCGTCCATATGATTCCATTTTTATGAAATTTGATTCAAAAGTGGAAAGAAAAAAAAAACCTAGCCAGGTGTGGGGTAGCTCACCTTTAATCTGGGTGTTTGGGAGGCAGAGACAGGAGGAGCTCTTGGGGGTTCAAAACCAGCCTGATCTACATAGTGAGCGCCAGGATAGCCATGACTACATAGTGGGACCCTGTCTCAAAAATACAAAAGAACATATGTACATATGAATATATACATACACACATACATACATACATACATACATACATACATAGATACATACATACATACATTTTTTAAAGGAAAAAGAAATCAGAACTGAGAAGGCCTGTTGTACTGAGTAGTTACTTCCTGCAATGGATCCATCACCTTCAGAGGGAGGAACGATCCAAAGACTCAAGGACTTAGGAAGCCCAAGCTTCAGAAACTTAAACAAACTGGGAAACTTGTAAAAAGTTCCAGGGTCCTGCCCCAAGGTTCTGTGAGCAGCAAGCAATTGCTAAGGGAAAGAAGATTCTTTGGTGGAGCTGCCTGTAGATTGAGCCGGAGCCTCAGGGTTGTCACTCAAGCTGGGCCGGGCCTTTTAGGGATGCAGTTGAGCTTGGGTGACCCATGCTCCAGAGAGTAACCCAAAGAAACTCACCTGGCTCACCAAGCTAGACTTGGGCTGAGCTTTTTCTTTAGTCTGTCGATAGTGTCTATCTGGGGTGACTAGATGTCTGTTCCCGTCTCCCTAGGAAAGTATCCACACTACCAGCCACACCCAAGTTGCCCCTGAGGGACAGGACCACAAGTCTGAAGGATGAGCCTCTCCGGAGAGCCGTGATGATGATGGGAGTGTGGACATTTGTCAAAGCCCTCTGTACTATACATTTGAAGTACACAATGTTCATTGAATAGTTTTAGTTCACAAGTAATTGATTAAATACTTTAAAAATAATACATTCACCCTGGGTGGTGGTGGTCCACACCCTTAAGGAATCTCTCTGAGTTTGAGGCTAACCTGGTCTAGAGTTTCAGGCCAGCTTGGTCTACAGAGCAAGTTCAGGACAGCCAGGGCTACACAGATAAACCCTGTAATAATAAACAAACAAACACAATGATGATGATGATACATTTAGTTACTTGTCTGAGGAGCAAAAAACATTTAACAAAAAGACCACACTCTGAGATGTGGGCGAGGTTAAGGGATGCTGAAGTTCCGGGGTGGAGCGACTGGGACTGGGAAGGGAGGTCGGGATCTTAACAAACCAGGCAAGAAACAGAGCCATAGTCTGGAAAATGACTTAAAGGGAAAAGAGCATGTGTGAACAAGAGAACCCAGGTGCAGTTCACCAGCACCCACAAAACATCTGGGCACAGCACCTGTAGTCCGGCGCTGTTGGGGCGGAGAGGTAGATCTTGGGCATGCGCATTGGGCGGCAGTTGAGCTGGACTCTCAGGTTTCACCTGACACCCTATTCTAGTTTGCTTTTCTTTTTCCTGAGATAAAACACTGACCAAAAGAAACCTGGGAGCAAGTGACAGTGACAGGGACATGGCACAGAAGGTCACATCACACCCACCACTGCCCTGGTGGAGTTGTAGCTGGTTCTGGCCGGTTGGGGGTTTTGTCTGTTTCTTTGCCAACTTGATGCAATATCCAATTATCTGGGAGGAGGAGCCTCAGTTGAGGAGATGTCTTTATAACGCTGGCCTGCCCGTGGGGCGTTTCATGATTAATGATTAGTGTGGGCGGGCCCAGCTGACTCTGGGCAGTGCCACCCATGGGCAGGGGTCCTGAGAGGTTTGAGAGGAGAAATCCAGGAGAGCAAGCAAGCAAACGTGTACTCATTTCTCTCTGCTCTTAACTACTGCCTAAGTTAGGCTTTCTATTGCTGTAACAAACACCATGACCAAAGGCAACTTGGGAGTATCTTAGTGAGGGTTTTATTGCTGTGAAGAGATACCATGACCACAGCAATGCTTATAAAGGAAACCAGTTAAATTGGGGCTGGCTTACAGCTTCTGACGTTTAGTCCATTATCATCGTGGCGGGAAGCATCATGGCCAGCAGGCTGATGTGGGGCTGGAGAGGTAGCTGAGAGTTCTACAATTGGATCCCCAGGCAGTGAGAAGATGGCATGACACTGGGCCCCAACTTGGGCTTTGAAACCCCAAAGCCCACTCTCAGTGATACACTTCATCCAACAAGGCCACACCCACTCCAACAAGGCCACACCCACTCCAACAAGGCCACACCCACTCCAACAAGGCCACACCACACTGCCTAATAATGCACTTCCCTAAGAGCCTATGGGGGCCATTTTCATTCAAAACGCTACAGGGAGGAAAGGGTTTATCTTATAGTATACAATCCATGAGGCAGGGAAATCAGGGCAGAAGCACAAGTCAAGAACCTGGAGGCAGGCGCTGGTATAGAGGGCATGGAGGAATGCTGCTTACTGTCTTACCACACAACAGCTAACATAATTAAGACATGCCCACAAGCCTCCCCAATGTGGACACTCTCTCGTTGAGACCCTCTTCCCAAGTGATTCTAGGTTGTGGTTGTGTCACGATCACAGTCTGAAGCCATCATGAAGTCAGCATGGGATGGCTGCTTGCACATGGCCTCCTGGATAGTCTGGGTTCCTCGTTGCTAACCCCTTTCTGAAACATTTCTGGAGCAGTGGGTGCTCCTTTCATTAACCCTGACTTCAGCCGATGTGTGACTGACACATGCCTCTAGCTACAGGAGCAGACTCACGGAGACAGTGAGTACGTTAGCTGTAGGCAAGCTGTTTCGAAGGAAGTGGGAATACGCTGTTTACTCTGGTTAACAGCCACACCGTGGGCACCAGAATGTGTTGACTTCTCCCAGCAATGACAGCGACACCCAGGGCAGTAAGGTCATTTGGAATAGGATGCTGGACAAGTTTGAATATAAGTAACTAATATTTTTCCAAATACTTCTGGCTTTTGCTCTGGTAAACAGAAGAGAATGCTGTGATGGGGCATATATACTTCTTACCGACGCACAGGCTTGACGTATTCTGGTCAGTCTAGTATTGAGCCAGTGTTTTCATTGCTCTGAGGAACTTCCTTCCTATGGCTGTGAGATGGCTCATCAGCTAGGGGTGCTTGCCACCAAGCCTGATGAGCTGAGTTCAATTCTCAGGTAATGCACACACACACACACACGCACACATGCACACACACGTGCACGCTAACACACACACATGCATACACACACATGCACACACACATACATACCTAATTAAAAATTTAAAATGTCTGGCGTGGTGGTATACACCTTTAACCCTATCACTCAGAAGGCAGAGGCAGGTGGAGCTCTGTGAGTTCAAAGCTAGCCTGGTCTACATAGAGATTCCAGGACAGTCAGAGTGTCATGGAGAGGCTTTATCGAAAACAAACAAAACTAACAACAGTGACAAAAACCCTAAAATGTAAAAAAATTAAAAATAAATGTGGACAGTATAATTAACACAATCCCAGCTTCTATCCTTCACCAGACTGTGTCTCCCGGAACACTCGCCGCCTTCGGTTTCTATCTTCTGTCCGGTCTCTCCAGGAAACCACAGACGCAGCTCACCATCTGCTGAGTCCTTGCTCCAGGATGTCTTGGTTTCCAGGGAAGCCTTTTCTGTACTGTGTTTCCTCCTTCCTGTGTGCTTTGTTTTAAAAGACGAGATCTTGCCAAGTAACCCAGGATAGCCACAACCTTGCCGTGCCTGAGCCTCAGCACCTGAGTGCTAGCATTCGAGGTATATGCCACCCTCAGGTCCCCTCTGAGCTCCGTTTTCTTTTGTTCTGACACAATACCCTTTCCTGTTCTATTTCTTAGAGCCTTGATGTTGTGGTTTATTCTTTTTAAAGATGAATCTGGCTTCTCTCAAACTCTCGGGTTCAAGGGATCCTCCTCTCTGTCTCCAAATAAGCCAGGTCCATAGGTCTCTACTTACTGTGTTTGTTCTATGTCTCTGAATACAACATCCTAGCTCCGCCAGACCAGCAGGGTTGGTTTGAGGGATTTTTTTTTTTTTTAAAGACAGGATCTCACCATATACCAGTGGCTGGCTCAGAACTCACTACATAAGACTAGGCTGGCCGCAAACTCACAGAGATCCTCCTGCCTCTGCTCCTTGAGTATTGGGATTAAAGGCATATGCCACCAGGCCAATGCTCATGAAGCCACTGAGGGATGTATCCTGGCAACCGTACAAACCACTCAACTCCCAAGATGTAGCGGGAGGTATTTGAAAAGAATCGTCCAGCTTGCTCCCTGCTTAGCCGCCAAGTTCCAGCACTAATGCGGGCTACCGGCAAGCGCCTGCCTCATCCGGGTGCCCTCATCTCTCAGGCTCTCCCTCTGGCCAGAGCTCCCGAGTTCCCTTCACGGCCACGCCAGCCTCACGCAACAACTTTCCACCCCTCGATCAGACATCACATTACCCATCACCTGGCAAAATCAAAACTCTTAATGCTATAGTTAACCAATGGATTTAATGTATCAGTAAAATCTCAATACCCAAGATGCCCACACACTTAGACAAGTTATCCTAATTATCTTAACCTTTTGATATGCATAACTACCTGAGACTACAAAAGTGGTTCAGGTTTGAGTGTTTCTCCCTGCATCCCTGTCTCTGCAACCCTTAGCCCCGCCTCCCTTTTCCTTATCCAATCACAGGCCTCCCGCTGCAAATAATTTGGACAGGGAAATTTCTGCCACACCAAGAGGTCTCCATTTTAAACACAACTGTTTTTAAAAACGTACATGAAGAAGATATAGGCTCTGTGTCACGACTCCAGATTCATTGCTCATTCCCAACTGTGGACAACCAGGCACGGCCTTTCGAAAGGCCTCTCAGGCTGTGATGGTTTGTATTTGCTTGGCCCAGGGAGTGGCACTATTTGGAAGTTTGGCCCTGTTGGAGTAGGTGTGACCTTGTTGGAAGAAGTGTGTCAATGTGGGTGTAGGCTCTAAGACCCCCAACCTAGCTGCCTGGAAGCCAGTATTCTGCTAGCAGCCTTCAGATGAAGATGTAGAACTCTCAGCAACTTCTGCACCAACCTGTCTGGATGCTGCCACGTTCCCAACTCGATGATTATGGACTGAACCTCTGAACCTAGAAGCCAGCCCCAATTAAATGTTGTCCTTTTAAGAGTTGCCTTGGTCATCATGTCTCTTCACAGCAGTGAAACCCTAAGACACAGGCTAATAAGCACTCTCTCACCGCTAGAAGGTCTGTCATTACCACTTTGCCATGAGAGTTCCCTGTATTACTTCTTCACTATGGCCATCAATGCATTTACTTCGAGGGTTTGGCGAATCACTCTTTTTCACAAGTGTGGCCCCGAAGTAACGCAGAGAAGGAATTACAGTTCCGGAGCCGTAACAGATCTCTGTGCCAGGTTTGCAGTGCCCAGAGACTTCTCATTTAATAGCAGCAAAGTCAGAGTAAAACACAGTTTTCACCTTAAAGGGAACAAGAGACAGTCTGTCTGCTTTGGAGCCGTTTGAATGATGATGGTCCAGGGAACCCAGATTTAGGTTATCCCAAATTTCATGTTTCTTTTTTTTTTTTTATAAACAAATTTCATGTTTCAACCTAGAATTAGTTATGGAATCAGTTCTACAGTTCTACAGAACAAAGAACATTGTAAATCAAGGCAAGTTTAAAATACATTAGTGAGTCCGTTGATTTGGTGGTTTGAATAGGAATGGCTCCCATAGGCTCATATGTTTGAATCCTTGGTCCCCAGTTGGTGGAACTGTTTGGGAAGGATTAGGAGGTGTGGCCTTGTTGAGGAGGTGTGTCACTAGTTGTGGCTTTGAGGTTTCAAAAGCCCACACCATTCCCAGTTAGTTCTCTGCCTCCCGTTTATGGATCATATGTAAGCTCTCAGTTACTGCTGCTGCAGTGCCATGCCTGCCTGTCTGCTGCCTACCTGCCTGCCTGCCTGCCTGTCTGCTGCCTACCTGCCTGCCTGCCTGCCTGCCTGCCTGTCTGCTGCCTACCTGCCTCCCTGCCTGTCTGCTGCCTACCTGCCTGCCTGCCTGCCTGCCTGCTGCCATGTTTCCACTGGCAGGAAGCCCTGCTGCTAAAGTCAGAGTCTGCCATTACCAGAAAGCCCTGACCTTGGTGCAAAATTCCCTTAGTCAGCAGGGCTTTCTCTTCTCTACCTGGGGGTATCTTGAACCCCCAGGATCCAAGGAGCATCTTAGAGAAAATACAGGTCCAATTCCCTTTCTCCCGATAAGAAATCCATTCAGCAAGTACCTGAGATTCCTGGAGTCCCTCCCCATGCTGAGGAGGTATCTCAGCACCTCAGCCTTAACCCAGTGACCTTTGCCCACCCTGGATATTCCTATTCCTCCTCAAAGTTTTATAGAAGCATTGTTCACCCTGAATAGAGCCGAGCTGCCTCTCTTAAGCTGATCCCGAAAATAAGTCTATCCTCCCCATTGTGCTCACCAGTCCCTTACTCTGTTCCCTTCATCGACCCTGGAGGAGAAGGGAGGACCACACCCTACCAAGGGAGGACTACATCCCACCAAGGGAGGACTACATCCCACCGTGTTGGTAATGGGCTCTGCATCTATGTGCCTCAGATTAAATGCTTCTTTTACAGGTTTCCTTGATCATGGTGTAGAGGCTTTGCTACTGGCCTCAGATGCTATCTGGTGGCATTCTCAGCTTGGGGACCTGCAACATTTCAACCTCTCCACACCATTGCAGGTTTCTTATTTGGCTGGTTGATTTGAAATTTGTTTGTCCGTTTATGGCAGGGTTTCTCTGTGTAGCCCTGGCTGTCTTGGAACTCCCTCTGTAGACTAGGCTGGCCTTGAACTCACTGATCTCCACCTGCCTCTGCCTCCTGAGTGCTGGGATTAAAGGTGTGGGGCACCATGTCCAGCCACCACTACAGTTTGAACCAACCAGTGAGTCTTTGCAGGTAGCTACTTGGTCACAGCACAAACTCTGTGGGTTTTGTATTATCATCATCATCATCATCACCACCACCACCACCATCTCCCTACTTAACCCACACAAAGTGAGGTGTAATGCTTAAATAGTTCCCCCAGAATCAGGACATCTGGTGAAACAGAAGTGCCTGCCCGAGCAGCCTCGCCTCAGATGCTCTCTCTGTTCCACTGAACTTCTAAGGATGAGGTTTCCCAGCCAAATACCCGCCCTCACCAGAGGGAGCAGCAGGGTTCCTGTTTATCCCCAAGAAGCAGGCTTCAGTTTTCTGCCAGTCTGGGATATTATTCAAACAAGCCAACCACTCCCTGTCAGTGCTACCAGGCATCACCCCACCCTCCCGTTTCCACAGAGCCTGCCTCTAACGGCTGTCCTCATTTACCAGATTCAGTTGTTGATGGTAGCCCCCAGGTGTCAGCACAGTGTGAGGCCTTCACCTAAAGAGCTACCTTGGTTTTATTCATCAACTCAGGCTGTCCAGTGCTCTGCACTCCTCAGAACCTCAAGGCTTCCCCTGAGCATCGAAAGCCACCAGTCCCAAGAGGCAGGTCAGAAAGCCACAGACAGGAAGCTGGAACCAAGCAAGGAGGATTGGCCAGGGCCCTGGTCCCCACCTCACACCCCACCTCTGCAGAAAGGATGGGAGTGCACGAGACGACCACTACCTACCTGCACTGAGCACGAGACTGGGTTTGCAAACAGGCTGGCCTCAAACTCACAGAGATCCTCCTGCCTCTACCTCTCGAGTGCTGGAATTAAAGGCGTGCACACCAGAGCCGGGTTCTATTTTTGTTTTCATTTATTTTATTCTTCTTCTCATTGCTACTAGGAGTATTTCATGGAGGGAGGGGGCTCACAGTGAAAGCGAGAGGCAACTTTTAAGGTCGGTGGAATCTTGGGGTTGAATTCAGGTCCTCGGCTGTTCTTTGCTTTCTGCTGTGATAAACACCATGACCTTGAGCAAGTCCGCGTTGAAAGGTTGATGTAGCCCTGTGGGAAAGCCAAAGCAGGAACTCAAGGCAGGAGCCTGCAGCACCCGTCATGGGGAAACACTGCTTGCTGTCTTTCTTCTTTTTCTTTTTTAATTTTTGCTTTATTTCAATTTCACGTATATGGGTGTTTTGCCGGCATGTATGCAGTGCCCAAAAATGCCAGAAGAGGGCGACAGATTCCCTGGGAATTGAGTCCTAGATGGGCCTGAGCTTCCTCCTAGGTGTGGAGAACAGAACCTAATCCTTTTCTCTGTAAGAACAGCCAAAGCTCTTAAAGGCTTTTGCTTCCGGAAGCTCCAGCCGCTTGCTTTTTTATACAGCCCACGCCCCCTGCCTAAGGATGGCACCACCCACAATGGGCTGGACCCTCCTCTATCAATTAGCAATGGAGAAAAGGCCCCACAGACAGGGCTACTGGCAAGTGTGATGGACGCAGTTCCTCAGTCAAGGTTCCCTCTTCCGAGATGATGTTGAGTTTGTGTAAAGTGAGGCCAAGCTAAAGCACCATGCTTTCTTACCCACCAAGCTATCCTCCTGCCTCCAAATTCACCATTGTTCGTTGTGTTTGTGTTTTGGTTTTTATTGCTTATCTCCCTGTGTTTTCTCCTTTCCCTTCTCCTGTCCTCAATCTCATCATCAAATGCTTCCTCCGTTTTAGGGCTCTGCTCGCCTTGGCTTCCCACCATAACTTTGCATGCACCCAGCAGGGATAAACACCCCAAGATGTTACACTTACAGATGAGGACTAATGTGTGATCTAACCCTGTCATACTGGACTGTCCTCAGAGCTAGACCACTACCGTCTTCAGGATCACCTGGGCTGGATCCCCCAAGATCCCAGCTGGGCTTGTTGCCCTTCCCTCCTGGAAGGAGAAGACGTGGAGTGTCATGGGACCCTCACTTAGTGTCCAGCCACTCCTTCCAGTCAGCTGTGTGCAGTTCTGCTCTAACTGTGCACAACCTCGGGGTTTCCGGGAGAGGATAGAGGAGATCAGTGGGGAGAGATGGGGGGAGGGAGCTGCATATACACAGCCATAGACATCCATCAGCTGATTGCAGACCCTCCAGTGCAGCCATGTTAAGGTCACCTACGCTCTGGCCTGTGACCCTCATCCCTAGCTCTGTAAGTAGGCCGGATTCACTGGTTGGTTCCCAAGAGTGGACTTTGATGGAACCGCACTTTGGAACTATAGGAGGAGAGATATCTAGAGCTTGCCATGGGGAGGGACTTCAGCAGCAGCCCATTCCCGAGTCCCATTGTCCCAACCCCAATAAGTTCATACAAGGAAAACACAACTCAGTTGTAAACTGTGTGCCTATATTGGGCAGATATGCCTCTACACCAGGCCATGGGCTTCTGCTCTATCTTCTTTCCAACAACTCTTCCTCTGTTCTCCATTGGTGGTTTCCTGAAACTCCTTCTCCCCCCTCCTCTTCCTGTCTTGCCTGGAAAACCCGCCTCCTTATTTTTTTTTAAAGATTTTTTTTTTTAATGTATGTGAGTACACTGTTGCTGTCTTCAGACAGACCAGAAGAAGGCATCAGAACCCATTACAGATGGTTGTGAGCCACCATGTGGTTGCTGGGAATTGAACTCAGGACCTCTGGAAGAACAATCAGTGCTCTTAACCACTGAGCCATCTCTCCAGCCCTCGCTTCCTCATTTTCACCCAGCAATTGGCTATTTGTCATCTTTATTAGCCAATCAGATAATTAAGGGAAATTCCTCTACACCATTGTTTACATTCAAAAGATTTTGCTTTGAATTGGGCAGAGTGGTGTACGGCTGTAACTCAACAACTCAGGCACAGGTAGATCAGGAGAATTACGAGTTTGAGGCCAGCTTATGGGACTTAGTAAGACTCTATCTCAAAGTCAAACATGAAAGAGAGGTGGGGCAACTGAGTAATTCAATGGTGGCGTGTCTGCCTACCATTTCTGGAGGCCTGGCTTTCAACCCCCAGTACTACAGAAGGGGAGGAGGGCTGGAGAGATACCCAGCAGCTTGGAGTGCTTGCTGCTCTACCAGAGGGACTGGAGTTCAGTGCCCAGCACCCATGTTGGGCAGCTCACAGCCGCCTGTAACTCCGGCTCTGGGGAATCGGATGTCCTTTCTTGGCCTCCATGATCACCCAAATACATGTGGTTATGATACTCACACATATGCAGAAATACAAAGAAAAGTAAATTTAAAAATGTTTAAATGTGAGAGAAAGGAAAGGAGAGAGGACAAAAGGGAGGAGAGAAAAGATAATTAAACTACAGGAAGGACAGACAGCCTGCTCATATCAGTGTATGTGGAAAGAAGCCACAAGGGACATAGCTGGGTCACTGTGACTATGCTTATAGGTCTGTTCCTTTCCACACTGTGGGGATGGGGGCTTTACAATCTCCATATCGTTCGGAGGGTCTACACTGCTCCTGTCCTGGTGCCTGATGTCTACTGATTGGTGAAGGGTTACTGGATGAAGTAGGTAATTTCCACAACACTGAAGATTTCTTTCCCACAATCCTTCTGGCTGTACACTCTGCCATTTCAGAACTCTGTGTCTGCAGCTCCTCTCCTGTGCAGTCCTCCTGGTAACTAAGCCCACTCCCTCCACAGATGACCCCTCCCCACACCTTGCCCCAACAGCTGTAGAGCTCAGTAACTCGGCTCCCGAACAGAACATTTAGGCCATAGGTCCATCTGTCTCACCTGGCTCACTACTTGGAATGTTCTTCAGGACAGAGAGCACATTCTGTCTGGATTGCTTGCTTTTGTTTAAGTTTCATGAAGAAAGATATAGTTTTCCTTTCATTGGGCTATTCTCATTGCACATGGTGTTGGGGTCAGGAGCAGCTCTGTCTCTCTGGCCTGTCAGGTACTTTGACCACGTCCTCCCTCCTCCCTCCTCCTTTTCTTCTCTTCTCCCCTCTGCCTCCCATGTTAGTCTCCTCCTTTCCCCATCCCTTCTGGCTTTCACATCATATATGTGTGTGTATGTCTATATATTTATATATAGATGTGTAGATACGGTTTTACACAGCTATAAAGAATTCTACAACTCACAAATGAGGAAAATATGATGTTTGTCTAAACCTGGCTTACTATGTTTAATGTGACAGTCTGCTGCTCCATCTATTTTGCAGAATACAGCATCGTTTGATTCTTTTATAAATTTTTTATTTTTGTGTGTGCCACATGCATGCAGTTGCCCAAGAAGGCCACAAGAGGGCATCAGGTTCTCCAGAGCTGGAGTCAGGGGTGGTTCTGAGCTGCTGGATTTGAGCCCTGGGAAACAAACTCAGTTTCCCTAAAAGAGTATCAAGTGACTCCTCAGCACTGTGTGCTCTCTCCAGCCCAGTCATTCCAATCTTTGTAGATGAATAAAATCCCAGTGTGTAAATTGATGGTTGAATCCATTTTTCACTTGACAGGATCTAGATCCACCTAGAAAACAAATCTCTGGATGTGTCCAAGCAAGAATCGCTAGGTTAGGTTAATTGAGAAGACCCAACCTTACGGTAAGTAGTACTATTCCGTGGCTGAGGTCTTGGACCGAGAGGTAGGCAACCATGAGGAGCTGAGCATCATGTAAAAAGCCAGGGGTGGTGGTGCCCATCATTAATCCCACCCCTGGGTACAGAAACAGGAAGATCTCCAGAGTTCACTGGGCAGCTGGCCTGGCTGAGCTGGTGCACTCCAGGTTCAGTGAGAGACCCTGGAGGGGGACACACAGCATCCAGTTCCAGTACTCACATGCATACATGCGTGCACACAGGAAAACATATACATGCAAAAACAACAACAACAACACACACACACAAAGTAGGAAGCCAACTGAGGGTCAGCTTTTATTTTTCGTAACTTCCTAACTAGCATCCAAATCAGCCCACTGCGTCTCCTCTTCCCACCATGCCCTTTTCCACCAGAATGAACCAAAATCAATCTTTGTCTCTTGAGTTGCTTTTGTCAAGTACTTGGTCACAACAATGAGAAAAGTGATGAACATACTGTGTGCGCCTGTGTGCCATACCTTCTTCATTCAGGAACCCTTCATCTGTTGTTCAACTCCTAGGCTGATTGTATAACTTGGGCACAGAGCTGTGGTAAATGTAGATATTCAGGTGTCTCTGCAGTAAGTTCTCTGAGGCTCCATCACGTGTACACTCCGGAGTGGTATAGCTGGGTAGTTCTGGCTTCAAAATTTTTAAATGTTTATTTATCTACTTATTTGATGCGTATTTACTTTGTGTGTGTGTGTGTGTGTGTGTGTGTGTGTGTGAATCCATGTCTTTCTCAGTTGCTCTCCACCTTATAGTTTGAGACAAGGTCTCTCATTCAACGATAGCCAGCCAACTCCAGGGATCCTCCTGTTGCTACCTTCCAACTGGAATTGCTTGCATGTTGCCCCCATGGCTGGTTTTTCACATGGGTGACAGGAATTTGAACTCAGGTCCTTCCAACTACCTAGCACTTAACCACCTGAACTGTCTCCCCAGTCCCTCAGTGTCTGCTCTGGAGGACAGCCCTCTTGTCGTGTTTTTTTCCTGCCTCTGTGGCTACTGCAGGACTAGACACATCTTGCACATTCGGCTAGGCTTTGCTGAGTGGAAGGATGGCTCCATGTGCCTGCGGAACAGCATTATAGCAGCCAAGATAGAATTTCAAACCCGTTTGATGTACAGCAGCCTTACAAATCATCTTGCTACCAGCCTGCGGCTACCGAAGGCACTGAAAAAAACCCAGAGCACAATGTGGCATTTACTCGTGGGCTGCCTTGGAGGCCCCGGAGCTGTGGGCTGGGTCCCGGGTAAACACAGGCTGCACTGAAGAGCCATTGTGGACACTGGGCTTCTTTCAAGTTGCTCCGGGGTCTGAAGCTGATTTGCAGCTGGACCCAAGTGATTGCCAAGACTGCTCCCTGCCTCCCAACCCTCAACTTACCTCCCCTGCCTCTTTTAAAAATTAACTAGAAGAAACCATCCAAGGAGAAGCTGTTAGCCTGCAGGCTGCCAATGGCAGGAGACTTTTGTTTATGCACAGGGTTAGTGCCTAATCTGTGGAATAGGGATGAGTCCTCGGAGAGGGGTGCTGAAAACTGGACCCCCAAAGGAAGCCCCATCTGGACTTGGAAGGAAGGCAGTTCAGGGCTGCCAAGAAGAAAGCAATCAGGAGTCTTTGGGTGGGTTTTTGTCCCTGGCTGCTTCTGTGCTGGCATTTCAGGGACCCTGGGAAGTTCCCAGTCTCCCAGGAAGCCCCTACAGGCTCCAGATGGTATCCTGTTGTCTTCTTCCTTTCTGGTTGAAATGCAGATGGTCCGAGAGGGACAGCTCTGGTAAAATATCATATTTAAAGCCTGTGGTTAATTCTGGCCTTTGTGATTTAATCTGCAAGTTCCTTGGCACCTCCTTCAACATTTCTGGACCTCAGTCGCTTTCCTCTAACACACATCATAGTGTTGCCTAGGTAGAGATTTTGTTTGTTTAAAAGCGGGATCTTGCAGGCTGGTGAGGTGGCTCAGCTGTTAAAAGTGTGTATGGCGTTTGCAGGGGGCCAGGGCTCAGTTCTCACCTTTTAACTCCAGATCCAAACCCAGGGGATCTGATGCCTCTGGCTCCAGTGGGCACCCACGCTCATGGGCTCTGGATCCAGTGGGCACCCACACTCATGGGCATTCCATTCCCATCCTTCACATATTCACATAATCAAAAAACAGAAAACAAAAACAGAAAAAGAGAGGACTTTAGAGATCACAAACGAACCAGTGAGACATAGCCTTGCTTTAAGAAACAACTAAGCTGACCATCTCCATTGACCCCTCCGGAAGGGCCAGTAACAGCGACAGCCCTTTTAGGGGCTATCTATCCAAGACTGATCCCAGATAATCCGTGGGTTAGCGGTCCTTATTGTACCCATTGGTATACAAGTGTTTGTCAGTCATACATCTTTGTTTCTAGGAATGGTTGTCGTTATATGGAGCACAGCAAACCCTGCTCTAATGCTCTGCAGAGTTAAAACCGTTCATCCGAGATCTGTGCTGATTCAGACTTTATAGCGAAGCTTTAGCAAACGTGTTTTTCCTGCCTTTATTTTTCCTTCCTTTGGTCCTCCATCCCTCCCTTCCAGTCCCCCACTCCCACTTCCCCCTTTGGCTGGGCAAGTACTGAACTTGAACCCAGGACATGTGTTAGGTGAACAAATCCACCCTGAACTGTAGTCGGATATTTTTTCCCACAAGTTGGGAGGAGCTAAGGTTGGAGGAGTAAGGAGAGGAAGAGGAGGAGTAAGGAGAGGAAAAGGAGAAGGAAGAGGAGGAGGTAGCAGAGAGAGGGAGAGAAAGAGAGAGAGGAAGAGAAAGACAGAAACAGCATGGAACCAGACCTGCGCCTGTCTAGCAGTCAAAGGTAGTTGATATACCTATGTTGGGTATTGGGGTTACACCTCTGATTGTATGAGCATCTTGTTATTGAGCATTACCAAATATATAAAGCCTTTGGATAATCTAAGCATTAGAGTCTCATTCCTACTGGGCCCACATGGATGGAGGGATGGACTGGGCTCAGTCATGCATTGTGGAGACAGCATGGGAGATTGGCAGAGCCATCTCCCATGCTGATGTCTTGTGGGTGGCAGGGCTGGTGTCTCTGACTGCCTGGCTGGCTGTTCCTAGCTATGGCATGGGCGTGGACTCTGGCCGTTTCTAACTGTGGAGCACACATGGTCTCTGGCAAAGGAACATAGCGACAGAGCTAAGCAGAGATAGTCGGTCCAAGAGAATGCCGTTTTAAATATTACCGCAACACTGAACCCCACGTCCAGCACTGGCACATGGTCCTTCCCATTTCTTTGAGAAGACATGGTTGAGATTGGCCAGGATTGGATGCACGTCAGTTACCAATTTATTGAGGGTTAATCATTCCTTTGTATGCTGTTTCTGGTTCTGCTGCACAAAGCCCAGTGAAGGCAGAGGTGACCTCCAAGCAGATGCTCCTTATCCTGTTGGGGGCACAGGTTTCTTCCCTTACATACACTCTTTCCTGAATTTAGAGTGCCTCCTATTGGACAGACTGGAATCTGGAAGCCCACATGATACAGTTTGAATCTGAAATGTCCTCTCCTCTCTACACACAGACTCCTATTTCGAATGCTTGCCCCCTAGGGTCTATTTTGGGAAGCTCTGGGCCTTCGGGAGGTAGGGGATAGCTAGGAGAATCTGTTTAGGGACAGGCTTCTATAGGTCACACCTGCCCCTGGTTTCTCCTTGTGCATCATTTCCGGGTTTGCTATTGTGTGATTGCCTTTGTCATACACCCCCATTCTGCTATGCAGTGGGCTAGTCTGCCCTCCCTGCCTAGGTAGATGGGAATCTCCAGAGCAGAGAGCCAAAGCAACCTTTCTCTCGTGCTTTGCCACAGTGACTAAATCCACTTACTACCAAGATAACAAACCAATAACAATTAGCTTAATCACCTCAAAATAGCAGGACAGGCGTAGCTACCTAAGTCTAAAAGTGGGTCTGGAGAAGTAGCCCGGTGCTTACGGGCATGCCCTGCTCTTGAACAGGACCCAAGTTCAATTCCCAGTCCTGCATTCAGGTGGCTCCCAACTGCCTGTAAATCCAGTTTAGGGGATCCAACACCTCCTTCTGACCCTCAGGAACACAGCAACATATAACAACTACAAGAACGACAATACATTTTTGAATCAAAAAGAATTATGCAAGTTTTCTAGATAGTTGTTGTGTGGCATATTTTTCCTGGGGAGACATAGCATACGCCTCTATACACCCCAGAAGGGGAACCAAGACAGACAGAGGGGTTAGGACTACACCAGTGTCTGATTTGGTGTGAATCAGTAAGTTGTTATTGGGGTTCCAGGAATAGGAGTGAAGTGTTTTTTTGTTTGTTTGTTTGTTTGTTTGTTTTTAAACAAGGACAGGGATCACTCAAAAGTAGCTGCATCAACCAAGAAGCTCACCCCAACAGGGTGATGGGTGACAGCTCACAGGAACTGTAACTCTGAGCTCTCTGCACTGCTGCAGGCAGACCAGCAGTCCAAACATCTGCTCTCTCCTCTCTGCTGTCTGCTGGGCAGAGTCTCCTTCCCAGGTGGTTGACTCCATGTTTACAGTGCTGCAGAGGGACCCTCAAGAATATTCCACGTTTAGCCAGGTAATCAGGGCATTGGTAAGCAGGTGGATCTCCGAGTTTGAGGCCAGCCTGGACTACAGAGTGAGTTTTGGGACAGCCTGGGCGACACAGTAAAACCGTCTTAAAACAAACAAACAAACAAATCCATGTTTCTGTTCCTTTCTCCCAGACCCTTGAGGTCTGTCTACTTGCTTAGGCTGGCGAGCTGCCTCCTCATCCCTCCTGGAGCGAGCGTTTCACTCAAAAGAAACTTCTGAACAACAGTGATGCAAAACTGACTTTAACCATTCAAGCCTTGGAAGCAAGAAAAATCCTTTTCTGTTTCCCCTTTACTGTGGTCAGCAGAGAGCTGATAGGACAAGCAAAGAGCCTAGCCATGGGGAAGGGCTCTGGCTGGAAACCAGTTGCTTGGCTCTTGGTGCATGCATGAATGCCTTACGCACGTGACGGAAGATGGAAGGCTCACACAGTGCGAGCTGACTAAAGCCCGACCAAGCCCGGCAGAGGGCATCGCGGGCATTGGCTACCTCTCAGACTGCTGGGCATGCCTGCCGTCTGTTACCCCCTGCACCGCACCCTCATACCCCAGACCCGCTCACTTCCATGCTACACATTAAGAAGGTGGCCAAGCTGGTATTTGTTTATTGGAAGAGCTGGGAATAGCCTTGGGAGAAGGATTCGAAGCCCACTGGTTTTCATTCCGTTGTGATTCAATCTTTTCCTGTCTACTGACTTTAAGGCAGCCCTGCCAGACTCTGCCGGAGCAAATGAACAAATGAAAGGATTGCTTTGTAGCTGCGTGGACAGCTTTGGAACTTTATCTTCATTTGCACGTAAAAACACAAACAAAACAAGTTCTAACTCCACATAACACACAAATGTGCAATGTGTGCCTTCGGGAGCAGAGGGGAAAGGGTGGCAAGAAGGACCCCATTATCAGGCAGAAAAGCTCCCTGCCGCAGTGAACAGGACCCAGTCTAGATGGCTTAGGCGCTGGTGTGGACGGAAGACTGGGGGAAGCGGAGGGGTAGGAGGGCGTTCTCAGTGCTATAGCGGGGATAGTATGAACAGAGAATTAAAAATAAACCCCAGAGCTGGGGAGATGGCTTAGTAGACAAAGTGCTTGCTGGGCAAAAATGAGGACTGGGCTTCAATGCCCAGCGTCCACATAAAAAGGTGGGCCTGGGCCGGGAGGGATGGTTCAAAAGTTCACATTGGACTGCTGTCCCAAAAGACCCAAGTTTGGTTCCCAGCACCCATGTCAGGCGGCTCAGAACTTCCGGTACCCCACCTACAGGGGATCTGACACCTCTGACCTCTGGGATATCTGGACTCACTTACACATACCCACACGTGCACATATAGTAAAATAATAATAATAATAATAATAATAATAAAAAACCTGGACCTACTAGCATATGCTTGTGATCTCAGGGCTAGAGAAATCAAGACAAACAGATCCTTGGGGATCACTGCCAACCAGCCAACTTACTCACTTGGTAAATTCTTGCCAATGAGAGACGTATCTGAAAAAAACAAAATGTACTCATTAATGACATTCAAGGCTGTCTTCTGATGTCTACCCAACTGTATCACATGAACACACATACACACATACCACCTTCCCAAACATTCACGCATACAAATAATTCCCATCTAGAAGTATAGAAACATAGGACCTAGGAGAGGCAATCACTTACAATACTTGAGCCTGAGAAAAGAGAATGATAAACTATAGGCCAGAGAGTACTATGTAATGACACTCTGTCCCAAAGGACCAAATACCAAAGAAACACACTCAAATTATTATTTTTTTAAATCTCCAAATGTTAGAAGCTGTCTGGTGAAATGATGCTGTCTACCCCTCAAGGCCTGCTCTAATCCCCAAATGTCTTTGCCCCACTTATAATGCTGACTTGTTCAAATTCTTAATTATGCAAGTTAAGATTAATTCATTTATCTTGTAAAAAATGCAACATCAGAAGCCTGTATCATTATGAGTTGGTATGTGAAATTTTTAAAACACTAAATTGGTTATTAATGCCTCATGCCTGTAAGCTGAAAACTCTGGAGGTAGATGTAGAAAAATCAGATTTTAAGGTCATCTTCAAGTACTTAGGGAGTTCAAGGTCAGCCAGGACTACCTAAGACCCTATGTCAGAGGAAAAAATAAAGATGAGGTAAATTTATATATTTGAATTTAAATGTTCAAGGCATATGATTGGAAAAAACTAAAGAAACGTGAGTGAGGGAGAGTGAGAATGGGTGTGAAGGTTCATCACTGAGAATTTTCTTCAGTTGCTGAAAGATACAGTCTCACAGATCTAAAAGACACAAAGCCAAGTGTGACAGACACGGAGATGGAGAAAGGGTTCAGGGGTTAAGAGTGTGACATCCTGCTCTTGCAGAGAACCCAAGTATGGTTCCTGGCCTCCTTATCAGTCATCATACAACCTGTAACTCCAGCTTCCTGGATCCAGGATGCTCTTCCGGCATCAGTGGGCACTGCTGTCAGGTGCACATACCACCAACACACACATACACATAATTAACAAGTAAAGTCTTGGGGCTGGAGAGGTGGTTCAGTGGTGGACAGCACTGACTGCTCTCCCAGAGGGCTCAGTTCCCAGCACCCACACCTTGGCTCAAACGCCTGCAATTCTAGTTCCAGGGGATCCAACAGTCTCTTCTGGTTCCCATGGACACCATTCATGCATGTGGCACACAGACATACATGCAGGAATAACACCCACACATATCAAGCAAAAATGAATAAATCCTTAAAAAATATAAAATCTTTTAAAACTACAGAATTATACCTAGGTTTTGTAAAGCTGCTGGAGCCATGTTATAAAAAGCATCATAAATAGTAAAGAAAAAAGGAGAAACATAATATCATGTATAATAACTATGAACACATTGAATTTGTGTATTCAAAGCTAAGACATCTCATATTAAAGACAATATGGCATGTGTCTCTCTGTTCACATATTAGACTCACCTATTCAGAAAGGAGACTATCTATGAATGTTTGTGAAACAACTCTGTCTGTTGATTGATCTGTTCATCTGCCCATCATTTAAGACCAGCCCTCCAAAGGACACAGCACAGGATATTTGAAAACAAAGGAGAGGAGGAAGGTAGACTAGACTCATACTACCAGGTGATACCCGGCAAAGCAGTAATCAAGAATCAATGGTACTTATGTTGAGATGTTCAGAACAGAGAGGATATCTTGGATAGAGAATAATAAACCACCAAGACGATACCAACTAGGAATGTGCCAGGGCCAGGGCTGGAGAGATGGCTCACCCATTAAGAACACTGGCTGCTCTTCCAGAGGACCCAGGTTCAATTCCCAGCACCCACATGGCAGCTCCCAACTGTCTGCAACTCCAGTTCCAGGGGATTTGATACCCTCACACAGATATACATGCAGGCAAAACATGAGTGCTCATTAAATAAAAAGAAATAAATAAAATAATGAACATCATTTAAAAAAAAAAAGAACATGTCAACACAGATTTTTCCCATATGTAATGGGATCTGATGCCCTCTTCTGGTGTGTCTGAAGACAGGTACAGTGTACACTTATAATAAATAAAAAATCTTTTTTTTTTTTTTAAAGGGCAGCTTTGGGGGCTTGGGGATTAGCTCTGTTGGCAGGTGTTCACTTAGAATGCATGAAGTACTGGCTTTGCTCCCCAGTACTGCACAACCCTAGTATGGGGGCATCAGAAGTTCAAGGACATCCTCAGCTACCTCGTGTGAGTTCAAGGACAGCCTGTACTGTACTGTACTGAGACCCTGTCTTTTTACTCATTTATTTGTATATTGTGTGTATACAATGTATGTTTCTGTGTATATGTTCATGTGTGTGTATTCGGTGTGAGTGCCCACGTGTGTGTGCCATGGTGTACACGTGGAGGTTGGAGAACGATATCAGGTGTCCTTGCCTTCCATCTGCTTTGAGGCAGCGTGTCCTATTGTTCTCCTTTGCATACACCAGGCTACCTGGCCACAGATTTCAGGATTCTCCCATCTCACTGTTGGATTGCTGTGCTGTGCGGTTCTGAGGTTTCTCACTACAGTGCCTCAGTTTCCACTAAGCCCCCTATCCGTTAAGTAACTTCCAAGCCCTGTTTTCAGGCTGTCTCCTAGTGGCTTTGCTCCCTGCCTCCTCCTTGGGACCTTCTTGATATGGACAAATCAGGAACCCATTAAGTAAGTGCCAGCCACCAGCTAGGTAACCATCAGCCAATCGCTAGGGTCCGCCCTATCTGAGCTAATGTGGTGGGCGGTTCCGAGCGTCCTACACAAACTATGTGCTCATCCAGCATCTGCTCTTGTGCTGCGGACATAGACTCTTGTGTTGCCTCTGCAGCGGTTGCTGAACTGGTTATGTGAAACCTCGAGAAGGACAGCTAATGCAGAGGGAACATCGTAAGCCTGCTCCCCTCCCCCACCCCCTTACGTGTGTGGCAGGGAGGTTATTTTTGGGTTGACTATGCATAGTCTGTTTAGGAAATCATCTGTTCTGGGAGGTAGGAAAAAGGGCTGTGAAGCATAACAGAGGAGCTCCTGACTCTATAGCTCAGAATGTCCTTGAATTCAATATGTAGTCATAAGAGGCCTTGAACTCCTGATCCTCTCACCTCCGTGTGTGTGTGTGTGTGTGTGTGTGTGTGTGTGTATGTGTCTGACCCTACAAGCATGCATCTGCATGAGTTTACAAGTACCACATACATGTAGTAGTCTTGGAGGCCAGAGAGTGTTGAGTACCCTGGAACTAGGGTTTAAAGTTGTGAGCTCCCTGATGTGGCTCTGGGAGCAGAACCTGGGACCTCTGCAAGAGCAGTAAGTACTCTTAACCACTGAGCCATGTCTCCAGTTCCAACTTCCTAACATCTTGCTTTTTATATATGTCAAAATTATTCTTTGAAGGGAATCTTGAGAAGAATGTGGTTGACTTCATGTATATTCACGAGTTCTCTAAGCAAAAATAAAACACAATCCTTAAGAAATGCAGAGTCTATAACTTAGAATGATGTGGAGAAAAACATAATAGGTAACCAGTTTGAGATACTTTAAAAATGTATGTGTCTTAGTTACTTTTCTATTGCTGCTATAAGACACCATGACCAAGGCAACGTATAGAAGAGTTTATTGGTGCTTATGGTTCCAGAAGTTAGAGTTCCTGACTATCATAGTGGAGAGCACAGCAGCAGGCAGGCAGGCAGGCAGGCAGATAGGCATAGCACTGGAGCCATAGCTAGGAGCTTACATCCTGATCCACAAGCAAGGCGGAGAGAGCTATCTGGAAATAGCATGGTCTTTTTAAATGTCAAGGCCCACCGCTAGTGACACATCTCCTCCAACAAGGCCACACCCCCTAACCCTTCCCAAACACTTCTACCAACTGGGGAACAAATATTGGTATTTTGCCAGATATAGTGTGGATTATTTAGAATAGCTTTTGTTGTTGAGTAGCAAAGATGGTGAAATTTTGAGTCAGTGAAAGCTTAGTTTGATCTCTAAAGCCCAAGAACTGGTAGAAGGAAAGGACTAACTCCACAAAAATTGTCCTCTGAACTTCACATAAGCACTGTGTCATGCATACCCACAGACACTTCATTTTAACACACACACACACACACACAGAGAGAGAGAGAGAGAGAGAGAGAGAGAGAGAGAGAGAGAGAGAGAGAGAGAGAGGGCATTGATAATAAAATTAAGAAGAAATAGATATTCCCCTTAAGAAGCACCTCTTTCCTGCTCCAGTGGTGTTAGAATGGAGCCTGGAACTTGACCCCAGCCAGCCTCTCTGTCTGCTACCTCTTTGCACACCACGACTTGCCCAGTGCTGCCACAACCACAGCACTGCCCTCGAAGGTGTGTCAAACTACCACCAGGACCAGATGCTGCTGTCTCCCTAGATCTCTCCGTCTCCAGTGTCCATGTCTTGCTACCCTAACCACGATGACATGGCTTTGAAGGACTTGGCTGATGTTTTCTTCATCGACCTCAAGACAGAGGGGAGCTGCAGAAGAATAAGGTGGCCGAATCTGCCTGCAGGGTATCAAGAAACCAGACTATGGAGCTGGAGACATGGCTCATTGGATAAGAGCATTGGATGTTCTTCCAGGGGACCTGGGTTTGACTGCCAGCATCTACATGGTGGCTCAGAACCATCTGTAATTCCAGATCCAGAGGCTGTGATGACATCTTCTGGCCTCGGCAGTTACTCAGCACACACGTGGCCCATGGCACACATGTGACATGCAAACATGCAGGGAAAACACTCATATGCATAAAATAAAATATTTTTTAAAGAAATCTGGTACTTAATTAACTAATATACAGTTTGGCCCAGGCTTGTTGAAGCATGCTTATAATCTCAACTGAGGCAGAACCACCATGAATTCTAAGCCAGCCTTTGCCAAGCAGCAAGATCTTGGTCCAAAAAACCCAAAGAGATCACCAATTTACCCCCAAAACAACACTAACAAAAAGTTTGGGGAAGCCTGTACCTATGCCTAGTCCGACAGTCGCTAAAAGCCTTGATACCGTGTATATTCTGAAAAAGGAATGATATTGATTAAAAAATAATTTCACCAGGGGTGGTAGGGTGGCTCTATGCTTGCTGTTCAAGCCTGGTGACATGGGGGTGACCCCTAGAAGCCACAAGGACAGATGCAGGGGCTTGCATCTGTAATCCCAGCACTCCCATGCCAAGACAGAAGTCAATGACAGATTGCACAGAATCATTTGGCCTGCTGTGGTGGTTGGAGTAAGAATGGCCCCCATGTTTGAATGCTTAGTCATGAGGGAGTGGCACTACTTGAGAAGGACTAGGAGGTGTGGCCTTGTTGGAGTGGGTGTGGCCTTGTTGGAGGAAGTGTGTCAATAGGGGTTGGCTTTGAAGTTTCAAAAACTCAAGCCAACCCCAATGCCTCTCTCTTCCTGCTGCCTGCCAATCTGACTATAGAACTCTCAGTTCCTCCTCCAGCACCATGTCTCCCTGTGTGCCACCATGCTCCCTGCCATGAGATAGTGGACAAAACTTCTGAAACTATAAGCTAGCCCCAATTAAATGTTTTCTCTAATAAGGGTTGCTGAGGTCAGCCAGATGATGATGGCACACACCTTTAATCCCGGCACTCAGGAAGTAGAGGCAAGCGGATTTCTGTGTTCAAGGCCAGCCTGGTCTGTAGAATTCCAGGACAGCCAGAGAAGAACCCTGTATCAAAAAACCAAAACAAAACAACAAGGAGTTGCCACAGTCATGATCACTGCTCTTCACAGCCATAGAACACTGACCAAGACAGCTAGTAAGCCTGCGATCTACAGAGCAGCAGAGAGAAGAGAGAGAGAGAGAGCCTATCTCACCAAGTGGGGCATTTAGGGGACGGGGAGAACTGATTGACACAAGTTGTCCTCTGACTTTCACACACATGTGCACTGTGGCACTGACATACCCCCAATAAGTAAATCAATGTTAAAAAACACTAAATGTAGAATCTGATATTCTGCATGGTCTCAAACCTCCATGAGAATGCATCCTAGAATATTTGGAGGGCACATAATGACTTTAATAAACTGCAAAAATTGATAAAGAATATAAAAGAAATTGATCATCTGTAATAGAAGTTTTATAAAACATCCTTTTCACATATCAGGAATAGTAAGTTTATAAAGTTGGAATAGCCTAGTGAGTGGTCTGGGCTCATGTAGTATGAATTTGACTGAAGTCCACATTTGTTTTTTTTTTTAAAGATTTATTTATTATATATATATGAATACACTCTCGCTGTCTTCAGGCACACCAGAAGAGGATATCAGATCCCATTACAGATGGTTGTGAGCCACCATCTGGGTGCTGGGAATTGAACTAAAGACTTCTGGAAGAGGAGTTGGTGCTCTTAACCGCTGAGTCATCTCTCCAGTCCTTAAGTCCTCAGTGTTTTAAGCACAAGGAAGTATCCCCTCAGATCACGATAGGCCAGCATGAACAGTCACAAAGGCCACAGGCCCTTCGGCTGTACGTGTTAAGATGTAAGCAGTAATCTGGGGAACTTAGTTGGAAGAATCACTATGCGTTCAAGTCCAGCCTAGGCTACATAGACACTGTATAAGGTAGGGAAGGAAGCAGAGGCTGGTTACTAGAATTTAGCAGGTTTAAGACTCCTCAGGAAATAATGTGAGCTAGTGTAGGGTGTTACTGGAGTCCTGTGACAGAGGCTTGACTCTGGGAGGTCCCAACAACTCAGGTCCATACACTCACCCCAGCAGACCAAACAGAAAAGGTAATGGTGACATCTTTACCGTTGTCCTCGGCAGGCTGCAAAGATCTTGTACAAGATTCTCTAGCAGAAGAGGCAAAGCCATACATGATTAAAGAGGGTTTAAACCAGCGGTCAGGTGACTACCTTCTCCGGTTGGGGCCTTTGTGCACCAGGATTCCAAGATGGTTGTCGGGGGCTCATATACATAAAATAAATAAATCTTTAAAAACAAAAACAAGATGGTTGTCCACCAGATATGCTGTTCCTGCAGTCCAAGCTGTAAGAGGCAGACACAGAATAGATGACGCCAGATGGAGGCAGGCGGTCAAGCCTTGCTGCTGCATTTACCTGTCCCACGACGAGACATTTGCAGCTCAGTCGGGTGGACATCCTTTACTTTAGCACAAGCAGCTCTGAAGTCTCTGTTACAGTGCAGGGAAACGGCTGTCGCCATTAGTGGAATGTGTGAGGTCCCCACCCCAGCATGTAAGGGTTTATTGATTGTCATGGTTAATACTGATCGCCCACTTGACAGGATCTAAAATCATGTAGGAGATAAACCTCTGGGCATGTCTGTGAGGGGGTTTCTGGATTAGGTTACTTGAGGTGGAAAGATTCATCCTAAATTCGAGTGACCATCCATAAACTCGGGTCCCTGAATGAAAGAGCAAACTGAGCGACAGACACCCCACTGCTTCCAGATGGTGGGTGCGATGTGACAATGTGGGGACCCATGCCTTCCCTGTCATGATTGACGGTACCCTCAAACTGTCAACCAATATAGCCCCTCCTTCCTTAAGGTGTTTTTATTGAGGTATTCCATCACAGGGAGAGGTCTGGAGACTGTCCAGAGACCATTGGATGAGTTTGCATGTATGTCCTAAATGCCAGAGAAGCAACAGAAACCCTACCATTGTGTAGCCGACCAGAAGGAGGCCAGGTGGGCACAGTGTGCTAGTTTGTCCTTGCTGCTGTGACAAAATACCACAGACCGGGTCATTTATAAGAAGTAGATATCTGTTTCTTATGGTTCTGGAGGCTGGGAAGGTCCAGACTGAAGCCCAGGTAGGTTCAGTGTCCAGTGAGGCCTGCTCCCTGATTCCAAGATGGCATCTTGTTCCTTCGTTCTCCAAAAAGGACAAACACTGTCTCCTCACATGGCAGAGGCTACAAAGCCAGTGAACTCATTATCTTGGGCCCGTTTATAAAAGCACTAATCCAGGGCACTAAGGCAGGGCCCATTAACCTTTTATTTCATTTTTAAAATTTTAATTTTCTGGCAATTTCACACATACATACATGCACACACGAACATGCACACACACACACACACACACACGTGTGTGCACATGCATGTGAAGGCAAGAGGAAACCCTTGGTGGCCCTCAGGCACCATTCACCTTGTTTTCTGAGACGAGGTCTCACACTGTGTAGGCATCGAGCTCCAGGGATCCCCAGAGATCTCTTGTCTCAGATTTCACAGCATAGGGATTACAATCACAGGCCACCATGACTGACCTTTGTCTCTCTTAAATGCCTGTCCTAGGGACTAAGCTCATGTCTTCTTGCCTGTGCAACAAGTATTTGACCGCCCCAATCATCTCCCCAGCCCTTGATGACATGTTTTTGTTTTATTTTTTGTGACAGTGTTTCTCTATGTATCCCTGGCTGTCCTGGATCTCACTATGTACACCAGGCTGGCCTTGAGCTCACAGAGGTCCTCCCGTCTCTGTCTCCCAAATGCTGGGATTAAGGGCATGCACCACCATGTCCTCATGTTTTTTTAAGACAGACTTGAGAAGGTTTGTTGATGGAAAATGAGGTCATGGGGGAAAAAAAGGAGGGCATCAAGAACAATTCGTCCTGAGTAACCAGGCAACACTAGGAGCGTTTGCTATGGTTGGAAGGAGTGGGGAGCAAGAACCTTGGGAATGTAAAGCCAGTGGCGTTTATCAGGCACCCCAGGGGAGATGTCAGGGTGATTGTTGATGATTTTTGTTTCTAGTTAGTTAGTTTTAAAATGGGATCTCATGGAGTCCACACTGGCTTCAGACTTCCTGTGAAGCAAGGAGGGTGGCCTTGAACCTCTGACCCTCCAGTCTATTGTTCATGAGCATCTTCCATGGCTGTTCTTGGTTGTCAACCTGACTATGCCTGGAATGAACCTCAATCCAGAAATGGGGAGATCATACATACACTGTGATCCAAGTCTTGAGGCAGGAAGACAACATGCCTTTGATCCAGATCTAGAGGCTTGTTCTTCTGCCTTTGGATCATGATGTAGAACTCTCAGCTCCTGCCTGCACGATGCCATGCTTCCTGCCCTGATGACAATGAACTGAACCTCTGAAACTGTAAGCCAGCCCCAGTTAAATGTTGGCCTTTATAAGAGTCGCCTTGGGCCGGGCGGTGGTGGCGAATGCCCTTAATCCCAGCACTTGGGAGGCAGAGGCAGGCGGATTTCTGAGTTTCAGGCCAGCCTGGTCTACAGAGTGAGTTCCAGGACAGCCAGGGCTACACAGAGAAACCCTGTCTCGAAAAACCACCACCACCACCACCACCAACAACAACAACAACAAAAGTTGCCTTGGTCATGGTGTCTGTTCTCAGCAGTAAAACCCTCACTAAGACATCACCATACAAGGTTTCTGAGGCATTGTAGATCAAACCCAGGTTTTCTTCGTGCCAGGCAAGTGCTCTGTCCCCTGAGCCTCAATCCCATACTAAATGTTTCTTCTCTATCAGGTTGATGGGCTGGATCAGAGAATACCCAAATTTTATTCAACAACAATTAAACCCAACAAATTGCTGCCTGGTTAACTAAATTAGAAGCTATGCTTATTAAACTACATCAGTAAAAGATCTACAAAGACTACACACATACATGTGTTTATGTGTTTGAGATGGGGTCTCTCTATATTGGTCAGTCTTGATTTGATCCTCCTACTCCAGTCTTCCAAGTACTTAGGATTCCACCTTAGCCACTTCGCACCAGCTTAAGGATAATAATTCGTAATCGAAGGAACTAGCTTATAGAATAAATGCATGCTTCCGTACGTATTTGATTGGAAGCATGCAAGCAAATAGATTAGAATACCAGCCATGACCATTTCAGGTGCTGGTATTTACTGTGATCATATTTATTGGTCATTTAAAATGGCCTCAACAACTAAGTACCATCTTGGGTGATTGGCGTTTGGTTTTGTTTGTTTTGTTTTGTTTTGTTTTCAAGAAAAGGTCTTATATATCCCAAGCTGACCTCAAACTCGCTAAGTAGCTCAGGATGACCTTTCTGGTCCTCCAGGTTTCACCTCCCCATGCTGAGGTTATAGGTGTGCACAACCATGCTAGGTTTATGTGGCGCTGAGAATGGAACCCAGAGCCTCATGCACCCTAGACAAGTGGGCTACCAACTAAAAGTCACATCCCCAGCTACAATTTAGGATTTTGTTGTTGTTTATTTCTTAAAGAGTTATTTATTTATTTTATGTATGTGAGTACACCATCTCTCCAGCGTCGGGTGGTTTTTTAGTAGACTCCACAAAGGTATCTTGTTCTGGCCAGTGCATATCTGGGACACCTGTCGGTTGCAAGGGCGTCAAGGTGATGCTGTGGTGATGGGAAAGGACCAGGTGTGAGCCTCAGGGCAGCCAGCCCCGCTCCTCAAAGCTGCGTGGGGCAGGAGAGGTGGGCGGGCCGAAGGGCGCGCCTACGGATCACGTGGCAGACGCAAGCCAATGGCCGTCTGCGAGCCCACCTTGAGGCCGGGGCGGGGCGCCGGGCTGGCGTCACCAGGACAACGGGCGTCGCCGGCGCCGTGTGACTTCAGGCTGTGGGCGCGCTCGCGGCCATGGTGAGTCTGGGGCCCGCGCCCGCGGGGCAGCGGAGATGCTGGGCGCTTAGGGGAGGGCGCAGAGAAGAGCCAAGGGCTGCTGGGCGGGGCAGGGCAGGGCAGAACCGGGTCGGATGAGGCCGGGCAGGGCAGGGCAGGGCAGGGCAAGGCTGGTGAGTTCGGTCCTGAGAACCCGGGTCCCCAGGTCCTGGATGCCCGGGGGCACCGGGACGCTGTGCTCTCTGATGTACACCCGGGACCTCCACTCGGTGGACCACCCCGACGCGGTGACGCTGTTCGTCCCGAGCGTGCCCGGGAAGCCACCAGAGGGTGTGGTTACATAGATACCCACAGCCACACACTTCAGGCTGCGTACTTCAGGCTGCTTTTATGCAATGATGTCAATACCGAACCGTGCATTTGTTTCAAGTTCTACGTCCTGACGGGGCTCCCAGCACGACGGGATTTAATGGGTGGCTTCGGAGATACCCTTTCACCCCTTTTATAAAAATAGAGAGCATTGAACTGGACTTTTCCCCCCTGAGTGCTGCACTCTCAGTGAGGGATTTAATGAATCTGTCATTAGTACGTTGTAAACGCCTTACAGAAACCGTTAGCTTTGCTCAATAAACTTGAAAGGCTGTGGGCATGCCACCTGGCCTCCATTAACTTCTTGTTTGAAGCCTTAATTGACTTGGCCTGTGTGCTGGCTCTTACGGGCAAGGTTAAGGCGTGATTTCTTGAGAGGCCCCCATCCGGAAGAGAAGTGGGCTCCCTGGTTTGTGACACACCCTGGGAATAGGATATTTGCGGGTTAGCTAAATAGAGAAGTGCCTAATTTTAAGAAACACACATCTAGAAGTCCGGTGAGATGGTTCGGGGGTAAAGGCACTTGTTGTCAATCCTGATGACCTGAATTTTCTACCCCTGACCCTCGAGCGTTGGGAGCAGAGAGTCCTGTAAATTATCCTCTGACCTCTGTACAAGGCATGTCCTCCGTATAAATAATGTAAGGGAAAAATATGTATTTACCATGAGTGACTAGATGGAGATTTGCTTGGTGTGTGTGTGTGTGCGTATGTGTGTGTTGGCGCGGATGTGAGGTCCAGAGGTCAGTGACTGTCCTCCTCCATCCCTGTCCACCTTATTTTGACGGAGTCTCTCGCTGAACCTGGACTCACTGGCTAGGCTGGAGCTCCACACTTTCTCACCCATGGCTTCAGCATCGCCGAGGTTACAGACACCACACACAAGAGGGCTGTGCAGTCGAGCTTTCTGTGTTCCCCTGTGGAGATGTGGAATAGAAATGCGAGGCTTCTTTCTTGTTTGGATGCTTTGGTTCTGAACCTTCTGGAGTGGTTTGAATCTAGTTCTCAGCCTGGGGTTAGGTGCAGACATGCCTGGCCCTCTCCAGGCTGTATTCTTCCCTTTAATAATGGGGAGGGATCAGCACTCACAGGCTTGTGGATGTATTCACACTTCTGCCCGCTCTGGGAGTTTGTCCGGCACCTTGGTTTGCATGCAGGACTCAGCATCTGCTCGTTGTGGACTGGTGTGAACTAATGATTTATACAGTGCCATTTGGTGCTCAGGATGAGACAGTATTGTTGTTGTTGTTGTTTTTAATTGCTTTCTTCTTCTTACTCTCCTCTCTCTCCTCAGTCCCCTCCTCCCCTCTTCCTCTTTCTCCTCATCGCCTCCTAACTATTTTTCCTAACTTTCTTCTGTGGTTGCTGTCTGCAGACATCCAGGGGTTGGTTTATTGAATCCATTTGGAACTTAAGTGTTACAATATCTTGTTGCCAACGCGTTTTGTTATTTAATTTAGCTCATAAGATAAATTTATTTTTTAAATTGTATGTCATATCAACATGTTTTCCCATTTTAGTTCATTCTGTCTGATGTCTCCTCTTATTTTGCACCCCACTTTCTGAGGGTCTGGTTACAGGAGTGGGAAGCATGAATTTGGAGGAAACTTCAACTTGAAATATTTGGTGATAGTTTTCCTCTTTATATTAGAGTTTCTTTCTTTTTTCCTCCTTTGATTTTTCTGTGTGTGTGTGTGTGTGTGTGTGTGTGTGTGTAGGTCAGAGGCCAGCCTTTGAGTGTTGTACCTCAGGTGCTTGCTACCTGGTTATTTTTTCTTTTTTCAGTCTGAGTCTCTCTCTGAACCTGAAACTCACCAATTAGTCTAGACTGGCTGGCCAGTGAGCCCCAGAGGTCCCCTCCCTCCTCTGCTGGGATTAAAGCACACTTGGAGATTTGGTTGTTTGTTTCATGTGTGTTCTGGGAGGTCAAGCACTATGTGACAAGCACTTTACCAACAGGGATCTTGTAGGGTTTTTGTTTGGTTTTAATCTTTTAAGGCAGATTTTTTTTTTAATAGCCCTTGGCTGGTCTAAAACTCACTAAGTAGGCTAGCTGGGCTTCAAATTTGTGATGATTTTCCTGCCTCAGCCTCCTGGGTACCAGGATGGCTGGCATATAGGCTCCAGACACAGGCTGTAGCAGAAAGGTCTTACGTTCAAGGGCAATTTGGGTAATTTAGGGATGTCTTGTCTCACAGTGGAAGGGGCCTGGCATGTAACTCGGTGGTAGAGCGCTTGGCTGGCAAGCTCAAGGCCCATAATCCCCTGTACCTGGAGGGGAAGGTGCTGGCTGAGGCAGAGACGCTTACACAGTGAGATCTCTGGGCTCACTGCCATGATGGAGTCTGGATTTCTGTTCCTGATGTGGTTCATGTGAAGAGTAATTTCAGCCAATCACCCAGCACCTCTCTTCTAGATTGGGCTCATCCCATTGAATTCCTGCACCCTTGCACCACCCCTACACGGTGGACATTACTACACATATGTGGTAGACCCAGACTGAGTATGTGCTTTGCATAGTCACAGTATTGTTGGTCAGTGGCCAAGGAAAGATTTGAACTCAGCTACAGCCTTAACCTTCACACCAAAGCCTTCCCAAACTAAAGTATGTGTTATTAAGAATCTCAGAAGAGGGGCTGGAAAGATGGCTCAGTGATTTGGAGCACTGACTGCCCTTCCAGAGGACCCAGGTTCTATTCTCAGCACCCACATGGCTGTTCACGGCCATCTGCAACTCCATTTCCAGGGGATCTGATACCCTTTTCTGGTCTCTACAGGCACCAGTTTTGCAAGTGGTGCACAGACATATGTTGCCACAAAACACCTGTGTACACAGAATAAAAAAGAGTGAATGAGGGCTGGAGGGATGGCTCAGCAGTTCAGAGCACTGACTGCTCTTCCAGAAGTCCTGAGTTCAATTCCCAGCAACCACATGTTGATTCACAACCATCTGTAATGGGATCTGTAATGTGTCTGAGGACAGCTACAGTGTACTCGAATACATAAAATAAATAAATCTTAAAAAATGAATAAATGAAAAAAATTAGAGGTCCTGGGTTTGGTTCCCAGCACCCATGTGACAGCTCACGGCTGCCTATAATTCCAGCTCCAGGGGATCTGTTGTCCTTTCTGGCCTCAGTGTATACATATAAGTAAAATAAAAACAGATACTAAATAATTTCAATGTTTGGGGGCTGGATAGATGGATCAGTGGTTAGAAGCCTTGCTGTTCTTGCACAGGGCCTGGGTTTGGGTCCCACACCCACATTCATCCTTCTTCCTCTAAAGATTTAAAAGAATTTCAATGTCTTGTCAGCTGAGCCAGAGGAAGACCAATCCCTTCCCGCTCTTCTCTCTGACAAGCTGCAGGGGTGGTGATAACAACTTGCAGAGTTAGTTTTGGTTTTGTTTACAGGTATTTGTGTAACTCTGTGTGTGAAAATGGCCTGTCTTCTGCAGGCTGTGTGTATAGACAGTCACAGCTGCTGAGAGCTCCAGAGAGCACGGTCTCTCTCCTGCTCAGAAGCAGGCATTCACAGCCCCTCCCCACAGCTCCTTCCTTCATTTCCGCCACCATCGTCCACCACATTCCTTGAGCATTGGAAGGGGTGACATCAGTGTCCTTTTTAGGGATCAGTTTTCAGTAGTCAGCTATTCCCAGCAGTCTGACCAGGTATGACTCTCTGCAGGAATTGCCACCCACTGCAAAAACTGAGTCCCTGTGACTGACCAAAGTTGACAGTGCCAACCTGTGGCATGAACAAAAGTGTTTGGAAGGGAATCTGATGGGAACCTTCTCCAGTCAGAACAGCAGTAGTTCCCTGAGAAAACCTACGATTGCCTGAGCCACAGCCTGTTTGGTTTTTTGTTTGTTTGTTTGTTGTTTTGAGATTGATTGATGATTGATTTCTCAAGACAGGGTTTCTCTGTGTAGCCCTGGGTATCCTGGAAGTAGCTCTGTAGACCAGGCTGGCCTGGAACTCACAGAAATCCACCTGCCTCCGCCTCCAAAGTGCTGGGATTAAAGACTTGTGCCACTACTGCCCAGCTTTTGAGATTTATTTTTAATTATATGTCTGTATGTTTCTGTGTAGTATGTGCATATATGGGTGTGGATGCTTGAGAAGGCCAGAAAAGAACACTGGGTCTCCTGGAGCTGGAGTTAACTGGCAGTTGTGAGATTTGAAATTTTATTGTTTGTTTGTTGGGACAGGGTCTTACTGTGTAGAACTGGCCTTGAATTTAGAGATCCACCAGCCTCTTCTTCCCAGGTCCTGGGATCAAAGGTGTATGCTACCGCTCTGGGCTCTGGGCTGTGTGTGTGTGTGTGTGTGTGTGTGTGTGTGTGTGTGTGCAGTGTCTCGAGTGTCACAGGCAGCCTCAAGCTTGTGTAGGTGAGAATAACCTTGATATTCCAGTGCCCAGTCCTTTCCCTCCCAAGTGCCAGGGGACGTCAGCACAGCCAGTTTATACTATGCAGGGCATGAAACCAGGTCTTTCTTTGCACATGAGGCAAGCACTCTCTCGACTGGGGTACACCCTTTATTTTATGAGGTGGGTCTTACTCTGTTGCCCAGATTGGTCTCGAGAATTATGATTCAAGTGACTACTTCTGCCTCATCTTCCCAAGGAGCTGGAACTAGAGGCATATAGCATCAGCTCCGGCTTCTCTGCCAGTTCTTCCACTGGGCTACCTTTATGTGTAAGTTGTGTCATGAGCCGAGTACGAATGCATATGAGGAATCACATGTCTGTGCATGTAGAGGCCAGAGCAGGGTGCTGATGTCTTCGTCTGTCACTCTTGCTTTGAGACAGTGTCTCACACTGAACCTGAAACTTTCCATTTCAGCCCAACTAGCTAGTCAGTGAATTCCTTGGATCTCCCTGTCTCTAACACTGCACACTCTCCCCAGTCCTGGGTTCCCGGCATGCTCAGCTGGCATGCTCAACCAGTAGGCTCAAACATGGTTTTTTTGTTGTTTTGTTTTTTAACATGGATGCTGGGGATTTGAACTCAGACCCTCACACTTGCTGAACAGGTGTTTTGACCCACTATGCCTCTCTCCAGCGCTGGCCTGATTTTTTCTTGTGGAGAGGTCCGTTGTGTGTCCTGGGATGCCTTATATGCTGTGTGCAGTATCCATGAGTAGTCGTCTGTTTCTGTCTATCTCTGTCACCTCTGTGGTCACCACCCCTGCTCCCTCAAGGTCTCCTTACGTGCCCTGGAACTCCCATTATATGATAGTGTGGCTTATAACTGTGGCAATCCTCCTGCCTCTGTCTCTGCCTTTGAAGTGCTGTGTGTGCTACCACACCCGGTTCTTTTTCATTTCTAGACGCCCTTTGCATCAAGGTTTTAATTTTAACGAAGTACACCTTACCTGCCTTGTTATTGTCGCCTGTGCTTTTGGTACCACAGTTTAAGACTGTCATGGAGCTCTCACACACAGGCTGACGTCGTTGATCCTGTGTTTACGTCTTCCTTGTGGGGGAGGGAACATCCAGCCCATTATTTTCACAAGAATATCCTGGCCTACTGTGCCATTCCTTGAAAAGTCTTTTTTCCCCATTTAAATCAATGGCTCCCGGCTGTTAGAACCTGTATCTGGGCTTTCAGTCCTGTTTACTGTACTCGTACTTTTTGGTTACTTTATTGGGTTCTTATATCAACCACTTTCTCCACCCTGATACCTTCCAATTCCCCCAAGACTAGGAAGGTTAGAAGAGGAGAAAGGTTAGAGGGGAAACAGGCATCGATCTCTTTAGACTACTTCCTGCTGATAGGGGCATTGTTCCTAGAGGCAGGTTCCCTTGTCCTCTTCTTGCTCAGGACCATTTGGCCAACCCTGGGAGCAGCAGCAGTGCCTCTCTCAGAGCTCTGGCATTTCTGCACCTTCTTGAGAGTCCACAGAATTCCAAGTGTAAACTATCACTCCCCTGCCAGAGCACGAGACAAATCATAGTCAGCTGCTGTGAACGCTCTGAAACAACCCCATAGCCCACACCTGGGATTAAAACACAAACACATTCCCATAATGTAAGTACAGTTCACGTCTGCACGTCCTCAGTTGTGCCAGGACTTCAGTGTTTCAGGTACTGTCGCTTTATAAATAAGTTTAAAAATTAGAGTGGAGGACTGGTTAAGATTGATCCTTTAGAGGACGTAAGTTCAGTTCCCAGCACCCATGTCTGCTCACAACTGCCTGTAATTCCAGTTCTAGGCGATCTGATGCTGTCTTCTGGACTCTGGGCACTGCACACACAATTGCATATATGTACACTCTCTTAGGGTTTCTATTGCTGTGAAGAGATACCAAAACCATGGCAACTCTTATAAGGACTGCATTTAATTGGAGCTTACAGTTCAGACATTCATCTGTTGTCATCATGGTGGGAAGCATGGCAGCATACAGGAAGACACTTCCTCTAACAAGGCTGTACCTCCCAATAGTGCCAGTCCCTATGAACCTGTGGGGCTCACTTTCATTTCAGCACACACAGAGTCATATAAGTTTGAATAAAGAGTTTTAAAAAATCAACACATTAAAGTATTTTAGTTATATTTATTTGTTTGTGTGTGTGTGTGTGTGTCTGTCTGTCTGTCTGTCTGTCTGTCTATCTGTCTGGACTCAAGGGATTGCTCTGCATCAAGCCCTGCAGCAGCTGACATGAGCACACGCTCCCGTGCCTGACCATAGAGTAAACAATAGAATCAGGGAATTTGAGTTCTCCAACTTTTTCTTTTTCAAGTCTATTTTAGCTATTTTGGGTCCCTTGCATTTGTGCACACACTCAAGTGTAAGATCGGATATTGGTGTGAACCACAGGCCCGTGCAGCAGCCCAGGGGTTGCTAATGCACCACCATCATGGGCGTGGAGTTTGCCAGTCCACTCCTCATAATCAATTTCTCAAGAATTTAAAGCAAGTCTCTTTCTTCCCCCCTCCCATCTCATTTCTCTCTGCTCTGTGTTTTCTGAGGTAGGGTCTCCCTCTGTAGTCCAGGGTGACATCTTTTATGTGCCAGTCGTCCTGCCTCTGCTCTGCCCTGCTGGACTGCAAGCTCGTCCACCGCTCCCTGTGCCCAGCAAAGTTCCATTCCTTTTCCCTTTTGTGGGTGTGTGTAGGGGTGTGTGGGCACATGTGTGGTATGAGGCTATGACGTAAGCCTGTGTGTATGCATGGGAGTGTATGTGGGTATGACATATGTATGTATGTGTGTGTGCAAGTGGGTGTATGGATGAGATATATGCCTGTATGTGCTTGTGTTATGGATATGTATGCTGATGTGTGTGTATGTTTGGATGTGTGGGTGTGGTGTATGCTTGTATGTGCATGTGTTCGTGTGTGCGTGTGTGTATGTATGTCACTGTGTGTGTGTTATATATGCCTGTGTGTGTGCACACAGAGGATACTGGGTAGCCTCCTCATTACATTCCACCTTATTCCCTGGAGACAGACTCTCTCTCTCACTGAGCTCAGAGTTCAGTGGTCAACCAGGGTGGTTGGCTGAGCTGGGATCTTCTACCATGCAGTGCTGAGGTTACAGGTATCCACAGTCATGTCTGGCTTTTTCATGTGGGTGCT
This sequence comes from Grammomys surdaster, assembly GCF_004785775.1. Classification (NCBI taxonomy): domain Eukaryota; kingdom Metazoa; phylum Chordata; class Mammalia; order Rodentia; family Muridae; genus Grammomys; species Grammomys surdaster. Next base: position 8,916,563 of record NW_021604620.1, read on the forward strand.
GGGATTCAAACTCAGGTCTTGTATTTGCACAGCAAGTCACATATATATATATATATATTCATTCAAATTCATTTCTGTTTTTGTTTTTGTTTTTCAAGACAGGGTTTCTCTGTATAGCTCTGGCTGTCCTGGAACCTACTCTGTAGACCAGGCTGGCCTTGAACTCAGAAATCCAATCTACCTGCCTCTGCCTCCCAAGTTCTGGGATTAAAGGCATGCGCCACCACTGCCTGGTGTCAAATTCATTTTAATGCCATTATAAGTGTGATTGCTTACTTGATTTCATTTCAAAGTTGTCTATTATGAATGTATAGAAATATACTTTCTTGAAGCTGGAGGGATGGCTCAGTAGTTAAGAGCACTGGGTCCTCTTGTAGAAAATGGGAGTTCAGGTCCTAGCACCCACATAGGCGGACAGCTCACAACACCTATAATTCCAGCTACAGGAGATCCAGTGCTCTCTTCTGGCCTCCTATGGTCCTGCACTCACACATGCACACACACATACACACAATTGAAAGTATAATAAAAAATCTTAAAAGTATAGTTTCTTTTTGTATAAATGTGTAACATCACTGACCTGTTTGATAAGTTATGATTTTGTGGGTATCTAGGGTTGTCTACAAACAATGCCATGTCTTTAAGTGGAGGCTGTCCTGTTACCCCTTTTACGTCTTCTGTTTCTCTTGCTGTGAGTTTACCAGAGCCTCCAGTACAATGCAGTGCGCAGATGGCTGTGTGTTGACATTTTAAAAAGATCTATTTTTATTAATTTTAGTTATGTATATGTGTTAGTGGGGGTTGGGGTGGTAGGTGCATGTGGGTGCTGGGGCCACGGGGGGCAGGGATGTTGGGTCCCCTGGAGCTGAGGTACAGGTGGTTGAGGTGATTCACATGGCTTCAGGGAGCTGCACTGCAGTGGTGACATTGTTTTTCTTTTCTGCAGGTCAGTAAGTATTTCTGCTCTGATCCAGTATAAAAACATGGGATTTAACTTTTTCATACAATGGCCAAAGACCCGTTTTCCAATTTTTCTCCTCTTGCAGGTTTTCTCAAACAGTGATGATGGCCTTATCAACAAAAAGTTACCCAAGGAGCTCCTCTTAAGGTAAGTGTGTATGTGGTAGGGAGCCTGGGTTTGGTTCAGGCCTCCACTTGCAAGACAGCCTCTGTCCCAGTGTAGTCCTGGGCTAGAAAGGGACAGAGCCCGCCTGACTTTCTGGTGTGTTTTATAGAAAGCTGTACAGTTTGTTGCCAGGTTTACTTGGTCTACTCCAGAATGTACCAAGCCTGGATTCATTTTGAAGTGTGATTCGGAGTGTAGCAATTGTCAGCAGGCGCCCACGTGGGCCATGAATAGATAATCTTAAATTGGTTAGTAACTGGGGAAAGGTTATTGCTACAGGTGTGGGCTCTTGTGGCCAGAGAATTTTGGCATTTTCTAAGAGATGAGTTGTTCAGCAGTTACAAGAGATGTGTGTTTATAATATCCTAGGTGAACAGCAGATTGCTGTCCCCCAGGTACTGAGCGGAATGCGTTCTAAGAAGTGGTACCTGAGACCAAAGGGTACCCTTGTTGAGAGAACAGTCACTTGCTTTTCATTTCACGAAATGTGTCTGCAGGTGACACTTGCTTGTCACTGAGCACTCCAACTTTGTTCTTGGTTTTCAGGTTTTTTGTTTTTTAATTCTGCAGTTGTCCGATTGTTGTTAGTTGCGCAGGCTGACATGTCTTAATTCTTTACATGAGTACACATGGTAATCTTTTAGTGGCAGTTTCCAAGTTGTCGCCAATGTCCCTCAAAACAAGAACAAGTTCTGACCCAAGGATGGATGTTTCTTTGCGTGCTGATGGCCCAGAGTGAGGAGCTATTGACAGAAAGTTTGCAGTGTTCCATGGAATTGTAAAGATGCTTACATCCAGAGAGAGATGGGGAACACGGGTCCCATCCCTGGATATACTATATCCTTTTAGATTTCAGAACCGACTCTGTTTCCCTTGATTATTAGGGGTAATTCTTGACGAATTACATTTGTTTGTCTGGGGGATGGAGTCGTGCACATGTGATATGGTGCCCTTGTGGAGGTCAGAGGACTCTGAGTTACCGCTAATCAACACAGGCTGCAGAAAAACAGAACCTGGGATCCAACGTGGCTGAGTTCAGAGTGGACTGTTGTCACTATATAACAGCAGGGGACATGGCCCAGGAAGTGACTCTATCCTCAGTTTGAGCTCTTGTCTAGCCCAGGCCTCGCTCTGCAGTGTGAGTATGGAGCCATAGCCAGCTTCAGGCGGCCAGGGCATTAGTCATCCATCAGCAGGCTGGGATTAAACTCCACCCTTCTCATGAATGCTACTGCTGTTTGTGATTCCAGACCACTAACCCCACCCCCAACACTCCTCCTGCCTCCCGTCTTAGGGTTAGCTTTTATACTCAACCACCGAGTGGTTTCTATTTGCTGATACAGAGTTTGAAATAAGGGGTTCTGTCATTCTCTATGGTCATTTCTAAACCCATTTTAGAAGTTAGTCCTCTTGGTTGTCTTTCTATGGTGACCTGTGGCTGAGGGTCACAGATATTCTGGAATGGTCACTGCAATGACATTGGTTGACAGATGAGAAAATCCTTGAAGACTGAGCAGGTGGAAGAGGGTGGGGAGCAGAGAGCAGTGGCTGTGGGGAGCTCGAAGCAGACACTCCTGCCTTCCACAGAGGCCTGACACAGAGGCCTGAAGACAGGCTCAAAGGCCGCAGTTGAGAGAAGCCTGTAAGAACTGCTGGTGGCTACCCAGAGGTGTTCCTCTCCTTTTGGTCTCCAGGGCCTTTTTGTTTTGTTTATAAAGATGTATTTTTAAGTGATGTGCATTTGTATCTGTGTGTGTGTGTGTGTGTGTGTGTGCATGTGAGTGCAGTGCCTTCAGTGTCCAGAAGAGGGCGTCAGATCCCCTGGGGCTGGAGCTGTGACTGATGTGCCTGATGCAGATACTGAGAACTGAGCCCAGAGCCTCAGCAAGAGCAGGGCACTCTCTTAACGGCTGACCAGCTCTCCGGCCCCTCCAGAGTAACCCAGGAAGAACTGAGCTTTGGAAAAATATGATAGCCTGGATTCTGAACATTTCTTAAGCAAAATTTAGTACTATCAACTCTGGTAACAAGCCAGCCCTCCTCTTTGCTGTGTGTCCTTGACTGCGTCTTTTTAACCTTTGTCTTTATCAATATCTATCAGTATCTAAGTTAGGCCAGGCGTGATACACACCCCTTTTTCCCGGTACTTAGGAGGAAAGGGCAGATGGATCTCTGTGAGTTCTAGGCCAGGCTGGGCTACACAGTGAAACTTTGTTTAAAAAATATTTTTTTAGTGACCCAAAGGTGGGACTATGGAGGTGTTGAGGTGGCCCTGTGGGTAAAGGACTTGCTGAACAAGCATGAAGACCTGAGGTTGGAACTCCAGGTACAGTGGCAAACACCTTAACCCTGGTGCCAAGGGGGTGAGATAGGGAATCCTGGGGGTTACATTGTTGGCCAGCCTAGGGAAATGGTAAGTCCAAGTTCAGTGAGAGAGCCTGTCTCCAAACTATAAGGTGGAGAGGACATTAACAAAAGATATGTAGGTGTAAACCTCTGACCTTCACACTTGCCCACATGGGGGGGGGCACACACACACACACACAGAAAAGAGAGAGAGAGAGAGAGAGAGAGAGAGAGAGAGAGAGAGAGAGAGAGAGAGAGAGAGAGGATGAACAGCAGTCCACAGTGTGCTCGTTGTTAAGAACATGGAGGTCGTGGCCATCAGGTGTAGCTTTCAAGTCATGCACAAGGCTCGTGTGTGAATTTTTTTTCTTTTTTTTTTTTTTTTATTGGATGATTTATTTACATTTCCTATGTTGTCCCCTTACCCCATCCCCCACCACCCCCTCGGAACCCCCAATCCCCTCGCCCCTCCT
>NW_021604620.1:8920607-9003675 GCF_004785775.1 Grammomys surdaster
CGAACCCTCAAAATTCCCACCCCCTGGGGCATCCAGCCTTCATGAGGTCAAGGTTCTCTTCGTGTGTGAATTTTTATGTTCCCACTCTCCTGTTCTTATTTTGGAACCAGTCAGAAAAGGTGAAATTTTATTTTATTTTAATTAATTTAGTTTTTTTCTGTTTTGTTTGTTTGTTTGTTTTGAGACAGGGTTTCACTGTGTAGCTCTTGCTGTCCTGGAACTTGCTCTGTAGACCAGGCTGGCCCAAAACTCTTGAGATCCACCTGCCTCTGACTCCCAAGTCCTGGGACTAAAGATGCGAGGCACCGCCATTCACCCCTCATCTGGTGGCTTTTATTGATAGTTTTAAAAATACTTAATGTTTTTAATTTCCATATTCCTTCCACACACTTTGTTATTAAGTTTATACAACTTGACTTTTTCAATACACCTGTCACTCACAAATTAAAAGATTTTCTTGGGGCTAGGGGGATGGACAGGTCAGCAGTTAGAGCACAAACTTCTCACACACAGGATTGTCACATTTGGTGGTTCATGGCTACCTATAACTCCAGCTCCAGGGGTCACATCGCCCTCTTCTGGGCTCTACCAGCAAGTGCACTCATGTTCCCATACACAAGACACATTTGCATACATGTAATTAAAAGTAAAAATTATTTTTTTTAAAAAAAGTGGTTTTCTTTACCCCTTGCTCGCATCAGTAGCTCACACCTTCCCTGTCCCTGGTGAGTCGGGTATATGTTGCTCGTCACAGTGGGATTGCTCATTGTAGTTGAAGACACACAGTACCTGGGTTTTCCTCATTGTCAGTCTCAGTTTTTGAAGCCAGATTTCATGGGTTGAGATTTAAGCCTCATCTGTTAGTGTTGCCCCTGAAGATATGATAATCCCCATGGTCCTTTCCTTTCACCGTCTCTTCCCGTTTACTCCATTTCTCTGTCACCATTTTGATTTCTGATGTTTTGTCTCCAGTATAGTCTCGAGGAAGTCTTGTGAGAACACTGTCCTGAGTGCCTGTATGTCTTTTTTGTCACTATTTTGAAGATGAAACACCATGAGCAAATGGACACCATCAGGCTAGAGCCACATGTTGCCTCTAACACAGGCTGGGTGTTTGTTTTTTTAGGTTGTTTTCAGCAGATGATGACTGCAGTGCATGCACGCACCCATGCGTCTTTCCAGGCCAGTGGCATGGAAGGGAGCAGAGTTTAAGATTAAAGCAATGGGGCCCTTGCTGCTCTTGCGGAGGACCCAGGAACAATTCCCAGCACCCAGAGTGTGTGGCTCACAACTGTAATCTGCTTTCAGGGAACTGATGCCTTCTCTGACCTCTCAGAATACATAATGCTTTTTTAAAATATATATATATCTTCAAGTCAGTTTTCATTTCCATGAGGACCTGGAGAGGGCTCAGCGGCTGACAGCAGCCCTTGTGGAGGACTTGGGTTCAGTTTCCAGTGCCACATCGGCAGCTAGGGAACACCTGCAGCTCCGGCTCCACAGTTAAGCCACCAACTCACACATTCTTCCCACGCACGTCCTGGCCTCAGGCAAACACTCACAAAATACACGTCTTTACTTTTCCGAGAGAGGTTTTCAAGTCACCTTTTCTGCATTTTTCTGCCGTTCGCATGCCCTACCCCTCCACGCCCCCCAGGAATGTCTGAAGACCTGTTAGACATTCTGTTCCTGTCTTCATTATCTGTCATTTTTCTCCCAAATCCTTTCTGTGTCTCTCTTTTGATCTTTTTTATGTTAATTTTTTTCTCATTTTAGCCAGACATGGTAGCATAGGCCTTTAATCCCAGCATTTGTGAGATAGAGGCAGATAGATCTCCGAGAATCCAAGGGCCAGCCTGGTCTATCTTGATAGCAAGATCCTATCTCAAAAAAAAAATCTTTCATCTGTTGTCTCAAGATAATGTTCTTAATTTTTCTTTTGATTATTTTAAAACATTGAATTTATTATTATTGTGTGTGATGTGTGTGTGTGTGTGTGCTACAGTGTTCCTGTGGAAGTCAGAAGACAAATCCCTCCTGGGGAAGGGACTCAGGTTGTCAGGTTGCTCCTATGGAGCCACCTCACCAGTCCATGTTTTTGTTTTTTGATACATGGTTTCATGTAGCCCAGGCTGACCTCATGTAGTCCAGGCTGGCCTCAGTCCTACTATGTAACCCAAGATGCCCTTAAATTCCTGATCCTCCTGCCTCTCCCTTTCTAGACTGGAATTACAGGCATCGTTGCGCTCAGCCTGTCTCTTCTTACATCACATTTTTCTTTACAGTCTTGTGCTGGTGTCGGCTCCTAGGAGAGGGACTGGGTCCTCAGCTTCGGCAGCTTCAGATTTTTTTTAATTCATTAAAAAAACAAAAAACAAAAAACAAAAAAGCCGGGCGGTGGTGGCGCACGCCTTTAATCCCAGCACTTGGGAGGCAGAGGCAGGCGGATTTCTGAGTTCGAGGCCAGCCTGGTCTACAGTGTGAGTTCCAGGACAGCCAGGGCTACACAGAGAAACCCTGTCTCGAAAAACAAAAACAAACAACCCAAAAAAAAACAAAAAAAAACCCAACCCTACTTACTGTGAACTATCCATTCACTCCAACATTTGCCCTGGAAAATAAGGTTTCTTCTTTTCTTTCTGTTTTGCTGTTTTGAGACAGGTTCTCACTGGGTAGTGCTGGCCAGGAACTCCATCTATTGACCAGACTGGCCTCGAACTCATGGAGCTCCACCTGCCTCTGCCTCTTGAGTGCTTGGGACTAAAGGTGTACGTTACCACATCTGGCCAAAAATAAGGTTTCTTGAGGGCACTATAGCAATTTGACCATCATCACTTGATAATCAAAGCAGCATCTTGAAGAGGCAGAGTAGACCTGACTAATCTTCATTATGTAGATGAGAAAAACAAAGAACCAGGGTCAGGGGCAGACTGTCTTAATACAGATTCCACAGTTGGGAAGCCTGTGGGGTGAGAGTTTAAAGTGTCAAGCCTCGTGTTTCCTCCTCTGTAAACTTACTGTGCTTCAGGCTTAAAAGTGGTGTGCGGTATGTTTTGGTCTCATTATCCAGCAGAAACCCCCTAAAGCCTCACATCTATCTGTAAAGGATCAAACATATGCTCTTCATAACCCCGGCTGTCATTCCTGGAACTCACTCTGTAGACCAGGCTGGCTTTGAACTCACAGACGTCTGCCTGCACTGGGGACAGTGCTGGGATTAAAGGTGTGCGCTACCATAGCCAGCTGAATTCTTACTCCATCGGTGACTACAAACACCATTTCAGCACTACCGATCATGAGTCTAACTGGTCTGTGGCTGGGATGAGTCTGTAATTCTCCGTTGTAATACAAATAAAGGGACCTGCTGACTTACCATGTCGACTGCGTTGCTTTCAGTCTGTTAGTCATGAAAGAGAAAGGACATGAGGCCTGGGTCCTGCACCCTGGTGGTGGGGCTGGAAAATACAAGTAGAAATAATGGTTCCGATCAAGTGAAATGGGGCCGGAGAGGAGGCTTAGCAGTCCTCGCTAAGGACCGGGCTTCGTTCCCAGCACACGTGGTGCCTCACAACCATCCATAGCTCATGTGTGTTGAATTAATATTTAATTACTAAATCCTGGCTGTGGGTTCACTCCCCGCCTCAATGCTTAATGTTCCTGAAGAAAGACCCACACACAGCATTTATATTTGGATGTGCCTTAATTAGCACAATAGCTAGGCTACTTCCTAACCTCCTGCCAACAGTCCCGAGTTATCACTTACTAAATTGTGTTCTATCTCGGCTGCCCAACTGGGCCGTGCTCTGGGGCTGTGCTCTCCAGGCTCGTCCACATGGTGGCCATGCCTCTCTGTCCTGCACTCTTCTCAGGCATGGCATCTCTCCTGTCCTGCACACACTCCAGACATGGCGGATCTCCTTTTCTTTCTCCTTTCCTCCTGGTCCCATGCCCAGAAATCCTCAAGTCCTGGCTCTGTCTGGCCTGCCCAGTCATTGATTGTCAGCATCTTTATTTACCAATCAGAACCAACAGGGGGCAGGGACCCTCAGGGTCTACATGCACTCGTGTAAGCAGTTTGGGAGACCAAAATTAACCTTAGAATACAAGCAACATTAGACCAAACCTGCTACCCATGTGTGCATGTGGTCCTCTAGAAGAACAGCCAGTGCGCCAGTACTTTAGCCACTGAGTCATCTCTGCAGCTCTGGTTTCTTTTCTGTGACTCTGTGTTGGTCGGGGATGTGCCCTGCTGTGCATGTGGTCAGCAGAGGATGCTATAGGTAGGGTGATGAAACACTATGAGGGAAAGCAAGTTGAGGAGGAAAGGGTTATTTCACTCACAGTTCATCATCAAGAGCTGTGAGGACAGGAACTCAAGTGAGGCAGGCGCCCATGTGGATGCCATGGAGGGGTAGTGCTGCTTACTGGCTTGTTCCCCATGGCTCGCTCAGCCTGCTTTATTGTAAAATCCAGGATTATGAACCCAGGGATGGCACCACCCACAATTGGCTGGGGGCTGGGGGCTGGGCCCTCCCTATTCAATCACCAATTAAGAAAATAGCCTGCAGCCCAATCTTATGCAGGCAGTTTCTTAATTAAGGCTCCCTCATTTCAAGTGACTTTAGTTTGGGTCAAATTGGCATAAAACTGTAGCACAGAGGACAACTGGTGGAAGCTAATTCTCTCTCTCCACTATGTAGGTTCTGGGTCTGGAACTAAGGCCGAAACCCGAACCGTGAGCCAGACTCCCAGAGGCAGTCATCAGTAACTAACAGCAGGTCTCTGGGCAGCAGTGATAGAAAAAAGATAGGGCAATCATGTGACCAAGGGAAGAGAAACCTAGAATTGTTCTCCTGAGCTAAGTTATTCTAAAATGAAGCTATAATCATGATAATGAAGTCGTTCTCATAATGGTGTTACCAGTTGGCAATTCTTCAAAAAGAAACACAATAATTACACAGTGGTAATGTCCTCTCTTGGGTACACTCCAGCCTGTGTGTCCCAGCAGCCTGAGTGACCAACTGGCAGGGTAGGCTCTGGTTCTCCTGCGTTGTGTTCTTTCCTGTGCGTGCAGATAAAGTTGAATCTACAAATGAGCAGAGTAAATGACAATATCCAGCGGTAAAACAGATGACAATAAGCAGTAATAAAAGTCACATGAACTGCAGCCAGGTAAGGTGGCTCATGCATTCACCCGAGCTCTACAAGGCAGAGACAGGTGGATCTCTGTGAGCTTAAGGCCACCTTGGTCTACATAGTGAGAGCTTCTCTCAAAAGAAAAAAAAAAAAACCACACACACGAATTTAAAACTTGCTTATTTCTGGAATTTGTCCATTTAATATTTTCAGACCATCGTTTGCCACCCTAAAATTAAAGCTGCAGATAAGCCAAAGTACATGATCCAAACAATTGAAAACACCAACAAACACATGTACACAGATATTCATAAAAGAATTGTTCACAAGAGCCAAGGCGAGCATCTCCAGATGCCCGTCAACAGATGGCTGGCCAAGTGAATCCTGATCCAAACATACAGAGAAGAGCACTGTGTGTGCCAGCGTGGGTGAGTGTAAAGAGCACTCTAGGAAAGCAAGCCACGCCCCAAGGTCTGATACATCCATTTACCTGAAGGATCAGAGAGGCACCTTTTAGCCCAAGCGCATCCACAAGGGGCCCAGGAACGAGGCTGGCCACGATATGTGGCAGTTCACTTGAGCAATGAGACTGTGTCAGAGCTGACGGTGTAGCACCCATATGTGCTGAACTGTGCGCCTTGATTGACTTTACATCACAGGATTTCACCTCATCCGCATAGAGCATCCTTTGGGAATGAAGGAGCTAACATTAAAGAACACGTTAAAGAGGACTTTATACATCTGACCTCAGCACTAACCAGGAAATAAGCAGAAGGCAAATCTTCAATAAACACAATCTAGTAATGGTAGTAGTGTTTTTATTTTTATTTCATTTTAATTGTTTTGTTTTGAGGCAGGGTCTTACTATGTAGCCTCGGCTGTCCTGGAACTCTCTCTGTAGACCAGACTGGCCTGAAACTCACAGAGACCCATCTGCCTTTGACTCCTGGAGTGCTGTGGTCAAAGGCGGGCCCCACTACACCTGGCCAAGTACTGCTTTTAGAAGAAAGAAATGTTGCTAATGGATGCCACGTGGAGGAGTCGGGGAGGCGTGGGTGGAGTCAGAGAGGCGTGGGTGGAGTCAGAGAGGCCTGGGTGAGCAGCGCAGCAGGGACGCTTACAGAGCAGCTGCTGATGAACTTTTAGACTACAGGGATAGTAATGCAAGGTAAGGTAGAGGTCGGGGTTAAAAACATCACTAGATGCCAGGGATGATGGTTCATGCCTGTAACTTAGTACTTGGGAGCCTGAGACAGGAGGATTGCTGCAAGCTCTAGGCTTACCTAAGGTAGAGTGAGACCCCATCTCAAAATAAGATGTAAAAAAGAAAAGCGTTTTTTCTTGTTTGTTTTTCTGTTTGGTTAGGAGGCCATGAAGATGTTTGCTTTTTTGAGGATCATATGACTATAGACAAAACTGTTAAATCAGACTTTTAGAGGGAGTGAAGATCAGTGGACATGGGAGGCCAGAGGAGCAGGCTGATTTTTATAAGGACTTCGGAGAGCGACCCGGGCGCTGTGGCTGCTCCCATACCTGGGTTCCACGCCCAGCCCTGGTGCAGGCGCATCTGCTTGAGGTGCTGTTGTTTTTAATACTTGTATATTCTATCCATGTGCACATGCTTGGGACACATGGGGGTCAGAGGACTCCCTCTGTCACATGGGTTCCGAGGACCAAACTTGGGTTGTCAGATTTGTCAGTGAACCCTTTTTCCACTGTGCAGTCTCACTAGGCCTTATTGAATTTTATAGAAACTAACCAGCCATGTTTTAGGTACCCAAACACAACAGAATTCTTTGCCCTAAAGTTTCTCCCCATTCCTCACGTACTGTCAGGAGGGGCGGGGCTGTCAGCGGTTGCCTGGGCCTTCGGATTCAGAAGAGTTACAGACCTGAATGCAAATGGCAACTGAACTCTGCATCTAACCCTCTTTTGTTTCACCTACAATAAATAGTTAAAACTCCAGAGCGCTGGGCCTCAGCCTGAGGCCAGTGATCTGACTACAGTTTTACCTGAACTTGAGGACTATGAATGAGCAGATACCGAACCTCCAGATGAAAGGCCAGTGCTCTCTGGGAAGTAAGCCAAAACAAACAAGCAAACAAACAAACACCAAAGCGATCCTGTGGGACCCTGAGCGAAAGTACAGCAGAGAAGAGAAAAAATGGCCGTTGTCCATTTAGAAGGGATGTTTGAGGTGATCCTGGTAAGCCACTTAGGGAGAAGCTGTCCTCACCACACCAGACTTAGTAACACGGTGTGCTTTGCGGTCTTCAGAGGGAGCTGAAGCCCTCTACGGTCATGTCTAATACACACCTGCATCCCTAGCCCAGGCCCTTCTCCTAGGAGGGCCTTTCTCAGACACTTCTCCCGAGATGTCCTTAGCAAAGGGTAGAACCTTGAAGACGTTTAATTCCCACTGTAAGCAGTTCTCGGTACTTTCCCACTCCTAGCCTGACCTCCATCTTGTTCTCCTTTGTGCTCAGTCTATAAAATGGCGGGATGCTTTGGTTCAGTGTTCTCTCAGCATTGAGATGATCCCCCCCCCCCCCAATCAGGGTTGATTTGCTCTCATGGTGCTGTACCCTGGAGGAAATTCAGCAGCGGGGGAGTTGGCACTTTATCCCAAATTGCCCTTTGCTAATACGAAATGGTTAATAAACAGTTAAAAGTTTTGGGTTTTTTTTGTTGTTGTTGTTTTTTGTTTTTAAAAAAGGTACATTCTTCATAAGACCTGGAATGATCTAAGCAAATTGGAAAAACTGACCCACAGAGGAGAGAAGACAAGTTAGGCGGACCCCTCAGTGCCCTGGTTACTGAGATCAGCAGCTATGCTCTGCACAGCAGTGAAAGGTTCGGGGAAGAATTCACAGGAAAACTCAAATGCACAGTGAAGAAATAATGCCTTAAGAGACAATAGAACCTCTGGGGGCGAAAATCAGTCAGGTTGGTGGGAGGGAGGGGGTGTGGGGGGCTGGGAGGGGGAGGATGGAGCAGGAGAGAGACTCTGTGAGGAAGAGTGCCTGTTGTTACAGAGGACTGGAGTTCAGTTCCTGGCACCTTATCAAGTGACTCACAACTGCCTGTAACCCAGCTGTAAGCTGACAGCTCTGGCCTCCGAGGGCACCTGCGCTCACTTCCACACAGACACACATATACATAAATTATAAAAAAATAACTAGCCAAGCGGTGGTGGCACACACCTTTAATCTTAGTTCTCAGGAGGTAGAGGCAGGCAGATCTCTTGAGTTCAAGGACAGCCTGGTCTACAAAGTGAGTTCCAGGACAGCCAGAGCTACATAGAGAAACCCTGTCCCAAATAGACACACAGGTAGATGAAAAAGCTTAAAAATGAATAAATTAATCATGGATACACATGTGACTCTCCTACTTCAGCCAACTGTTTATTTTATTATTTTATTTTTGGTTTTTCGAGACAGAGTTTCTCTGTATAGCCCTGGCTGTCCTGGAACTCACTCTGTAGACCAGGCTGGCCTTGAACTCAGAAATCCTTGTTTTTATTTTAAAAAATTATTCTTTGTATTGTAAGAGAGAAAGGGAGAGGGAGGGAGGGAAAGGGAGGGAGAGAGAACACAGACAGACTTGGGGGTCATGAGGGTTATGAGGCCTGGCGGCAGGCACCCTGACCCGCTGCATGCTCTCCTTGGCTGGCCCTCTGTGTTCATGCTGCGTGCACTAGGATCTGTCTGTAAGCGTCCGTTTTGTTCATTAAGCCCTGAGTCAGGAATCGGTGTGAGCCGTAGATTGGCCGTTGGAAATATTACCATGTCTATTTGTGGAAATGAAATTGCATTCGGTTTGAAGATGTGTGTGGGGAACAGGATGTGAATACCCAGGGCGATGTACTTTTCCTTCAGTGACATGAAGCTGAGATAGTGTGAGAGCAGGCGTGTGCATTCTGGCCCACTTGGTTTCCATCATACAAAGGTCTTGTTCACTTTGTGTGAGTCTAGAATTTTCTAAACAGCATGCTCACTAAAAGAAAACTTCTTCACCCAGTGGCCAGTGGAGTCTCAAGGAAGACATCTTTGTGTCAGACTTTCCTAGGAAATTCGTGTGTGACCTTAGGCTCTTGGGCCAGCCACTCTGCCTAAGTTTAGGTCCAGCTCCACCCTTTACACAGACACATATAGACACACATAGACACACACACACACACACACACACACACACACACACACGGCTTGCTCGCATAACCCTGTCTCTGAAATGGACATAGTAGTCTGCGGGACTGCGTAAGGGTATCTTGATTCTTGGCTAGGCATGGGCCTGGAACCCTGAGACTCCAAGGGAGAAATGGCAGGTGTTTGGCTACATCCCCAGAACCCAGAGTCCTGACACACAGTCTAGTCTCCACAGACCTACATTGTTCAGTCACGTAGGCCATTACAGCCCCTCCCAAAATGCACAGGTAGAGGGTGTGACTACAGGCCTCAGGCCCTAGAGAGATTTACATACTAATGAAGGCCAGAGGGCAGAGCCAATTAAGTATCTTCTCCAGACCCTCCCCCTTTCTCCCTCCCTATTTAACTCAGGTCTGCCCTGAGTTTGGGGGGTGGGGGGGGTACATCCAGATCCATCTACCATCCACCATGAAAATAAACCCCTTTGGAACCTTGGACTTTCTCGTGTCTGTGGGACCTGCCGTGGCTATTTACCCACAGTAGTCCTCTCCTAGTGTGGCTGTGAGTAAGGAGTAGACTGTGGGTGGCACACGGTGCACAGTCAGTGGCTGTCCTTATAATCAGACTTGTCGCTGTTTCTGAGACAGTAGATTGATTCTCTGTGTGGTATGTCCTTGAGGATGTTCCAGGCGACTCTAGGTGACTCCCTTTTTACCTTATCATACACTTTTGGATTGGAACTCAGCGTGAAATGTGTGCACAGGGAGTGTGGGGCCACTTATGAGCTAGCAGCATGGCTATTGGGGCAGGAGGTGAGCAAGATAAATTTCCCACGGAGGTCACATAGGTGTGCAGAGACCCTGTCGTAAGCATATGCATTTACTGCCCTGCTGTGGAATACTGTGGGCCTACAGTTGAGAATGAAAGACATAGGCGGCCTTCTGTGACAACCTCTTCCCAACCCCTCAAAAGAAACAGTCTGAACAGGAAGCCATTGAAGAGAACTCTTCAAAAATTGTGGCAGGGCTCTTCTGGGGACAGTGCTTAGAGGCACTCAGGATGCTCTAGCATTTGACATACCATTGTAGGCTCTCCTACAATACAGCCTCTAACAAAACTAGGCTGTCTCAAACCTCTGGCAACAGTATTGTTTACCTTTACACCAAGAAGGTTGGGAAAGTGCCTAAATCCGCATTCGTCCTGTGCCCAGGCAGACTGCGAGGGGTTCATGCTGTGAGACCCAAAGTCCTCATGAGACTGTCTAAGACAGAGCAGCACGTCACAGGGCCTATGGTGATTCCGTGTGTGCCAAGTGTGTCCGAGACAGGATCAAGCGGGCTCTCCTTATTGAGGAGCAGGAAATCGTTGTGAAAGTGTTGAAGGCACAAGCACAGAGTCAGAAAGCAAAATAAATATGCAGCTTTTTAAAATAATAAAATATCTGCAATGGAGTGCCGAAGTGTAGCTTTGCACTGGTTGATGGCTTCTGGCAGGGGTGGGGAAGGACTCAATTCTCCTAAGGGGCTGGCCACTGGGAATTGGACCATGTTCCCATGAGTATATGGGCAACACAAATTTGACTTTGTGGGGTTGTTGTTGTTGTTGTTGTTCTTCTTCTTCTGTTTCTGCCTCTGCTTCTGCCTCTGCCTCCTCCTCTTCTTCTCCTTCTTCTCCTTCTTCTCCTTCTTCTCCTTCTTCTCCTTCTTCTCCTTCTTCTCCTTCTTCTCCTTCTTCTCCTTCTTCTCCTTCTTCTCCTTCTTTTCCTTCTTCTCCTTCTTCTCCTTCTTCTCCTTCTTCTCCTTCTTCTCCTTCTTCTTCTTCTTCTTCTCCTTCTTCTCCTTCTCCTCCTTCTCCTCCTCCTCCTCCTCCTCCTCCTCCTCCTCCTCCTCCTCCTCCTCGGACGAGGTCACAAGGGGTCAGGGCTGGGAGGGCTGGGAAGTGATCAGAGTCCATTTTGTGAAATTCTCAAATAATCAATAAAGATATTATATTGGGGAAAAATATTGACTCGGTATGTCCGCACACATGTCAGCCACTGGCATTCACACAGTTAGATTGGCTGTTAAGGCCCATGCAGCCTTAGACGTCTATATGTTCACAGCGCGTTGGCAAGTGATGCCCATCATCTCTTGGCCTGTGGCTCTGTGTAGGTCCACCACGGTAGTGTGCAGCACTGTGGCATTCTAGGGCTCTGTCATCTATCGCTGAGCCACAGAAGTTAATCTCCATGACAGCTGTTACTTTGAAGAATTTGGGGAACTTTATTAGAGTGTGTTTGCGTCTTGGCTCTCGCCTTCCTCACACATCTTCTCCTTTTTACCCACACAGCATTGCACCTGCTCTCGCACGTTCAGTCCCCTACACTGTCTGTCCCTGCACTGCGGTGCACACACAGCGTGCCCACGCCCAAGGCCACCTTCCTCTAAAGCTCTTACAGAACCACCAGGACTCAGTGGGTTCCTCTGCCCTCTTCCCAGTCTTCCTCTTGTCCTCTGGCTCCTTTTGCCTGGGAAAACCCACGTAGAGTGAGGACTCCTTGCCAGGTGAACTGATGCATCTAACCAAATGGATTTTCTCATTATACCTTTGGGACCATGGTATTTGAGGCTCCACTCTCTGAACCTGTTGGGGAATCCACAGCAGGAGTTGGTGCTGTGTACTTGGGACGTTGGCAGGACCGGGAGATAGTTAGCCCAGCCTCAGCACCGGGGAAACTAGAGTGCCAGCTGTCAAGGAGCTTGAAGAAGGGTCTATTTTTCCACATCTGGTTTTCAAAGCAGGAGAAATGGAAGTTTGGTGACTTCTGTTTTGAGAAAATGTGTGTGACATGACTAAATCAGAATAGGCAAATGCAGACTCTGAGACTTTTACAGCAGCGACAAGAACTCAGTGTGTACCATGTGCTGTCAGCCCAGGCTCTCAGGAAGTCTGTATCCAGGAGATGCTTTAGATTTTGTTTTCAAGTTCTAATTTAAAATATTGACACTGCCGGGCAGTGGTGGTGCACACCTTTAATCCCAGCACTTGGGAGGCAGAGGCAGGCGGATTTCTGAGTTCGAGGCCAGCCTGGTCTACAGAGTGAGTTCCAGGACAGCCAGGGCTACACAGAGAAACCCTGTCTCAAAAAACAAAAAAAAATAAAATAAAAAATAAAAGATAAAATATTGACACCATCTCATCTTCTCCCCCCCCCTTCTCTCTCTCTCTAGAATATTCTCCTTCTTGGATATCGTAACTCTATGCCGATGTGCACAGATTTCCAAGGTAGAGTATTGCCTGGCTTTTATTCAGTATCAAAGAGAGGGATGGATTTGATTTAAACAAAACATTACAGTTAAACCTTGTCTACTAAAATAGCAGTGTTATAATTGTATACTTTATTTTTACTTAATATACACCAAGAATAAAAGTTTGGAAATAAGAGACTTGACATATCAGCTCATCCCTTACACCCAGCCTCCTCTTTGACATCCATCTTCTAGGCCTGGAACATCTTAGCCCTCGACGGCAGCAACTGGCAACGAGTGGATCTTTTTAACTTCCAAACAGATGTAGAGGTAAGTTAATTCAGTTAGTTAGTTTATTTGATGTGTGTGTGTGTGTGCACACACTTGCCAAGGGGTAGGAGTGGAGGTCAGAGGACAGCTTGTGGGAATTGGTTCCCTCCTGCCACCAAGCAGGTTCCAAGGATCAGACCCAGGTCTCAGGCTTGGGAACAGCCACCTTTACCCACTGAGGTATCTCCCTGGTCCCATTGGTGGTAGTGTTTTTTGAGACAAAGTCTCTCTGTATTGTAAGTACCTGCATCAGGTGGGCAGAGGGGCTGCAGAGACAGCTCAGTGGGTGAAGGTGCCAGCTGCTCCTGCACAGGACCTGGGTTGGTTCCCAATACCACATGTTTGGTCAGAACCGTCTGTAACCCCTGTCCTACACAGTCTGATGTCCTCTTTGGCCCTGAGAGTTCCTGTATTCACACTGTACACATAAACTCAGGCAGGCAAACACACATACATGTAATGAGATAAACTAATTTTAAAAACAGACTGAAGAAGCTGAGGAACAAATAGGTTAAGCCTAAGTACTTATACATTTAGGGAACTGGGTTACACACCTGTGGGGTCACAGCAATGGCAGAATAGCAGATTGAAGTGACAGAGCTCAGGGCTTCTCCCCAGTCACTCTTTCTGAGCATGCGTGCTTCCCTGAGGTGAGGCACTTACATGCCTTCCGAGACTGAGCACATGAGACCAGGAGATGGCTCAGTGGGCAAAGGCACTTGCCACCAAGCTTGCCGATGTGAGTTCAGTCCTGGGGCCCCACGTGGTGGAAGGAGAGAGCAGATTCTTGCAAATTGGCCTCTGACCTCCATACATGTACCATGGTATTTCTACATGTACATACATAGAAATGAATAAAAAATGTACAGTTCCTCTTCAGTTTTGATGGTTACTAAAAATGCTGCCCACCACAGCTGAGGAGCTGTTGACATTGATAGTTGCCGGGAAGCAAGGAGTCCCTTTTCTTTAAGATTGTTGTCTCCTGGTAAGCCATCTGTCCCAGTGGATTGGCACACATCCACCAGTGTTTGGACAGCACAAACTGGACTTAACTGGGTGACAAACATGACAGAAACAGCCCACAGGGCTGGGGGGAGAGAAGAGGCAGGTCTGGAAGGGACTGGAGGTAAGGAAGAGGTGAGTCTGGGAGGGACTGGGGGATAAGGAAGAGGTGAGTCTGGGGGAGGGACTATGGATGGATGAATGTAATAAAAACAGATTGTACGAGATTCTCAAAGATCTGACTGAAAAGTCACAGGTCAGAACTGAGGAGTGACCGCACAATATGTTAAAGTTCTAACTCCGGGGCTGTGATGCTCACCTAAGGCCCTTTTCTCCCCAGAGCCTCTCGTTCTAATACTGTGTGCCTATAGTTTGCTATGCCTAGCGGGAAACAAGGGTTATTGAATAAATATTGACTTGGTAAATATCTTGCTATTTTTCTCTCTCTTAGAAACAGTGATCTGTAATTATCGCCACATACATGACTTTTCTTTTTTTTAATTCTGGTATAATAACTTTTGTTTCAGTGAAGGAAGAATAAAGAAATCCTCAAAATGGAGAGACGGGATGCTGTGTGGTTCAGGGTTAGATGCTTAATGAATGCTTACATACTTAGATTGTCAAGTCCTAGTTGTCTTTTCTCATTGGTAACAAAGATTTATTTTGCAGTTGTCTTGGATTTTGATTAAAAACAACGAGGTCAAGGTAGAGAAGTGGCTCAGGGGTTTGTGTGTTCAGTTCCCTGCACACAGGCTGGATGGCTTGCAAGCACCTGTAAACTTGGGTTCCAGCACTCTCTTCTGGCCTTTGAGAGTGCTCACACACATACACATAAATTAAAATATATATCTTTAAAACTAGCTCAGGTAATCCTCAAGAAAGCATGATAGACACACTGGGGTCAAGGTTCCGAGTGCAGTCCAGCTCAAATGTTAGCCATGTAATAGTGTGTGTCAGCCCCACTTAGGTACTGTGGCTGTGTCCTAGACAATTCAGTGTTTACAGGTCTCTGCCCAGATGGCAGTGCATAACTGCATGCCACACATGTGCTTAATACATGCACATTAAAAAAATTGACTTCTCTTTCAGCAACATTATTTTATCCTCCCGGTGGTTTTCACAGCTACGTCCAGTCAGATGGCTGTGAGTGTGGGAGGGTGTGTCTAAACCCTTTGAAAGGCAACTAGGCTCTCAGCCCTCATGGTGCCTCTGGTAAGGATGGACTCCGGCTGCGTTTGGAGAAGTAGACTGACAGTTCAGCACGTGCTGCGCTCACAGTTCAGCGTACAATGTTAAGAAATAAGCAGCATGCAAAAGTGACTGTTTGCCATCTTTCTCCGTTTAAGGGCCGAGTGGTGGAAAACATCTCCAAGAGGTGCGGTGGCTTCCTTAGAAAGCTCAGCCTGCGTGGCTGCATCGGCGTCGGGGACTCCTCCTTGAAGTGAGTGACAGCCACAGTGACCACTTGGTCACAGCAGCTGACGGTTGACATCAGAAAAAGCAAGGCAAACTTGGTCTAGACTTTTCTTCAGTCCTTCCTGTGGTAATTTGTATAATGAGAGTCGTGCCTCTGTTCTGGGGACAAATGGCTTCACCTGCCTAATGTGAGCTCTCTCTCCTGGATGCCAGTGGGGCAGTTACAGAGTGGAGTGCCAGGGGTGTGTATCACATCAGAGTTGACACTTGTATTTGCTCAGTCTCCTCTGTCCCCTACCCCCTTCCCTGTCATCTTTCTAGTCTCTTAGAAGACTTTACTCACACACAAAGCAATTCTTTAAAAAATGCCAGCCGGGCTGTGGTGGTGCACGCCTTTAATCCCAGCACTTGGGAGGCAGAAGCAGGCAGATTACTGAGTTCAAGGCCAGCCTGGTCTACAGAGTGAGTTCCAGAACAGCCAGGACTACACAGAGAAACCCTGTCTCAAAAAAAACAAACCAAAACAAAAATGTCTTTATGGTTACGATAGAATTTTGCCTACTTGTGATGGGACAGGATTATCACATTATGTTGCTTTTATTATAGCAGGCAATATCGCCTGTGCAGCTAAATGCACATCCCCTTCCTCCTAGGTAGCCGTGGTTAGTTGGAATAGCAAAGGGTCTTTATTTGACTCACGGGTTACAGTACATCGTTGAGAGCAGCCAAGGCAATAGCTCGAGCAGAGGCCATGGAGGAACCCTGCTTACCGGCTTGCTCAGCTTCCTGTCTTACGTAGCCCAGGCCCACCTGCTTAGGGGTTGTGTCACCCATAGTGGGCTAGGCCCTTCCACGTTGATAGACAGTTAAGATAATGTCCCAGTGCTGACCCCAGGTCAGTCTGGTTGAAACAGTTCTCCAGCTGAGGTCAGAGTGTGTACGTGGTTGGAGTCACCTCTTCCCAGGTGACTCTAGATTTATATAAAGTTGACAGATGAAGCTAACTATGACATCGGGCTTGGTGGAAAGCATTTTTACCCACTGAGCCATCTCTCCAGCCCATAAAAGATTAAAAAAAAAAATACAGAGTCTTTCTATCATGTAGCTCTGGCTGTCCTGGAACTTGCCATGGCTGGCCTTGAACTCACAGAGCCACACCACAGTCAGCCTCCATGAGGATTTTTAAAGCAGGAATACAGTGGAAAGGAAGGCAGATGCAGGCCATGCCGCACGACTGTGGTCAGCACCCAGGACTCACCAGCTTGGAGAATGCCGTAACGTAACCATCAGTCTATACAGTGTAGATGTACTGATAAACTAAAGACTGGCCCAGGCCATCAGGCCCGTTTTTCTGCCTACAGAGCTTTGTACATCAGTGAAATGGACTGAGTCTAGCTTGGCTGGAAGCAGGGTTTTTACTCATGGGCCTGATGTAGCTTCCAGTGCAAGACATAGATCTGACAGTTGTCTCACTGAAGACACCAAAATGAATGTGAAAATGTGGCTTGCTAGTGGGGACTATCAAAGGCCACTTATTTGTTTGCTTGTTTGTTTGTCTTAGGATTTCACAATGTACCCTTGGCTGGCCTAGAACTTGTTCTATAGGTCAGGCTGGCCTTGAGGTCACAGAACTCCTCCTGTCTCTGCCTCCTGAGGGCTGGGGTTAAAGGCTTGTACCACCACTGCCTGATGAGACCTTTCACCGTGGCACGGAAACCCTGATTTATGAGGAAAGCACTGTTCAGAGACCAAGAACTGGTTTGTTCTGAACTTGAGACCAAAAATCTGTATTGATTACAAAGATATCTGTGCATCAGAGGGAGACTTCCTGTGTGCACGGCTCCTGCCACTCAGCGCAGTTGCACTGGAATTACCTTGCTGTGAATACCAACAGTTTGTTCCTGTTTACTGCTGAGCAGCAATCCATCCTGCAGTGTACAGATGCTGTACAGATGCTGGGCTTATATCCTATAAGAGCACTTGTTGCCCTTGAAGAGTTTCCAGCACCAGAGTCAGGTGGCTCAGAACCTACTGTAACTGCAGCTCCAGGGGATCTAGCGCCTCCTGCTGGCCTCCATGGGCACCTGCACTCATGTGCACACATACGTATGGGTAGATAAAAGTCACCTCTTACAACTGTCTTTAATACACCAGCCTCGCTGAACTTCAAAGCTTAGCCTAGAACACTGCCATTTAACCACAGAGCTGAGCAAAACCGTCCAGCACGAAGCCTGTCTCATAGTGTCATTGTGAGTGTCTTGTATGCTTTATTGACCATCTGCATCTAAACATAACATGGTCTCTCTGGGGTTTCAGTGTTCAGTCTTGCTGTCATGTGGTCAGCCAGGAGCTGTGTCCCCATATACGTATGGAGAGTATCTGACTGCAGGTGTTTGTGCTTCAGAGTCTGACCACAGGTGCTAGGGAGCTGTGGTCACGGAGACAAGCTTAATGCCCAACAAACTTGAGGGGAAGCTTACTTCAGCTCCTGGTTTCAGAAGGGTTAGTCTGCTCTGTCTACCCCTGTGCATATTGAGAATATGTGGCGCGACAATTGTCGATGAGCAGGAAGCAGAGAGCTAGACAGGAAAGAGCTCCACAAACCCACTCCCTGCGACCTGCTCCCTCCATCTGGGTCCCTCTCCTCAAGATCCCATAGTGTCTAAGGGACGCAGTGCTCCACACAGCAGCCTGTCAGAGCAGGGCAGATTCAGACTGTTGTACTCCACCATACAAAGGCAGGGAAGCCAAAATTCAAAATGTGGTTTGTACTAACTGCTTTTCTTTGTCAGATAATCACTAAAGTCCAAGTCCAACCGCTTGTCAGCCAGGGATCTGCTGCAGTGGGGGTCCCGTGCAGCCTCTGTCAGCCAGGGATCTGCTGCTTGTGTTCACTCAATGTTTATGGACAGCAGGGAGCTTTCTTGTTTGCACCATTGCAGGTAAAGCTTTTGGGAATGTCCATTTCTCCTGGAGTGGAGTAGTTGAGTCATGTAAGTATGTGCTTACGGATGTTTGCTTGCTTGCACAAGACAAGGTCTCTGTGTAGCTGAACATTGCCTTCAGCTTATCCTTCTCAGCCTCTCAAGTGCTGGGATTACAGACGTACACCATGCCCAGTTTGGACTTTTTGTTTTGTCGTGCTGGGGATCAAACCCAGGACCTTACATATGTTAGGCAAACATTCCAGCATTGCACACACAACACACACACACACACACACACCAGCATGCATGTGCGTGAGGTCTGAAGACAACCTTGAGTAGTGGTCTTTTGAGCCATTAAACCTTGTTTTTTGAGACAGGATCTTCACTGACCTAGATCTCACCAAGTCTGCTAGGTTCTCTGGCCAATGAGTCCTTGAAATCTACCTTTCTTTACCTCCCTGGTACTGGAATCACAAACCTGTGTGTGCCACAATGTTTGGTTGGTTGTTTTTTTTTTTTTTTTTTTTAAACATGGGGACTGGGGATCAAACTCAGGGCCACCTGCTGGTAGGACAAGCACTTTACAGGCAGAGTTAACTCACCAGCAGCTGCTGTGACACAGACACACACTCCTCTCTCTTCCTCTCTTCAGCAGTGTTTGTGTGTGTGCTTGCCACATGCCACGGATTGTGTTGGAGGTCAGCAGACAAACCATTGGGAGTTGGTTCTCTCTCTCCTGCCCCATGGCTTCCGAGCATCAGGCTCAGGGCATCAGGCTTGGTGGCGACCATTACTGCCTGGGGAACAGCTCAGCGTCTCCCCAGCCCCAGTTTAACTCTGATGAAGCCTCCAGTCTAGTTTGCAAACAGAATGTAGTGTTTTGAGTCCCCATGTGGTCTGTGACTCTACAGTTCTCACATTCCTGCCCAGCCCTACTGTGACGGGTGTGTCCTCCTCACTTTGGCCCTAATGGTGCTTGGTGGCACCTGTGGCTCTTCTCTATCTCCCCGGTGCTGCCCAGTGTGTTCCTAGGCTTTGAATCCATGGACCGTTTGGGGACATGTCTCTCTAAGCCTTGTGTCTATTTTTTCAGCGGTTATTTTTTGTTGATTTTTGAAAATTCTTAATACATTTTAAATACCAGTGCTTTGCACAGTACCTTTGCAAAGGTGCTCTCCCAGGCTCCTAACTGGCATGGCTGAAAGGAAGTTTCTTTGCAGAATCATTTAATTTAAATTTTAAATTGTTGTGTTTGTGTGGGGCCCTGCATGCATTTATGTGCTGTGTGTGTGTGTGTGTGTGTGTGTGTGTGTGTGTGTGCAGTACTTGTAGAGGCCAGAAGAGGGCAATGGATTCCTCTAGAACTGGAGTCTTGGAGAGTTGAGAGCCACCATGTGGGTGCTGGGAACTGAACTTGGATCCTCTGGAAGAACAGTAAGTGCTACCAGCTGCCCAGCCGTCTCTCCAGCCCTGAAGGGAAGTTTTTAATGAAAGGAATTGCACTGAGTTCTTCCTTATGGGACAGAAACACTTACTGCGTTCCTGGGGTCATACACACCCTATCCTGTGTCTGTCTTGAGAAAGTTTATAGACTTCTCTGTCTTTATTTTATGTGTATGTGTGAATGCCTTCATGAATGTGCACCATGTGTGCCTGGTGCCCACTGAGGCTAGAGAGGGCATCAGATCTCCTGGAACTGGAGTTATAAGTTGCCCTGTGGGTGCCGAGAGAGCAAGCAGTGTTCTTGACTACTGAGACCCTCTACAGATCACACCTTAGAAGTTTTGTAATTTTAACTCAGATCTATTTTGACTTTAAAACAATTTTTCCTATACTTTGGTGTTTTGCCTGCATGTATGTCTGAGTGAGAGTGTCACATTCTCTAGAACTGGAGACGGTTGTGAGCCACCATGTGGTTGCTGGGAACTGAACTCAGGACCTCTTGAAGAGCAGCCGGTGCTCTTAACCACTGAACCGTCTCTCCAGGCCCTGTTTTGAATATTTGGGGGGCAGTTGTTGGTGACTGAACCCAGGGTCTCACTCATGCTGGACTTTCCCACTGAGCTGTGCCCTTGCTCTGCACTGGTCTTTATCTGTGGAATAGGGGACACATTCGGGTTTGGGGTTCACCTACAGACATCCAGTTATTATTGCACAGTCTGTGTCTTATAGTCAGTCACCCACGCTTTAGCAGCTAGTGCGATCATGTCTGGGAATCAGTCGGTTTCCAACCCTGTTTACAGGGCCACCGTGTCAACTTCTTCAAGTGTTCAGCTCCTCCCAGCTTGCACTGGGCAGTGCAAAAGTCGCATACATATTTTGTCATACTCAGTTCCAGATATTTTTCAAAAATATTTATTTTAAATTATGCGTACCTGTTTATCTGTTGGGATGGGGTGGGGTATGTATATTTGAGGGCAATGCCCAAGGAGTCCAGAAGAGGGCATCTGATCCCCTGGAGTTGGTGGTGATGTGAGGCCCCTGCTATGGGTGCTGGGAGCTGAACCTGAGTCCTCTACAAGAGCAGTGTGTGGTCTTAACCACTGAGCTACCGCTCCAGCCCCTGCCTGTCAATACTCTGAGGTGCTGTTGCAAGTTGTATGCTTCACTCCAGTCCTCTTCACCATTCATTTATAGAAACGGATTCAGTTTGATACATTGGTTTCCCCCCTGCAGTGCTGGGATGGAACCACATACATATCATATATGTGGTTTATGACTCAGCTGTATCACAGACTAGCTCGTGGGCGTGTGTGTGTGTGCGCGCGTGCATGCGTGCGTGTGTGTTTGTGTGCATGTGTGTGTACTCATACACGTTACTGCAAATCATCCCCAGAGCCGTGTACACACCCCACACCCTGTGCCGCTGAGCACACCCCTACCCTCTGCTCTCCTCTTTATTTTGGACTGTCCCCGATGACCCTTCAGACACACCGATCCTCCTGCCGTAACTAATCTGTGGTTAATCCATCCAGTACATTTTCAGTTCAGTCACTGGGTTTTCATATCTAAAACTTCACATGTCTTCTTCTCAAATGAATAACAACCTTCTTGTGTCTCTATAAAACGCCCTCACTCTGTCCTGTAGCTGCACAGCGTTCTGTGTGACTCAACGACAACCTCATTACCCTTGCCCCTGTCCTTGCTGCGTCTGGTTGGAGTAGACTTTGATTAGACAGTTGTGTCCGTTACACACTTAGTTTCCTGTTTTGTTCGGTGTGAGCAGACATCATGAGCTCCACATTCTTAGGTGTGGAACACCCTTTATTCCTATAAATGCTGTTTTGAGTTTAATTCTTCATTGGTTTGAACGGTTCTTTTTGAGATCATATCCTTTGTTAGGCTTGGGGCAGGTAGGGTGTAGCTCGAGGGAGACAGGCTGCTCTTGTAAGCATGTGTAAGCCCAGGATTCCCAGCAACACAAAATTCAGCCATTTGGACTGCTTTTTAATTAAAGACTCTCTCTTTTTTTTTTTTTTTTATGTGTCTAAGTGTTTGTCTGCACATATGTATGTCCCACAAGCACACGGTGCCTGCAGAGGCCGTAAGAGGCCTGGGTCCCTGTAACTGGAGTTATAGATGGTTGTGTGCAGCCTTTGGGGACTGGAAAACAAACTTGGGTCCTCTGCAAGAACAGCAAGTGCTCGTAACCAGTGGGCTCATCTCTTCAGCACCCTCCCCCATTAATTAAATAAAAGACTATTAGGTTGGGCAGAGCGGCGTTTTGTTTAGGCTACTTCTGCATTCCTGAATCTAGAGACTTCTCCCTACCCAACCCTAGAAACAGTGACATAGTTTTAAGTTTTTGCAAGTAGAAGTAGACAGTGTGCCCCACCAAAGGACCTTGGTGATCTTCTGGTGTCATGCTTCTAGCTAATTCTTTCCCCAGCTGGTTCATAGGTAGTTGCTCACATGCACGTGCCAGGGTCACGCATGGCAGCCGCTGGCATTCTATTCCACCTGCCCCTGTGGAACTTCATGGACTTCTTGGGTTTCAGCTCCATCTTCCTAGCCCCACCCCAGGGATCCACTTTGGTTTCCCCCTCCCTACCCATCAGCAGGGTAGAATGAGCAGATACATGCAGTCTGTGGCTAGGTTTTAGAGGTGGCAGATATGTCATGGAACAGCCAGAACCTGGGAGACCTGCTGAAGTATACAGGTTGCCTGAGCGTGTCCTGGCAGGGAGTGGTGGTAGTGTGTAGCTTTCTGTCTCTGGCCCTGCTATCACCCACAGCAAGGCAGCTGTTCTTCATAACTTGGGGTTCTTGCCAGTAAATGATGGGTCTTGGTACTAACAAGACTGACAGTGGTCAGAGTGCCCCAGAGCACAGCTCAAGGAAGATCTTAACCTTGCTTCCAGTGGACTTTTTCCAGTAGAGAAATGTCAGGCCTCTCATTTCAGTTGATCCCCGCGGTGGGGCTGAATGAGGGTCAGCTGACAGGTGGCTTGGCCCTTTGTGCCAGGCTAGCAGTAGGCAGTGTCTGGGAGCGTCCCAGGTTACTGAGCCCTTGTCTGCCAAGGAGTCTGTGGCCTTTGCTGATCTGAGTTAGGATTTGGAAAGCACTGTTTGAAGTGGATGATTGTGCTGCCCTCTAGTGGCCGCGCAGCTTGCAGCACCAGAGCGCCCGTAGCCACTGGTTTCTCACCCTGAGTGCATCCCTTGCTTTTTGGCTTTTCTACTACTTTGGGGTAAAACATCGTTTTGTTTTTCCCTTCTCATTTTAGGACCTTTGCTCAGAACTGCCGAAACATTGAGCATTTAAACCTCAATGGCTGCACAAAAATCACTGACAGGTAGGAATAAGGATGGGTCTAGGGAGAGAGTGACCGCAGGGAATGGCTAGAAACAAGGTTGAAAACGTCTTTAGTATGCTTGCCTTTTTTCAGCACGTGTTACAGCCTTAGCAGATTCTGTTCGAAGCTGAAGCACTTGGATCTCACGTCCTGTGTGTCTGTCACCAACAGCTCCTTAAAGGACATCAGGTGAGAATGCTTGGCATTTGGGGGTCAAGACAAAGTGTCAGCTGAAGAGATGGCTCAGTCTGTAAGGCAGTGAGGACCCAAGTTCCAGTATCCAGATCCTTGTCAGCAGCCAGGACCTGTGGCTCCTGCCTGTGACCCCGGTTCTGGGGAGGAGACCTGGGTCTCACTGGCCGGCCAGCCTCGTGGAATTGGGGAGCTCTAGCCAGGGTCAGTGAGAGACCCTGTGTCATAAGGGGGGGGGGCAGAGTGCAGGAAAAGGGACATGAGTCGTGAAAGAGGACACAAAGCTGGGGGCTGGGGAGAGGGCTCAGCAGTTAGGAGCACATACTGTTCTTACAGAGGAACCAAGTTCCCAGCACCCATGTTGGACAGCTAACAGTTGCCTCTAGATCTAGGGGTATGAAGTGCTTCTCTGGCCACTGTGGGCCACTGCATTCAGAGATGTATGTATATGTATAGAGACATATGTATAAACACACACACACACACACACACACACACACACACACAGATTTAGAAGAGATTTTAAAGTCAATCATTTTCTATTTTCTTTTTTTAAAAAAGATTTCTTTTTACGTGCATCAGTGTTTTGCCTGTATGTATGTCCGTGTGAGGGTGGCAGATCCTCTGGAACAGAAGCTACAGACAGATGTGAGTTGCCATGTGGGTGCTGGGAATTGAACTCAGGACCTCCAGAAGAGCAGACAGTGCTCTTAACCATTGAGCCATCTCTCCAGCCCTGTTTTCTATTTTCAATACTGTCATTTTCCTTTTGTAACAGGTAAGTACATAAAATTGTAATAGTGAAAGTGTGAAATCCTAAGCAAAACTCGTGGCTCTGGAATGGCCCTTCTAACTGCACAGACTTGGAATGGCCCTTCACTGAGATGTGCAGAATTTGAGGCTAGGTCAGTGTTTGTTTGATTTGCTACCTTAATCTAACTATGTCATGTTTTTTGTTTATGAGTTAATTACAAATCAACTGATTTTTTAAAAATTAATAACAAAAGATGGCAAGCAATTGAGGACGATACCTCGAAGTCAACGTCTGGCCACACAGACCGTGTACACACACATATGTACACTTACACAGAGAACCCCTAAACCCAACCCTAGTATGGTCAGTGCCTTGGACTGAGGCATTCCCCGTGACTCCGGTGGGTGAAGCGGAAGTGGTTCAGCCAGGCCCTGGGCTAATCTCCTCTTTAGGTTGTTTGTTGTATACTGAGTTCAGCACTGTCTGTAGGAGTTTGTTTGTGGTGTACTGAGTTCAGCACCTTCTGCAGGAGGCTGCACAGGGTGCTGTTGTTCTTTGTTCTCTCAGCGAGGGCTGCCGGAGCCTGGAGTATCTGAACCTCTCCTGGTGTGACCAGATCACAAAGGAAGGCATTGAAGCACTGGTGCGGGGGTGCCGGGGCCTGAAAGCCCTGCTCCTGAGGGGATGTACACAGGTACAGGGGTCACACATCTGCTCAGCCTGTTTTCCTTGCTGTGGGGGTCACTTTGGTGCCTGACCTGTTCTCTTACCTGGATTCTATCCTTCTTTCATTTCCTCCATCCACTCAGTTAGAGGACGAAGCTCTGAGACACATTCCGAACCACTGCCACGAGCTGGTGAGCCTCAACCTGCAGTCCTGCTCAGTAAGTATGAACCACTGCCCGCCGGACCTGTGTGCAGCTGCACCTGTGTGCAGTCCCCGCCACCGCCTGCCGCACCTGTGTGCAGCTGCACCTGTGTGCAGCCACACTGTCCGCCGCACCTGTGTGCAGCCCCCTGCCAGCCACACCTGTGTGCAGCCCCCCTGCCTGCCGCACCTGTGTGCAGCTGCACCTGTGTGCAGCCCCCTGCCTGCCGCACCTGTGTGCAGCCCCCTGTCCGCCGCACCTGCGTGTGGCCGCACCTGCGTGTGGCACCCCCCCTGCCCGCCGCACCTGCGTGCAGCCACACTGTCCGCTGAACCTGCGCGCGGCCTCACTGTCAGGCTGCACATGCCCAAAGTGGCTGGCATCTGGCCACATCGCCTTGCCCTGACTCCTCTCCTCATTGGAGCTGTGACTCTGTAAGGTGAGAGAACAACAGTAAAGCAGCATGTTCAGCACAGGCTATTGGCACCTCCCCGGAATTATATAAATCAGCTTTATTAATTTCTATTCCTGTATTCATATATATGTGTGTGTGTTCATATATATCATATATATCATACATATATATGAGAGACAGATGGACAAAGTATCACTGCATAGCCCAGGCTAGCCTGAAATGCACAGTTATCCTGCCTCTGAAGGCATACTGAAAGCTGGGATTACTGGTGTGGGCCAATATGTCTGGCTGGCTCTTAAAAATAAAATCAGGAATGGTGTTCCTAATCAGTACCCGGCTGTTAGATCTTAATGTCATTTCTTTTTAACACATTGGAGCTGATGGCCCCTCTGATTCCTTGGTGAGAATAATAGCCCTGGGCTGGGAAGATAGCCCAGTCAGTTACGTGCTGGCCTTGTAAACACAAGGACTTGAGCTTGATTCAGGAGCCCATGTCAAAACTGAGGACAGGGAAGCAGACACAGGATCCCCCAGCTCACTGGCCAGCCAGCTTACCTGGTGAGTTCTGAGCTGGCAGCAGAATGTGTTCCCAAGGAAGATGGCCAGCACCTGAAGAATGACACTTGAGGATATACACACATGCACACACACTTATACACACAGATACACATACACATTCACACATGCACACACATACACATGCAGACACATTCACACTCATACACATGCAGACATACACATGCACACACATGCAGACACACACATGCACACACATACACATGGAGGCACACACATGCACACACATACACATGCAGACACATGCACACACACTTATACACACTCATACACACGTGCACACTCACACATTCACACATGCATACACATATACATGCAGACACACACATGCACACTCATACACATGGAGACACACGTTCACATTCACACATGCACACACATACACATGCAGACACACACATGCACACTCATACACATGCACACACACATGCACACTCATACACATGCAGACACACATGTACACTCATACACATGCAGAAACACACATGCACATACATACACACACATGCAGACACACATGTGCACACACATACACATGCAGATACACACATGCTCATTCACACATGCACACAAGCAGCAGTCCTATAAACAGGGGTCATGTGCAAGAGGAAGCTAGCACTGTTCTCTAGGCATTAGCCTTCCTCACTGCTGCTCTGCGCATGTGCAGTTTCATGGGCTGTGTGACCCATGGGAAACCTCGAGGTTTGGGAAACCCAAGAGAAAGACATTGCATTCAGCTTTAACAAATGAATCCGGTCTTCAGAGTGTGTGACGGTGGGAGGGAGGGAAAGCAGTGTCTTCTGAGCTGGCTTCACAGATCTGCCTGGACTATCCAAAGGACAGACTGTGCTACATGGGACAGCACTGGCCCACGGTTAACCGAGCAGGAACATGCTCCTGTCTGCATGAACTAGTATGTTTGAAGCAAAGATTATTCTGGACCTTCACAGCCCGATCAAATTGAACTCCAAGGAATTTATCAGTATCTAGTTTTCCTTTTCTCTAAGTCATTTGGTGAAATGTTATAAATATGCATGTAAACACAATATGATTTCGATGATGAATACACAAGGCACAACGTCTACACATCCAGCTGCATACTGTGTCATTTACCTAGGCATTTAATGTGTCAGGAGTAACAATGATTTTCACGAGTTTATGAACTGCTTCTGATGACTCTCCAAGTGGAATCTTGGCTTTCAGTGTCCATTGCTAATACTAGAATATTTTCTAGCTGTGCAGAATTTCTGTCTACTCTTGTTTAGTCATGCTGGGATTGAACTCAGAGAGCGCCTCATGCAATTCCAGGCAAGCACCTACCAACTTAGTGACTGCCCAGACATGGTCTCACTACGTATTTTATATATATATATATATATATATATATATATATATATATATATATATTTCCCACCTGCTGGGATCAAAGGTGTACTCTTAGCTAGTTTTGTTTTGAGGTAGGGTTTCACTTATGAAGTCTAGGATGAGCTAGTACTTGAAATCCTCCTGCCTCAGCCTTCAAAGTGCCAGGACTACAGGTAAGCGCTGCCACGTGCAGCCTGCTTGTGTTTGGTTAGGTATCAGGGTGAAGTGCTTGTTGGCACAGCAGTAAACAAGGTAGACGGCACCGGCCCCTGATCCCTGTGCTCTTCTCCCCAGCGCATCACTGATGATGGCGTGGTGCAGATCTGCAGGGGCTGCCACCGGCTACAGGCTCTATGCCTCTCGGGCTGTAGCAACCTCACGGATGCATCTCTCACAGCCTTGGGCCTGAACTGCCCCAGACTACAGTGCGTATGACCCCTTTTTGCTTTTTGGCTCCGAGAGGACTGGGCTGCCACAGGGGAGAGGTTTGCCAGCTCTCAGGGTGGTAGAGCCAGGAAGTGTTAGCTGGGCTGCAGTATGACAGCGCCTATGCCTGTCAGGGGCCGATGGGTGTGCAGCACAGCTGACTCTCATGTAGTTTCTTGGTCTCTTTCATGTGTTTCTTCACATTTTATCTCATGTTGTTACACTTTGGCTTTGGCCATCAGACTGATCTGGTGGTGTGTGGACTGGTTGAATGTCTTTGCTAACCCTGTCACTAGATGGGTAAAGGGAAGTCTCAGCTGCTTGCCTGTCATCCTCCTGAATATAGGAAGAAAAGTTGGTCCTCAGGGTAGAGTACTACTGTCCACTGCCCCAAACACCAGCTCTGCACACACAGGAGCAGGATGTAATGAAGCCAACTCTCAGTAGGCCTGTGCCACCCTGATTTAACTAAACACATTTGCATGAGTAGTCACTCCAGGAGAAACCGAGGCCCAAAGGCAAGTCAGTTTATCCTGCGTCTCATGGTGGATAATGAGGAAAGCAGTGATCTGTAGACTCTACTTCAGAACCAATAGTCTTAACCCAAACTATACAAAGAGGCAGTAGAGAACATTTTATCTGTTTTTACATTGAAACCGTTTCAATTCTAATGAGGATTAACTCATGTTTTTCATTGCCTACACTTTCCTAGAGGGTAACTAGAGCAGAGTTCTTGTCAGCATGTCTGGGGCAAGTTCAGTCCCAGCACCACAAAATAAATACCGTGGGTCGCGAGATGATTTTGTTTAGCAAGTTCATTTTAATTGTGTTCTAAAACCACTGCGTGAGTGGGCTCCTGGTTCCCTGTGATGAGAGAGACGTTAGGACTCTGCTCCACTCCAGAGGCCCTGCTTGCAAGACCCAGAGTGACACGACTGGGAAGTGGCTCAGTATCCCACAGAGAGAGCAGACTGGAGAAGGTGCACCATGCAGTGTTTCTGTGGCTAACCTGGCGCTGTGTGTTTTCTCCCTCATGCCCACTTCCCAGAGTTCTGGAGGCAGCCCGATGCTCCCATCTGACCGATGCAGGCTTTACACTGCTAGCTCGGGTAAGGCATCAAGTCTGAGACAAAACCATGCTCTAATTCAAAGTGACTCCAGGTAGTTTGGGGAAATCCAAAGAATCCAACACTTAGCTTGAGAAGAGATGGCCATGATGACCTTTGTACTTTTTTCAGCTGGTCAGGACTCTAGGGATACCCTGGCAGGTGTGTCCAACTTCTCGACATGACACTGGCATTTACGAAGTTCATGCTTAACTGTACAATTGAGTTACCAAGAACTGTTGGGCCACATCCATAGCTCTCTGGAGCACACACTGCCTACAAGCTGAATGCCTTCATAGAGTTCAGGCCTCACTGTTCCTCTCAGCCAGCGAGATCCACCTTGAACAAAACCCCTCTCCAGTGAGCTCTCTGTATGAACCCAGGCTGGCCTCTGCTCAGCCTCCCTGCCTAGGGCTGTGCTCTCCCTGTCTTCCGTACTGCCTGTGGTACCATCTGCATCCTCCTGTCCCCACCTCCTACAGAGGAGTCTGACTATGGTGAGGGAAAGTGTGACAACTCCCTCAGTTGAGATGGTGATGCTGGGAGGGTTTCCAGGGTGGAGGTAGCCACGCCCACTGTTCAAACTGACCTTGGCTCACTCTGAGCTGCTGCTTTGGGATAGCAGCAGGAATAGGATCCAGTCCTCAGTGGGATGAGTGAGCCTCAGGGCAACTCTTCATGGGCCCACACAGTAGTGTGTCTTGTGGTCTGTTTCAGAACTGTCATGAGCTGGAGAAGATGGACCTTGAAGAATGTGTCCTGGTGAGTGGACTGCTGGCAGCCCCTTAGGGCTGCTCTGCCACTGCTAGGGGCCTGGCATTGTAGCAAGCATAGGGTACCACTACTACCCAGCATGGTGGTGGGGATCAGGCCCTCATTAGGACATCTGTCATGGGATCTGTAAGTATTTGGCAGTTCCACATGTAAGAGAGTACCACCCACTTCCAAGCAGAAGCGGGATTTCCTTTTATTTTTCACAAAGCTTCTGAGAGAAATGAGCCTGATGTTGGGTGATAGGGTGTCACAGGAGGGTGTTCTGGGGAACCCCCTATCCACAGCGTTTATGTCCTGTCCTTCCCCGAGGCTCCCTCAGGCACCAGAAGCAAGGCCAAACAGCAGTGTGTCTTCCACGGAGTTGACAGTTTGAGCCCCAGTGTCCTTGAATGAGGTTTTCCTTTGCTTTCTGCTCCCTCCGAGCCCCACACTCAGGAGACTCGAGGACTGTGTGTTAGGTCCTGGTGCAGAAGCCACACTGATTGTGTTTCTTTCTAGATTACCGACAGTACTCTGGTCCAGCTCTCTATCCACTGTCCCAAGCTGCAAGCCCTGGTGAGTCTGAGCTACTCGTGAGACTTAAGAATGTCCTCGGAATGAGAAGGACCCTCCCCCACAGCACATGCCATGGGGTCCACTTTGTGTAAAGCCACTATCATTCTTGCTCTCAGACCTTCTTGCTGGGCTAGCCTGGGCTGTGGGGCATCTGAACATTACTTGTATCGAAGGCAGGGAGAGAAGCTGACAAGAACTCACAGCCCCATTGATTCACTTAACCTCTCGTTCACTGACAGGATATGAAAGCTCAGTGTAAAATACCATCACCTGGGGGCAGAGACTGGGGCCCGCCCCGCTGGGTTTGCTGCTCCCACTCACACAGCCCTAGGGGAAAGCCATCTGGGCCCTCTGCATGGTGTAGGGGTCCTGTAAGGACAGGGCCCATAGCTGTTCTTGGAAATGCCTTCCAATGACCGGAGTTCTCCCCAAGGGGTTTCCGAGCACCAGGGGACCACTCTCAATACGGCCCCATTTTTATATATACTGCTTTTAGAAATGGGAGTTAAGACTAAAACTATGACAC
Organism: Grammomys surdaster; assembly: GCF_004785775.1. Taxonomy (NCBI): domain Eukaryota; kingdom Metazoa; phylum Chordata; class Mammalia; order Rodentia; family Muridae; genus Grammomys; species Grammomys surdaster. The sequence goes on from NW_021604620.1 coordinate 8,951,145, forward strand.
CACAGTGAGTCAGGTGGTATGAGGTGTACAGCTGTGATCTTAGCTCCTCAGAAGCTGCCACAGAAGACTTCAGATGTAAGCCCAGCCTGGCTGGCATGTAGAGACCATATTTCAAAGAACAAGATAAAAAAAAAAAAAGAAAAAAGAAAAAAAAGAAAGAAAAGAAAAGCTTACTTCAGAAACCAAAGAGCCCAAAGTGAAAACCACAAAAGATGATGGGCAGAGCATCAAGCCTGCAGTGAGACTACAACTCGGGGCTGAGGAAAAAAAACGGAAGAGACCACTGCAGGCTGCAGACTCTATTCACTGCAGTGTCCTGAGGGGTCCCCTGGCCTGGATTGTCCGTCAGCAACCCCATCCTGGCTCTGGAACTTGAATCTTTGTGTAAGGGATGAGTAAGCATATGGCTAAATACCCCACTAGACATCTACCAGTCCTGTAAACTGAGAGCAAATCCAGGTGCAGGTTTTATGTGAAGTGCATTTGCAGTATAGTGGGTCCCAAGTTTACATGGGCAGCTGGCTCAGTGATTGACATACAGACTGCACAATAGTATGGCCCCTGGCCAGTGACTCCTGGCAAACCCTTAGCAGCTCAGTAGGGCAGAGAAAAGACAGAATGAATGAAAAGAGTCTTCCCTTTCTGCTGGAAGTGCCTTCCTTAGCTAACCAGCTTCCTTGATTGATCAGGTGGCACACACTTTTGATCCCAGTACTCAGAGGGGCAGTGGTAGTTGGAGCTCTGAGTCTGAGGCCAGTTTGGCCTACACAGAGTTCCCAAACTACATAGAGAACCCTGTCTTTTTTTTTTTTTTTTTAATCTTCCTTATACTTTCTTACCTTACCACTGACTTTCAACTAAGTGCCCAGGCACAAACCTCTATTTAAATATTAAGAAGGCCAAGAGAAGATGGGGCAGCCAGCCGGGGACCTTAAGGCCATGGGACTGACTGAGTCAGTGGGTGGTTTTTGCTTTGTACATCCCAGGCTAGGCTTTGTACATCCCAGGCTATGCTTTGTACATCCCAGGCTATGCTCTAAAAGAGCTGATAACAAGGGATGCTGAGATAGGAATAAATCCCAAAGAACCTGTTTCTGATCAAAGGACCAAGGGGGAAGGATGGCCTATGAAGATGCCTTTCTAACAGTCACTGCAAGCAGAGCTGTGCTTCTCCACCTTGCCAATACAGGGTGAATGGACAGCTAGGAGACTTTCATCTTTGCCCAGGGAGTGACAATCTGCAGAATCACCTGAGACCACACAGGCAGCCCAAACCTAGAGCCTCACCAGCCCTGAGCCAGGGCTGTCTGAAGGAGTCTGAAAAGCTACCTCCGCCTCCCAGTGACAAGGCACCTGCCCCATAGGCATCAGACTGCTCAGGATGGAGACTTGGCCATTGTATGTAGACCACAGGGCCTTACACCACAGCAACACAGTACTACAGACCTGGTGCAAGGAGATGTAATGAAGACGTCAGAACATTCTGGACACACAGAACAGTCTGGACTCATGAAAAGAGATGTTTGGTGGCAGCATGCAGATGACAAGTTCAGATTAACGTGACATTTTAAAGCGGACTTCAGAAAAATGTTCTCAGTAGAAATTATGAAGCCACGGTAAAACCAACAGAAAGTCAATGCCCATGAATAGATACAGTACATAGAACTACTCAGAAAATGAAAATCAAAAATCAATGAACAAGCCGGGCGATGGTGGCGCACGCCTTTAATCCCAGCACTTGGGAGGCAGAGGCAGGCAGATTTCTGAGTTCAAGAGTTCGAGGCTAGCCTGGTCTACAGAGTGAGTTCCAGGACAGCCAGGACTACACAGAGAAACCCTGTCTCGAAAACCCCCCCCAAAAAAAACAAAAAAAACCCAAAAAACAAAAAAACAAACAAACAAAAAAAGCAGAGTGGAGGACCCAACAACAGAGAGGCCTAGTCTTGGCAAGTGAGCACAGCGTTTAGAAAACAAAGGGGGTGACTTAGGGGAGCAGGAACAAAAGATGTGACAGTTACAGTATCACAGTTAGAACCGAAACAGGGCTAAAAAGTCCCAAGCTGGTAACATGTTCCTGTAGGCTGAAGCTGATGAGATCTTGGGCAGATACTCATCACTGGCCATCTTCCAACCACCAAAGCCAGTTCCTCACGAGGATCCTTGGGTGGACACTGGCAAAGGCCAAGAATTCTCACCTTGTGGAAATCTCCTTGAAGTGCTGGGAGAACACTGGTGTGAATTTAAAATGAATCTACTACCACAGAAAGCCAGCCTGTGGGTCCTTCGTGTTACAGAACTGCTGCTGAGTATGTTAAAGGAAACACAAAAGTCAGGCATCCTGAATGGATGCGAGAGGCAGATATGCACGTCCACAGTAACGGGGGAATTACTCCACAGCAGTCAAGGGAAGCAGCCCACAGGTCTGTCAATAGGTAAACTCAGTATGCTGCATATGCAGAGAATGTTGTCGAGACAGAAGGAAATCCTGGCACATGCTTCAACATGAATGAGCTTGAGGACATGATACTAAGTGAAGTAAGCCAGTGGCATCAGAAGAAAGCAAAATAAAGCCCAAATTAAAGGACATGACATGGTAGAGCTCAGTGAACTGAGAACACAAACACCAGTGCAGTATCATAGCAACGCTGGCTGCTGCTTTGGAAACAGGCCCTAGGCCAGGCTGCTAGTATCAGCAGCAATCGGCTGTCCCTAAGTCTATCCAGGCTGAGTGTCCTGTATCTAAAATGGGGCCAAGGTGTTGGGCTTTTAGATTGTCTCACGATATACACTTAGATAATGAAGTACTTGAAGCTAGGTCCAAAATGTAGAAACAAATTCATCTTATGACTAACATGCATCTTTGACAATTGCTACTGCATTGCATTCTGTGGACTGCCTCATGTAAGGTTAGTTGTGGATTTCCTATTTGTAGTGATAATCAAAATTCTTTAGACTTGGAGAATTTCAAATGTTCACATTATGGATGCTAAACTTGTAGGAGGCACAACTACATAAACTTGGCAACATATTGAACAAATAACTCATTTGATGTAAAATAACCCAAAAACTTAAGGAAATTCACTTAGAATTCCTAAATTACCCCAAATGTACATGTAAAAAAAAGTAGAAATGCTATGGAATTTTTGCTTACAGTATTAACAGGATTTTATACTGATGAGCTTTCTGGGAGGTGTAACATAATTCCCAGGGACCTGGGATGGAAGAAAACCCCCATGAGCAGGCTGGGGGGGGGGGAGGAGGAAAGGATGTTTGCTGCCAAGTTTGACAACCCTCGTTTGATTTCTGTGAGCCAAATAGTGGTAGGAAAGAACAAGTTGTCCTCTGACCTCCACTGTGGCATGCCTCCCATGTTGACAAATAATGAAATGGCTTCCCTGGCCTGCACTCCTGTTGTGATCTCTTTTTACCTCGCCTGTTTCTTGCTACACTGAGCCTGACTTGTCCCCCAGGCCTGGGCATCACCCCAACACCTCAGACATTAGCTCATGGACTCTGTCACGCTCAACCTGTCAGTCACTCTAAGGCACTGTTCCCGTTTGCTCTTTACAACTTTTATGTTCGCGTGCATTTTCTATTTTCATAGTGGGGCAACTGTCCAGTCTGAAGTTATTATAAATGTGGCCATGTAAACTCACCCTCGTATTTCCGTAACCTTAATTACCACTTGCAAGAGGCTGGTGATACTTGACTAAGGTCAGGGTCTCATTGCATAGCTACAACTGAGTCATGGATGTTTGCACTCTTTAATGTGTGTACTGTGTGCTGGGGTACATGCATATGACTGTGGGTGCTTGTGGAAGCCAAAGGCATTGGATCCTCCTGTAGCTGGAGTTATCAGTTGTGAGCAGTATGTGCTTTTAACTACTGAGCCACCTCTCCAACCCTGTGCATTTTAAACAAGGACACTAAATCTACTGGCTTTATCAGTGACACCTCTACTCAAATTGGGCCATAAAACTGCTCAAAGGAGTAAACTCTGAACTATCCCCCTGAAACATCTTTCCTTGTTTCTGGTTGGAAAGTTAGCTGCCATGGTCTGGTGCGGCAAACCCAGGACTTTACCGGCTCCTCCATTTTGTGCTCTTAGAGAAAACCCCAGACTGTTTCCTATAGTACTGGAGAGGGTGGGAGTGGGGGAGATACGACAAGCTGTCAGTCAGATGAGGTGTTTGTAGTCTCCAGTCCTTATAGCCCTCCATTTATTCATGGTGACCCTTCCCACACATGGCACTAAATCTCCAGTATGTGCTTTCCAGAGGACATACCACACCATAGGAAGCAGTTACTCAGGGCGCCTGAGGAACTAACTTGGAATGAGGGTCCTGTTAAAGAATGTCTTTCCTCCCCAGAGCTTGTCCCACTGTGAGCTCATCACAGATGAAGGGATCCTACACCTGAGCAGCAGCGCCTGTGGGCACGAGAGACTCCGGGTACTGGAGCTGGACAACTGCCTTCTTGTCACGGATGCCTCACTCGAGCACCTGGAGAATTGCCGGGGCTTGGAGCGACTGGAGCTGTATGACTGCCAGCAGGTCACCCGTGCAGGCATCAAGCGTATGCGGGTAGGTGTAAGTCCCTCTTAGGCTCTCCTTGGCAACTGGGGGGTGGATACCCAGAAATCAACATTCAGGCTGGGGAGAGGGCTCAGCAGGTAATGGTGCTTGCTGTGGAGCTTGTCTTCCTGAGATCATGGCCAAGAACATGAACCAACTCAATGTTGGTTTTTGACCTCCACATACATGCTGTAGCATGCACTTGCCCTAGCAATGGACACAATGTTTATACAAACTGTCTGGTTACACATGTGCTACCTTAGGCTTCTTCGTGCGCTCTGAGATCACTGCCACTTAGAGGAGTGTTTCAGAAAGTGCTGGGTTTGGGGGTGAGAGGGGGTTTAACAGGAATAGTTGTAGCTTACAGCATTCGGCCTGCCCAACATTACCGTCATCAATGTAAACGGATGAGAGGTTTTCCAAAGTTATACAGGAACCCTAATCCCATTTCCTTACAGGCTCAGCTTCCTCATGTTAAAGTCCATGCCTACTTTGCTCCAGTCACCCCTCCACCAGCAGTGGCAGGAAGTGGACATCGACTGTGCAGATGCTGTGTCATCCTCTGACAGCAGCTGCTGCGGCCACGGGCCCCATCCTCCAGGTTAGACCAGTCTCCTGACTGCGCCACCATCACCCAATCTCGACTCTCCATGGTGAAAGCATTACAGGTAAAAGACTTCGAGCAGCACAGATTACAGTAACTGGTGATGCTCTTCACCTTAATGTTGCTGGGATGCAAGCAAATCCAGGCCTGTGTCATCTACAGCAAGAGTGGTGTGGTGCAAGCTGGAGCCCATCCGAGGTGGGTACCTAGGCATATGAACCCCACCTGGCTTTGTCAGCATTCTACATATACACCTCCAGTGTTAGCACAACCTGAGCAGAGCAAAAGAGCCTGCTGGTCTTCTACCTGATCCTTAAGCCAGTGGCCTAATGTAATTCATAGCAATTCCTATTGATCTGCAGGACTTGTCCACTTTGAAGACTAAATAGCACCTTTATGAACGTGACTATACTGCAAACTCAGAATGGCTGCTAGTTTCATATGTAGAAACGTGTGTGAAAGGCATGTTAACATACTTCCATAAGACACCAAAGAAACAAGGCCTCTAAGCTGGGTGGGGCAGGATCTTCACCTTTCTGTTTGTGTAAACTCGTCATAACCAACTCTAGGGACCAAAACCAACCCCCTTTGCATCATCGATCCATTGGAAATGATAAGTCCTGCCATATGCTACAGCATATAGTGCATCTCTGTTGAAGGAAAGAAGCCAATTATGACCACACTTCTCAAAAACATTTGTGGGAACCTTGAGAAAATCCAGAATTAAGGCTTAAGTTATCTATAATCAAGTAAAAATAATGAATGGATGCATGTAGAATGGATGTGGTTTTTTTTCAATTTACTCTGAATTTTTAGAAACCATTTCAGAACTATTTTAAAGCTTTACACAAAAAAGTCAAATGAATCAAGTATTGGCAGCTTTCAAACCCACAAAGCCTCACCATGCTCACTGGAGTCAGATTGAGCAAATCCACTTACGCAGGTGCTCCTGTCCTTGGGACTGGAACAGGATGCTGTTTTTTACTATGGTGCTGCTGCTCTGTCCCACTGAGATCTCCCACCTTCAATATTAATGGTATCTGAACCTTCCCAGCGACACTCCCCAACCAGAACTGCAAAAATGAGCTTTTTCTGCCTCTGTGGACAGTGCTGAAGCATCTGTACAGACACAGTGACTCAGCTGCTTTCTAGGAGGGGGAGCAGATAATGGAAGCTCATCAGGTGAATCCTGTAAGCATTAGCTTACTGCGATGGGAAGGGTCCGCTGCCTCCTGACAGGCTGCTGTGCACCTATCACAGCAGCTACTTACCTGCCCCACTGTGTGTGGCAGGCAGGCGAGCGATGGAGGGAGCTGCTGAGTGAGCATGTCCTAGGCTTGCTCCAAGGAGTCACGAAACTCATTTCTATTAAATATCTGAGACAACTATACACATTTTTTTCTGAGCTAGAATGTGGCCCATTGCAGATGGTGGACTTGATGTTCAGTGACCATGACTTCAAGCCTACAAGAGCCTGGTTTTTCTCCTCTAAGTGTGCAGCAGGCAGTTCCTGTAACTATTTGTCGTGAGTTGCATCGCCTTTGTGGAAATCAGGATGAAGGTCTTACACCATGCACACTGAAGGCAGCCCTTGATTCCATGTGATCTCAGATGACACCAGGGCAACGTGATTTGAAATGAGTGACATGTTTACAAAACAGCAACGTGATTTGAAATGAGTGACACGTTTACAAAACAATCAGAAAACATTTATTACAGTGAACTGTACATCCTATAACCAAAGTAGCAAACTGCTGGTGCCGTGGGCCATGTACAGTTTCACTGAGATGGACTAGCACTTGGTGCCTCTCAGCACAATTTCAAGTCTGAGGAGCTTGTAAGTACTTTCACCCCACTTCTACAACCTGATAAGGAATTCAAAATAGCACACAGCATTAAATGACATTTATTGTTCCATAAATCATGAGATCCAAAAAGGAAAGCTACATAGACAAGCGAAATTCTAAAACAATTAGGAGATAAATCCACTTCTTTCCCAAGTAAGTGAATGGTACAGAAAGCATGTGGTCACACAAAGCAAAGGGAAGGACGGACGGGAGCGCTCCCTCCTAAAGGGCCTGCAGGGCTACTGCACTGCGGAAACCCAAGAGGACAACATCGAGACAGTTTGTTTTGTTGCAAGTAATTATTCCCCAGTATGAATAAAACAAACTGTTAAAGCCTTTACCCACTGAAATAGTCTGTCTTCTGGAAGAGATTTCACTTAAAACTTAATTATTCCTACCCACCTGAACAACAAGGGTCAGACAAGCGGATTCACAGCCAGCAGCTGAGCAAATGGGCAGAGACGCTACATAATTCAAATGGAAGGAAGTTTGTTAAGACCCGGATATGTGACAGGCCTCACGAGAGGTTGTGAGTGGGGAGGTGGGAGGGGATGGTGGTGTGCAAGCACACGAGTCACAGGCACACCTGTTACGGACAAAGCAGGAACGATGCAGAGTATAGAGTCCCCACCAATCACCACACTACCTATCCATGATTGTACTGAAACCCAGTGTTTGAGGAGGGAGAAGGGGAGGGTTTATGGAACATTTTAGTGTCTTGTTATGACATCTAGTGTTTCCATGGGTAATTTTGTCTCATTCAAAAAAAAAAAATCCCTTTAACATCATCAGAAACTATCAACAATGATACTGTTTCCCCCATTCCATCACCTAGTTCTGATGTCTGGGGAAAGGGCTTTTAGACATGGTTAAGAACAGAGCCGGGCACAAGACAAGCAGTGCACACCTGGAGTCCTAGCTTCTTGGGAGGCTCAAGTGGGGGAATGGGGAGACAAGAAAAGGAAACCACATTAGTTTAAAAGGCAAGGAGGTTTCAAAGGTGAAATTCAGAAACTAAAATGCTAAAACTGGAAGCGAAAGCCAAACGCCCAAATCTCTGTACCTATTAGGGTTTACACTGACCTCGCACAAGCTATGGCTGACAGTGCAGTCTGCTCATCCTCTGGGCTCTTCTCTGGTCTGGCATGATCCCCTCTGATGTACACCTTCAGACATGACTGCTTCTGAGAAGGTGCTTAGCCTCTTACCTGACCAATACGGCCGTGTCAGCCTAGTACAGAGCAGCTCCCCCAGATGCAACCCTATCTTCTCCCCAGATCAGCATAAAGGTCAGGCAACAAAAGCCAAACTGGCACAGAAAGGTAAATGCCCACGGTTGAGTTTTACATTCAATTCAAACCGCATACAGTGTGAAAAGCAGCAGCGACTGCTTCTGGGAGGTTCTGTCCGCTGGCCCCTGCCAGGGAAGCAAGTACTTGTGCCCACCATGGCTAGGAGCTGGTTGCATGTCACCTGACATGCTCGCTCTCTCGAGGATGCTGGGGCTGTGGCAGTGACAATGAGGAGACTTGTCTCTCCTACAGCTCATTAGGAAGGTCATCTTGTGTTTTCAATATGAAACATTTCACAGTAAAATCCAATCCCAAGACTTCTTGGATTCAGTCTTCACACACTTTTAAGCATGACTTTATTTGGTACTGAATAGAGTTCAGTCTGTATAAGGTATCACTTCAAAATTATGTGAATACCATCATTATTTTCAGCTGAAAAAAAAAACAAGATGGGGGAGGGGTTAAAACTTTTAACTAAGCTTAAAAGAGGAACAGGATTAAAACTGACAGCACTGTTCTAGCTCTTCCCTCAGACACACTCCCTGTAGCACTGCTCAGGGAGCCCAGGTGCAGCATTTGCCAGCTCTAGGCCAAGGGCTTAAGAGAGCAGCAGCAGATACACTTGTATGCTAGGACAAAATAGGCCAAAGCACTGTGAGGGCAGAGCTGAGAAAGCCCTGCAGAAAACATGCAGGCAGCTGCAGGCTCTGCTGTAGATGGACGTCTCTTTGTTGGAAAACTGGACCCTCAGAGGCAGATAGATATAGCAACACCTAATGGCCTCAGAGAGTCAGGAGACTCAGAGACGGTGTCCATGTGGATGAAGAAAACTAAGGCTGGAGAGACCCTGTGGGAGCCAACGCTGCAAGCACTCACTGGCTTCACAGGACATGAGCTGCTTGGGTTTTTTAATTTTGCAAAATAAAAGCTATTACATTTTAAAATGAAAGATGTTTCTTCACGGAAGCAGGGAACCAATTCACTACTGTCTCACATGTGCAGGTGTCCACATAAGGTAGCCTGAGGGCCAGTCAGGTAGGTATAAAGCAAATTGTATTTTCAAACCCCTTTGGGCAGCACCTTTCCAGAGTCACTACCATGTGACTCAAGACCGCTTCCTCTTCTGGGGTGGGGTCTGTGCTGAAACTAGTGTAACTGGACTTAACCCGTGTTCTGCCTTTCTCCGCTAACCTTGTAGTTTGGAGCACACTTGACCTGGCCTGGATCTCTTCCCACACTGCTCCCTAATTAGCTCTGTACAGCCTGCCCAGCTTTTAGTTACACTGACATCTGAACATTTCTAAATTAGTACCTCAAACTCAAGGCACCTCAGAATGGTACAATTAGCTGCCTGCTTGGCATACCAAGTTGACTTGCCTCTTTGATGAGGCAGCCACTGGCCCTGGCAGTCACAACTACTGTCCCTCCAAACCAGGAGCCAACTGAGCCCTGTCCCGAGTCCATACACTACTTTTTGCCTCTGGCCCCTATTGACTCCCTGTTCCAGTTTTGCTGTCTTGTCATTTTTCTCCACAGTGAGAGTAGAAAAGGAAACCCAATCCCATTGCTCCTTGTTTAAGCTACTTCACTGACTTCCCTACACATGTGAAGTAAGAGCCAATGACCACCATCGCCTGCCATCCCTGCATGCCAGAGCCTGCCTCTCTCCCCGACCCCTGTGCTCTGCTCACCCTCACACTGCATGGCCTTCTTACAGCTTCACAGAAGCCTAGTGCATTCTTCTGCAGGGTCCCACTCTGCCCTGGGTTAGCCCTGTGGCCAGCTCTTCCTTTTCCAGACCTTTTCCAGACCACCCCCTCAGAAAAGCTGTCTGACAGCTCTATGCTTACCCTATTCCCATAAGCCCAACGCGTTCTTATTCCTGCATGACACCTACTACTGGTCAATTCCTGTGCCTGTGGCCAATTCTGACTTTTCCCCACTATAATGGAATTCCCTGAGCCCTTATTCCATTCAAGCACCAACAGAGTGCTGTCTCAGAGAAACTGCTCAGCAAATACTGGCTGAATGGACTGTTTGGTTTTAGGTCATCTACAAAAACCAATCCTTTCTATACTGCATGCTAATTTCTATTACAAACACTAAAAATACTGTCCATCCACATTCCAACCTCTTACAAATCTACAACGATGTACTTTTCAAGAATATGCATATACACATGAGAGCTTCTAATCAGGGCACACACACATAGAAAATACCTTTTACTGTGGAGAATAAAAAACAAGTCTCATCTTGAAAGTTCTGAACCATCTAGAAGGATAAAGCAGACATGTAAGTATAATTAAGATCTACCAGTCCTTAACTGACCAGAAATGACTTAAATGTAGAGTTAAAGGACTACAACATAATCTACGCATCTTTCTTACACAATCAGACAATCCTAATCATTCCTGACGGCAGTATGAGAAAGTCAGTTTACACCTGTCATTTGTGAGCCACTGAGAAGCATATTGTGCCAGGTCCTGTGAATGTGACTTCAAGATTATACAGGCTGGTTCCTACTTTTACTGCTTGTCAGTGACACAGCTGGAGCACGGGTGGGTTGTACTTCTAATAGTAAATGTTTTAAAAATGCTGCTCTTCCAACAGTGTACAAAAGGAGAACAAACCTAATGCCTCATCTCAGAGAAAGGACCAAAGTCTGCCACACACATAAACCTTAGGGCTCCAGGAAGTATCTGAGTTCAAAAGGTTAGGGAAAGTCCAGCCCGCTTTCCCTGATTGTATGCTACTAGGATACTATTTTGATCCGACCTGTTTAAAAATGGCTACATTTAAAAATGACTATTGCAAGAGAGGCCAGCAGCATTGCTTCCATTCCGACACTCTATGAGTGCCCCTACAGCACGAGGGGACTACTGCCTGTTTGATTTACCTGGTCACTAACAAGAATGTGGATACCAGTGGGGCCCTGTCTGTAAACCTGGTTAATTTGGTGGAAAGGAATATTAAACACCAAGGCAAGTTTTCGAGCAACTTCTGAGGCAACCATTTCTTCCAAGTAGATTGCATGATAAACTGAAAAAAAGAAAAATAGCACTTTAGCAATACTATTTGATGTTTTATACTTGATCTATACAGTCTATCTTTTCAAAGTGCCAAAATAATAAAATTCAAATTTAGAATCAGGGACAAGGTAACATTTCTTTCTTTGCCCCTTTAAATTCTCTACCCACCTATTTGAAGTATAAGAACACATTATTTATGCTCATGTATAATAAATACTAACCCTGTATAAAACTATGACTTTCATTTTTCTACAACAGCTTCATATATTGAGGGGTAAAAAAAAAAGCATCAGGAATCAGAGTAATCACGGCAATGGGTTGGGGCAAAGGATGAAAAATATGTACATGGGTTACAGTGTCCTGCTGCAGACACAATGGGAGGAGCATGCTTTATATATTATGTCACAGCCAAGTTTAAAAAAACAAAACTCTAAAAGGAGTCTAAACCAGTAATCCTCCAAATGAGGACATAAGACTAAAAATGACCTGTGTCACCTCCTGTACACACACAAAGTTAAAGGACATGGAGACAGCACTCTATGAAAAGTAAGGATACAGAAAATGGAGTCTGGTTCTTCCTTAGAAAGTCCCAGCCTTCAACATTCACCGTCTGACATTTCTGTCCATGCCTTGAACACAGCAGCACTCTGAATCTGTGTGTTAGTGTCAGTGAAGTGTGTCCTGCTCAAACTGACTCAAACCGGACATAGGCCTCACCAGGGACGTGAACAGCTCCACACACAGGAACAGTACTAATTACACATTTCAAAAAGCTTAGGATTAGAGCTCAAAACTAAAGGCGACTCTGAAGGATCACCATTATCAATGTTTGGTGACATGTGCCTGGCCTCTGGCTATTTTAATAAAGTGGACACAACTTTCTGTTTACAGGAACAAGGCCAAAGGTATTGTTCATATGCCCTCTGTGGCTTCTTCAAGGCTGTAATAGAGTGCAGAAAAGCCCCTGTATGTGAAGTGTTACTACCTGGTCTTCAGCTCACTAAATTTGAATGGTTAAGGATAAAATAAAGGTCTCCCATGTCTCCACCTACGCCCCTACAACACTCATCTCTGAGGACACATATTCCCTAATCCACTCCTGGCAAAATGTGAGTGACATACATGACGTTGATACAGAGTTCCTTTAAAAATCTTATGTCCTTGGTCTTAAAGGCCACAGCTGTGATTATTGCTCTTCCATTCATTTAAAGCAATCCAAGCCATGAGGCATTTCTCAGAGCTCCACTACTACTAGGTACCTCTTAGTACCTAGAAGGCTGTAATACATGTTTCCCTGAAGCTGAATGTCACCGTCATTCTATTTCAGAATGTGAGGAGAGGGGACATTACTACCACCATACAAATGAGAGCAAGGCGTGCTCATGCACATCGGAAACCTTGGGACTCTGGAGGATGAAGCAGGAGAATGGCCAGCTTAGACTACCTAGTAAGACCTGGTCCCAACCTCTCAATCTCAAGTGTTTCTAATCAAAGGAGGGAGGAAAAAGGAGACGGGAGAGGCCAGACTGCTTCATACTGTCCAACTGAGATGAATCTGCAGGGCAAAGAAGCCCTCCTCAGTCAGAAGGTAAACTATACGGCTTGTGCTAACACTGACCAATACACAGCTCCCACCATCCTGCCTGCACGGCACACTGGGAAAGACTATTATACTGACCTGTCTTTGTTCATGTGTGATAATCAGGAGTTGTGTCTCCTGCATCCCCACCTAGTTAGTGAAATGGAGGGGGAACCCCCGCCCCCCAAAAAAACAAAACAACCACCTCTTTGCCCAGCAAGCTGCCAATGTGACATTCATTCAGAAAGGCCTTAACGAGTTCAAGTTATTGTAGTGATTGCTGGGAATTTCTTACATAAAAATCACATCAAAGGAGATCTACAGCATGCATAGTTGAGGACAAAGAAGGTTCTAGTTCCCTCCTTTCCCCAGGACTTGGGCCTACAGCTGTTCCTGTCAGCTCGGCAGTCCTGCGCTCACATCAGACAGTCTGAGGGAGGACAGGAAGGAAGTGCCCTCAATACCCACCGCAGGGCGTCCCACCGCCACTTTCACCTCCACTGCCTGCAGCTTGTGGCTGCCCTTGCAGTACAGTGCTACTCGGCTGCTCCTGGCAGACATAGATGGTTAAGCGGGGCCTAACCGACCTGTAATCAGAAGATGCCGTCAATGAGACTTAGGGCAAGCTGCTTCAGCATGTACAATCAACAACTACAGGAATCTACGGTCTAGTTTTCCTTGTGAGAACTTTTACAGTGTTATTTTATTATGCAAAATAATTTTCTAATAAAAATATAAAAACCACACACCTCACACCAACTATCACAGGTCCAGACTCTAAACCACTGAGATGGTCTGTCAGATGCTGGTAAATTTAAGTTTTAAGATGATTAAGCAATGTGAAATCAGTAAGGCCCGCGTTTACTGAAGCCTCGGCACACAAGTCTAGAGACAGCAATGGCAGCAGTGGCTCTCAACGGCAGCAGTCACAGCTCTAGCATTCTAATCGACACTTACAATTCACAGTTAATAACTGCTTAACAATAATCATGACCTTGAAAACCAGAGATTCTGTAGAGCTCACCTAAATTAGAAGTTTTGTTTTCTTGGCAACAAACCCAGTCGTCTTCAAGAAATCAGTCCTGCCCATGTGCATTGCTACCAGTCTTAGTCTACCTCTGCCCTCATCAGTGCCTGCCCTGAAGGTGTACACAAAACAGTCTTCTCGTGAGCACAATGCTGCCGAGGCTCGGTGGCACACACAGGCACACGCCAACCTAGCGTGGAAACACATTCTGCCCACCAAATCCCCCACACAGAGAAAAGTCCACTTTCAGCTCAGGCAAAACAGTCTATAGTATTTTACCTTGACTTCAGGGAATTATAGAGCCGAATTCCATCGGCTGCACCACAAATCTGAACTAAATCCTCCTTTGTCAGCTTTAATAAGTCGGCACCTGGAAAACAGCAGAGACCCTCAAATAAGCAAGACACGGATGGACAGAGCTGCTGCTTCACGGCAGGCTTCATCACACGGCTCTCTCTGCCTTTCTGAGCAGCACCAGGTGTCCTGGATCACACCAGAACACACATCTGTCCCGTAGAGAAACAACATGCTGTGGTAACAAGGTGCCCGAAGCTGATAAATCAGCGACCACGGCTAGAAGGCCTGTCTCCTCCCAATACTAGGTTCCTATAGTGCCTTTCTTTCCTTGTTGCTGGACTGTGGATAACCATATTTCCGACACCCCCTAAAACTCCTTTTTAAAAACATAAATGGAACATAAATGGAACACTGACATCTGGGGAACTTGCCCAAAGTCACCAGTGAGTGAGAAGCAGAGTGGAGAGTGCGTCTCATTACACCACAATGTGCAATACCAAGTTAGACACTGTAAAATTCCATCCCCACAGTCAGTTCTAATAGGAAAGCTTAGTACAAAATCACTGTCCCTTCAGATTGCTTCCATACGTACTTGGTGTCTAGGATTTGCCTCAAAAGCATCAAGAAGGGCAGTGTGTATAAGGGAGAAGTGGATACAAGACTGAGCAAGCACTGGGCAGCAGTGAAGTTGGGATAGTCAGAGGAAGTCTTTCATGTACTCAATACTATATTCAGAGACGTATACAAAATCTTTTTACTCTTTTAATATCAGTCAAGACCCATACTTCCAAAATGAGGGTATGACTTCATATAATAAACATGTCCCATATGTAGCAAGGTAATGGGGTTGCTTCACTCACTCACTCGCTCACTCGGCTCACTCACTCAACTCACTCACTCGGCTCACTCACTCGGCTCACTCACTCACTTGGCTCACTCACTCGCTCACTCGGCTCACTCGCTCGCTCACTCACTCACTCACTCGGCTCACTCGCTCACTCACTCACTCGGCTCACTTGCTCACTCAACTCACTCACTCACTTGGCTCACTCACTCGCTCACTCACTCACTCGCTCACTCACTCACTCGGCTCGCTCACTCCTCACTCACTCGCTCGCTTTGTTTCATAGGCCAAATGAAAGAGCCTGAGAGTCCTAGCTTATAAAGAAATAAGAACCAGAGAAGCCTAATTCCCATGAGATGTGAGCCTGTTTGCAGTCACTCTTGGAATGATAGAGGTTCCCTGTCTACTAGGGTCACACAGCTCTGAAGCAGGGCTCCCAGTTGTGACATCTGTAACTCATGAAGACGTGTATCCCAGCTGGTGATGGTGAATCCCAGCTCTGACACGTGACTGACCCCCTAAGAGACCTGTTATTCTCTTAAGTGCTGTGGCTCACTCAGGTGATGTGCCAAAGAGCAGCTCTGCGTGAACCCTCCAAAGGAAGTCCCCAGATTAAGGAAAACACAATGCCAAGCCCTGTGATCACTGTGTACAAGGAAAAAAGTCTTAGAGCCCCACAGAACATGGAGTTACATGCAGGTCCCAGACAGCAAAAGCCATTCGTTCTGTTTGCTCTTCAGCCACTTGCCCTATATAAGGGCTCATGAAATCCTTCTCTCATACTAAATTCTATAATTTCTAGCTTTTCACACATTAAAGGCTTTATTTAATCATATAAAAATATGGATCCCAGCAAGCAAATTGTTTCTACGTGGAATTTTAATTTTAGAGTTCAAAAGCTACATGGGGAATAAGTACCCAGTGTACAAACAATATAATAAATGACATAAAAAAAAATCACTGTTTGTAAAACCAGGCTTTCCTTTGTGCACAGATATGTCTGTCCTCTTAAACTGTTTCCACAGCTCCATATACAAGCAAACAAGCAAAAGGAATGCTAGCTGCCACATCTCTGTGGTCCAGCATTTCTCAGAATGTTGGGTCAGGACTCATTAGCAAATGCCCCTGCTTCCCTCATGCTCTCTCATGCCCCACTACCTGGGGCAATGCTGTCTGACACTGAAAGTCCCACCAGAACATTCCCTTAGTTTCCTGTGTGGATAAAGAACAGGCTGCCTATGACACACATACCTGAGCAAAGCCACACAAATGAGAGAATTGCTCTATGTGAAAAGGTTTAAGCCAACAGGACACAGGGTAGCCTTATGGGACCTGAGCTCATAAGGCCAAGGAAGAAAAGGCCAGAATCTAAGGGTCACATACTATAGGGCTTCATTTGTTTAACATTCTCAGAATGACCAATCATAGGCAGGGCAGTTCAATGTGTGTGGCAAAGAGGTGGTGGTGGTGGTGGTGGGGATGAATTTACTATGAGGCAGCAAGACAGATGACAGTACCTAGATAGACATTCACGCTACATGCATGTGTATCTTAAGTGCAGTGGTAGATGCACAGAGCTACACTCACTGCACAGTGATAGACCTATACATCCATGGTATTAGTGTTGACTTCTGTTTACAACAGTATATTACAGTTTTGTGAGAAACTGAGAGAATGTGTGCTAAATTATCTCCCAACTGTCTTTGCAGGTTATCATTAAACAAAATATTATTTCAAAGTAAGTTAGCATTGGGACTGAAGAGATGGCTCACCAGTTAAGAGCACATGCTGCTCTTGCAGAGGACCTAAGTTCAGGTCCTAGCATCCATGTTGGGGAACTCACAACCACTAAATCCAGCTTCAGGGGATCTGATACTTCTGGCTTCTGTGGGCACCTACACTCACATGCATATAACCCAGAGACAGGCACATACGTGCACGCACTCGTGCACACACATATACATATATAAACACACACAAAATACACACACACACACATAAAATTTAAGTAATAAAAAAAATAGAATGAAAATACCACGGAGAACTAAACACATTGCAATGAGTGGAATTTCCTGGTTTGGAGGAATTTGTTACTACAATGGAGGAAAACTGAGAGATAATTTTTTTTTCTTGTTTGTAATAGATTTCTCTAAAATTATTTCAAAGGTTTCAAAATTCTTAGTTAACAAAAGCAGAAAAACATACAAATAAAATATTCTCATGCATGCACACAAATATACATACCTGAAAAATTAGAGAACAGTCTTGTGTAGGAAGAGAACCTATTTTTGAGCAGCCACTGCTGTGTTTCCTGGGTTGTAGCTGAAGGCTGAATTTGCTATTAATTAAAAAAAAAAAAAAAAGGAGCATAGATAAAACTAACTAGTCAAGCTTTAAAACGTCATTGGCTGTCATGAAGAATATTTAAGCAAAACTCAAAAGGCTTTAAAATCTGAAGTCAGAACACAACTTGATGAATGAGTGGCCCACATAATTTGGTGAGAATCTTTATATTTAATGGTTTTAGGGAAAGATACTTACTTCCCCAGACGCTTGTGCTGCTCCATCTCCCTGGTGATTTGGGGATGAAGAATTGCTGGAGAAAGGAAAAGGAAGGAATGGTTTGTGATGTTTTTGTAAGTTAAGAAATTAAAGGCTATCAGTGCACAGGCAGTCTGAGATAGGACAACAGAAGAAAGAGCTGTGTAAGCTTGCAACAAGAATGCAACCCAGGAGGGAGTCGGAGGACAGGGTGCAGGCACAACAGCAGCACCGCCATGTGTGAGGTTGGCCCTGGGAAGTGTTCCCTTGAGTCTTTATATGGGTGCCAGGAAAATGGGGACAGTATACATTCGTTTTAGTTAGGAAAATATGTGAAATCAAATAAGAGAAACAGCTAAAAATAACCATAAAACATTCTAAGAAAAAATGAGGCTATAAGAAACAGTGATCCTAACTAAACAGACAAATCTTCCTTTTTAGTTAATATATCTGCCCACGAGTACAGGAAATGAAACAAACATGCGAGTCAAAGGCATGAAGACAACTGCAAATGACTGCCCAGAGGACATGCACCTCCCTACTGCTGAGCGGGGTTCCCTTCTCAGCACTGCTCCCCATATCCTACTCCCCATGTCGCCTCCCTACATCTCTACTCACCAGATCTTAAGCCCCTTCCAGTAGGAAATTGTCTGATCTTTTATATATCTCAGTAAGTAGGACCATGCTGGAAACACAGTTGGCTCTCAGGAAACATCTAGACAACTAAGGCACACAATTCCAAGCTCATCCTAGGATCACAGTTGTTTGCTCACATACCCAGACAGGAAACACAAGAGACCTCGTCTATGTTACACACTGGCTCTCTGGTCCCTTGGTCCAACCACTATGTGCTAATAGGCTCCTGGCTAGGTGTTCCATCTCCACAGAAGGAAAATGAGATTTTGTCATTTTTCTTACCAGATCTTGTCAACAAAAGACCTACATAGAGAACTTTCCCCTGCCATCTCAAGCTTTCTTAATTTTTCTGTCCCATAAGAAACTTCTTAAAAGCAGGAACTTCTGAGCTACTGTCCTCCAGCAAGCCAAAGGAGCCAAAGGCTTAGAGAGGCCTCGGGCCTATGCAGCTCCCATTCTGAGCTCCCCAAACTCTCAGCTATGAAAGCCAAGTAACACACTTAACAAAACCCAGAGGTCTTGATTTGAAAGCCATTACAGTCTTTAAAAAAAACAAAAACAAAGATCTTTCCTTTAAATCTTAAACACTCAACTAAAACTACATTTGCTGAGAAGGTAAGAAACAGTACAAAAAATAACCTTTGACGTGTGATAACTCAAAGCCCACTGTGCTTTGTAATCAATGTAATCTTAATATATTCCTATCAGAACCTCCCATCAAGCACTCACCCCGAGTCCTTAACTGAACTCTATTAATGCTTTCTTAAATCTCTCAAAGACAATTCCTTGGCTCTATCTTAAAAACTCCTCTTCCCACTTTGTCAGGCAGGGTCTTGCTATATAGCCCCGAGGCTGCCCTCGAACTGGAACTCTTCCTGTTTCAGTATCTGAAGAAAATGCTTCTCTGTCTACTTTCTGCAGTTACTGTAATTGTCAACATGTGAGACACATACTAAGTACACAAAGGCTGTCAGGTGAAGACTCTTATGACTCAAGCATGGGCTATTTTCTAACATCTGACACAGACACACATACAGGCCACATGGAGAGGGACTTGAAGGAGCAATGGTTAGGTGCAAGCACAGGCCACACAAACCAGGTACCTGTCTGGGACACTGCATGTGCTCTGCTGTGAGGAGGTGAAAGTGGGCGCTGGGGAAGGGCTGTTATTCACATAGGCTGTAGGGGTGTCGGGCCATGGAGAACACTAAGGATAGAAACAGAAATGAGTTAACAACACGTGTTTTAAATGTGTGGAAGAAGCACTTTTATAATCTGGTCTCTAACTGATCCCATACAAACTTATAAAACACAAGATTCCTGGTACCTATCAAATGTGTCAAATTCACCCTGTGTAGCAAAAGACACTCATTTAGCTTAAAGATGTCCTGAGTGATGATAGCAGCAACATTTATAGACATGTTTTCTGAAAGCTTACATGCATGCACACACATACACACAGACAGACAGACACACACATACATTTCTAGTATCTTCTGTCAGATGCTCCAGCAAACATATCTTAAGGTTTCAAGGTTTAAAAACAGCAGACAAAGATTCACAAGCAACAACTGACATTACACAGTAATCTGGGTGTGGCTAGGTCCTGTTGACTGCTCCTTATCCCTGCCAGGGAGCAGCCTCATCAGTACCCATCAGTATCCACCATGATATAAGACAAGATTTACTGAACAGGCTAGCATGCAAGCCTATCGATTGTGCGTATGCTGCTGTGTGTGTGTTTGTGTGTGTGTGTGTGTGTGTGTCCCCTAAAAAGATATGGCAAACTGAGTATCTCTCAACCTTAAGCAAAATTCTGACAAGAGACAGAGCAAAGATATAGAAACACATTAGTTATAAAACTGAATAAGCCAAGGTTCAGAGTATGCTGAGCGGGCCACAGTAATCAAATCGAAACTTTCCCTTCTGAGCTTCACAAAGGTCCACCTAACAACCAGTATTCTTTCTATAGGTATTCTTGCTGAGGATTTAAGTTTCAAGCGTTCCCCTTTATAACCGGCCTGCTCCCATTTGAAAGAAGAAAGACATCACATCTACCCTTAGCACTGGGTTTCAAGAGTCTCCACAACCAAGCAAATGCCAGCTTTATCTGTTTTGTCCATTTTTATATTTATTAACTATTCATTAAAATTTGTATAACTGTTTTAATAAACTTGTCCTAATGAGTTTTTCATTTTAAAATTACATTTATTTGCACGTGTGTGTGTGCGTGCGCATCTATATGTACGCACAACTGCCATGGCGTGCATATGGAGGTCAAGGGACACTTTGTGGAGTCTGTTCTCTCCTTCCACCACTGAGCCTTGTAGTCAAAACTCAGGTTGCTGGCACACACACAAATATTTAATTTCTCACCCAACTTTAATCTATAGTCGTAAGAAAATCTAAAGAGTTAATTTCAAGCCAGGCTTGGTAGCATATGTCTGTAATTGGGCTTGGGAGGTGTAGGCAAGATGATCAGAAGTTAAGGCCAACCTCAGCTACACGAGACCCCAAATTTAAAATAAGAAAACTTTCTTCCCAGTTCAGAAAAATCTATTGTATCCAGGAATGGTGGTGACTGATACTTGCAATCCCAAAATTCAGGAGGCCAAGACAGACAGACTGCCTTGAGTTCAAGGTCAGCCTTGAATCAGAAACCCAGAGGCTTTACTGTAAAGAACTGGAGTTATTAGGCTCGAGATGCTCAGGAGGAAAGAGCATCTTGTTCTTGCAGAGGACCTGGGTTCAGTTCTCAGCACCCACATGGTGACTTACAACCATTTGTCACTCCAGTTCCAAAGGATCCAACACCATCTTCTGGCCTCCTAGACACTGCACACATGTAGTGCACAGACATGCATGCAGGCAAAATGCTCATACATATAAGATAAAAACATGTAACTCTTTAAAGCAACTGAGGTTATGAAAAGGCCTCCAGGCATAAGGGTGATCACATTAAGACAACACTTAAAACCAACAAAGGGGAGACCAAGAGAGATGAGCGGAATAAACCTGAGAATTAAACAAAGGAAACTTGAAATGTTTGTGATCCTTGGATTCTGCAAGCTACTTCCTCTTAATTAATAATAGTTTCAATTTTTAATAGTTTTTTGTTTGTTTTGTTTTCTCAGGAGACAGGGTTTTTCTTTGCAGCCCTGGTTTCACTCTGTAGACCAGGCTGGCCTTAAACTCACAGAGATAAGTTTTAATTTAATAAATACAAATACTCATCATGCCAGGAAATGCTCCCTTTGCAACTATTCAAATTTACAATGAAATATTTGGATGCCAGTTTGAAAATAATCAAGGGAAAAATTACCTTTTTCAAATTCTTTGCAAAATGTTAAGCCCACTAATGTGAAGCTCAGAGCTTACACTGAAAGTCTCTCCAAACAGAAACCACATGTCTTAGCAGCCACCAAACACAAGCATCAACAGGGAAAGAAAAGAAATCACCAGTTGTCTTCACATCTGCCCAACTATAGAGTCCTTGAAAAAGACAGAAATCACCACAGATTCTGTTCCCGAGACAACCACCTCTCAAGGCAGAAACTAATGGCTGGTCAACTCCAGTAGTGACCTTACTATAGAGGTCATTCCACATGAAAATACCTGTTGTTTTAAGAGTAGAGCCTTTGCCTTTTATCTTACTAAGTATCACTCTCTCTTCGGCTTACACAGTGTGGAGTGCCTGTTCCTATTACAGCACATCTAACCAAGGGAGCGAGGACTTTCACCCCACTACATCCAAGGGTTTCCTTTTACACCATTCTCTCCTAATAAAACATATTATAATGTATCCAAACATACACATCTAGATAACTCTTAATATCCAAAGCAATGCCTCTCCAAAACAAATTGACCTTGGCTACTGCTAGCTCCTTGAGAAAACAGAGCTATCCCCAAACTTGAAGTTGGTGTGGTGCAGCAGAGATGGTCCGTTTACTCACCATACACTCGTCTATTACAAATTTAAATGCTTTTACTATCACAAGAGGAGTTTTTAATTTGAGGTTTTGTTTGCTTTATGGGGCTGGAGAGCAAACTCAAGAGTCTTCTGTGTGCTAGGCAAGGGCTGTAGCACTAATGGGCTGCTTTAAAGCAAGCGGAAGGAAGTGCAGTGTGATGTTTCTGAAGCCTCTGCCAATGGTCTGGACTGTGCGCTTCTGGTTTCAGGGTACCCCAAAGGTAGAAGTTTCCCACAGAGAGGGAAGAATGAGGACCCAGTGTCGGCAGCAAGACATGGATGTGCCAGGGATCAATAGACACACAAAGGGTTTGTTATGCACCATCTCCTGGGAACCAGTAGGAGTGACAATTCAGTGTGGGACCCTGTCATCCAGCACCTTTTATATTTTGTCAAGACTTCTGGATATATATCCCTTTAACTGAAAGCCAACTGTTAACTGCCCCAAACTCCAAGAAAGGTGCCCCCCCACTCCCCACCCAGTGCCCCACCCAGTGCCCCACCCAGACATTTGAAGAGACAGACCAAGTGCTGCAGCTACGATCTTGGTTAAGGGTTTCATGACCTGCACCTTGCATTTTGAAAATAGGCTTACAGCTTACGGTCTAACCAACACCAGAAGTATCATACCCAAACCAAATGCAGCCAGGGTGGCAGGTGACGCACTTAAGAAGATGTGAAATCCCAGGCATGAACTGCTGATGTTTTGCATATTATGACTTAGGATGCACTGATAATTTACCATGGACTTCATCATTTTCAGATTGGCTCTGGGCTACAACACACTAGAACCAACTTCTTTAAATTAGGTAATTTCTAACAGGCAAGTTATAAGGCAAGTGACTTAAGTTCTCATAAGCGCCTCAAAAAAAATTAAGAACATTTGTAGGTTTTTAGAACAATTGAAGATAATAAAACATAAAATGGAAGGACAGACAACTGGGAAAAGGAGCATCCAGTGGTTCTGACCACCTCTGATTTAAACCAAAACAGACCAGTTAAAGAAAATATAAAGAACCAGGTGTGGTGGCTTACACCTGCAAGCCTAGTACCTGGGAGGCTGAGGCAGGAGGACTGCCATGAGAGCAACAGAGTGAGTTCCAGGCCATGCTGAACTAGTGTCCAAAAAACGATGATAGATGGGTAAGTAAGTAAGGTGGATAGATAGATAGATAGATAGATAGATAAAATGTAGCATATGCTCCCAGCACCCGGGATGCAAGCACGCATAAAGAAGCTTTAAACACTGCTTTAAAGTGGAAATGGCATCCCTGTGATAGTGCTTGTGACATTGCCCTTCAAATTCCATAATTAATCACAGATAAAGATAAAAGAACAAAAATCCACTTTGGGGACACCAATACTACAAACAGTGCAATAATGAACAGAACATTCAAAATAGTTATTTAAAGAAAACTTTTAATATAACTTCTAGTATTTAATAAGGGTATGTAAACTGATTTAAATCTGCAACCAGAACAATCCTCCGTGGACTGCTGGACAGAGCTGTGTTAAAAAGACATGCTATATTTAACCTGACAGAACTCAACCAAAACCCTCACCAGCTGCTTACTATTCCTGAGGGTCCTGGGGTTAAGTGCAGCAAGGTCACTACTGTAGTCTGAAGAATTACATCACAACGCAGGTGCCAAGAGTAAACACTACACAGTCAAAGATGTTTTTCTACTAGTGCTGCTAAAGAGGCTTTAGAAGCACAGACACACACACGTTCTTGTAGTGCATGCAGGGAATGTGGCACATGTTAACGCCAAGCTCGCTGCCATCGCTTAACTATCTACAAAATTTTCTTATTAGGTTTACAAGGAAAAAAAGCAAAACTTTCATTAACTATATAAAAATAGCTATTTAAATTAGTTAAGTAAGCTGGGCAGTGGTGGCACACACCTTTAATCCCAGCACTTGGGAGGCAAACAGGTGGATTTCTATAAATTCAGTGCCAGCCTAGCATACAGAACAAGTTGTAGGACAGCCAAAGCTACACAGAAAAACTCTGTCTC
Organism: Grammomys surdaster; assembly: GCF_004785775.1. Lineage (NCBI taxonomy): Eukaryota > Metazoa > Chordata > Mammalia > Rodentia > Muridae > Grammomys > Grammomys surdaster. Next base: position 8,975,403 of record NW_021604620.1, read on the forward strand.
AAAAAACAAAACAACAAAAATTAATTAATTAATAAAAATAAAATTAGTCAAATAATTTCAATTATCTTGAAGGAGTCCTGTGTGTGAAGGGGGGGAGGGAACAAGAGAACAAGTTGGAAAACATATTTCTGAGTGTTCAAACCACCCAATATGGTCAACATTGTTTATGTTTTGTTTTAAAGTGTTAGATTTAGGAAATTTTCCTCAGTGAGGAACAAACAGAAAGCAGAAAGCTAAACAAAAGCAAATTAAATCAAGACATGGACATCAAAAACAATTTTGGCTTTACTTTCCCATGGAAGTTGATCCTATATCTAACACTGCACAAGGGTTCTTGCACAATGAAAAGAGAAGCAGAAGCCCCTTACACTGCCTCGCTTTGCCAGAGAATCACCGTAGTCTGCTGGCAAAGTCCGCTTGCTGGACTTTTTCTGCTCATGTTCAACTGCATCTTCAATTATAGGCTCAAGCCTCATCTGGACAAACACCAAAGATTGGGATCAATGTCTTTTCATTATACAAAGAAAGACCTAAAACCCTGTTTTATGTCTTTGCGTTCAATTAAACAAATGTATGACTAACAGGATTCAAAGTTAAAGAAAATGCAAAACCCCAGCAGTGACAAAAATTGGACATTCTAGGCCCCCACTTAAATCTCTTATCAATTTCAAGGTTTTCAGGTCTATTGTGAGACCTCACATTGGGATTTCAGCATCTTCATTCAAGATCCCACCCACACAAATAAACTCATAAAAATCCCCAAACTTAGAAAAAACATGTACCCACAAAGCCCTCAGAATATCATGTCAATCCGCCACCCAGCCACCCTATAAACCCTTTGTTGCCACACATGTGAGGTCCTGCTAACACGCAGACCTCTGCTTCTCTCCAAAGCCAAAGGCTGCACTCTATTACCTCTGTGAGAATGGTGGTGTCGTAAGATGGCTGATACTTTTCTTTTTCATGAGCTGTTCTTTTCTCCATCTTTTCTCGGTCATTTTTTTGTTTCCTGTCCGCACCTTTAGGCTTGAACACAAAGTAGATGACTTCAATCACCGAGCTGCACATGGCTTTACAAGCGACTCTGAGCATCCCTCCTGGGCTCTGGTGTTTACCTTAAAGACCTTGATTTGGCAGCTAGCTGAGTGAAGATGATCTGTGTACTCCCCGCTCTCATTCTGCTTAAACGTGTCAACTTGGATCCTAAAAGGCACTCCTTTCTCACCTCCATGCTTTCTCGGGGTGAACTCTGTGCTGATACAGTGTACCTATAAAACAATTTCAAGCTGAAATACACTCAAAAAATCCTTCCACTGGGGCTCTATTTTATTCACTCATGGATGTACATGCAAGATCCCTTAAAACAGATAAAACAGTCCAATTATCTCATGAATTTCCTGAATTATTCTGGATACAAACTTTCCTTTCAGAACCCCACTGTCCCTGGATCCTTGCGTTCTAGCACTTCTCTCGGGGGGATTTGCTCCAGTGAGGAAAGAAGGGCACAGAAGCTGCTTTGTGCTGTCACCTGTCTCCACCCCATCACCATACACTCAGGTCCCTAAGGCGCTTGCTTCATCACAGCCTCTACCCTGCTGTAGACAGCCAAGCTTCTTGCTACTGCTTCTCTGTATACACCATATTGTGATTTTTTTTCCCTGGGCAATTTTCAGGCCTTAGAACCTCATTCTTTATCCATCTAAAATCTCCAGGTTAACCCTTGTTAGTCCTGTCAGGATCCCAAGGGCAATATTCATTTTACTCCCCCCTTCAGAAAACAATCTCAGAGTACAACAGAAAAGTTAGCAAGCAGCAAGACCATAGTCATTTCAGACTTTACACAGACATGCCCTTGTCCAAAGATGTGCAGTGTGAAAGTTCAATTCTGAAATATGGCTGCACAACCTGAGATATAGCCAGGTACTATACCTCTCATGTACTGTAAAACTTGTTATTCTATTAGACAAATACTAATATGAATCATGTCATCATCATTAAATGATGGGTAACATTTGGGAGACAATCCCAACAGTGAATGCTAATCTTCCTTAGAGTTGATGTAAACACTTAAGCTGGTCAACAATTCGATGGCTATCCCTTCCTATACAATGACTATCTACACAGTAGTTAAAATTCTACCACTTACAAATCTACACACAGTACATACCACAATCACTTTTGAGTTTTAAATATGTGGTCATGTTAATTTCAAGGTTATCTTTTAGACACATGAAGTATCTGTGGGTGTGTTTAACATGTGTAGCAGTGCCTGGTGCGGTGGTGCACAGCTGTGCTCCCAGCACTCAGGAGGAAGAGGCAGATGGATCTCTGTGCACTCCAGTGAGACTGGTCTGCATAGCAAGTTCCAGGCTAGCCAGAGCTACACAGTGAAACCCTGCAAAAAATAATCCAGTAATAACTAAAAATAGAGAAAAAAATGGTAACTGCTTATACCACATGATGGCCACATGAAGAATCCTCTCTTATTTCTTCATTTGTGGAGGGTTTACAGTTTGATTACAAACATGCTTTAAATAATGTTAGAAAAAAATATTAAACCTGAAACTTTTTTCAACAGTATCCTTTTAAATAGCAGTTTCTGTTCCAGAGAAATGTGCATCATGAAAAACACGGAAATTTCGATCACTATGAACACCAATAATAAAAAAAAAAAAAAGAATTTAGCCAGGCAGTGGTGGCGCACGCCTTTAATCCCAGCACTTGGGAGGCAGAGGCAGGCGGATTTCTGAGTTTGAGGCCAGCCTGGTCTACAGAGTGAGTTCCAGGACAGCCAGGGCTACACAGAGAAACCCTATTAAAAAAAAAAAAAATTAAAAACTAGGTGTGATGGCACATTATTCTACCTGGCAAATTCCAGGTCATATAAGTAGAAACAAAAACAAAAACAAAAACAAAACTTCTTCTTTTCACCAAATGTCTTTTATGTCTACACAACTAAGGTACTAAATTAAACCCATTTTAACTGTGTGCACTTTAAGAAGAAAAAGGCATTACATTATACTTTACAAGTAGGAAATATTTTCATGAGATAGGAATCTAATCTTCTAAACGAGTGGGGCAGACATGAAAAGGCAAACCTGAATGAAGGCAGATGTGCGCTTTGCAGGGTCCCACAGAAATTCAACTGCATTTAACTGGCTTGGATTTGTTCTTGTGTCAATTATTCCCACAGACATTGGAATATCTGTATGTTCAAACACAAGTTACAAAAAAAATGGATCCATTTTAAGTAATTAAAAGACTTACAATTTGAGCCTGGTGTGGTGGCACACTCAAGGAGAGAAGTAGAGTCCCAGCTATTTGGAAGGCTGGGGTACAGGGGATGGCTTCAGACTAGGGGTTCAAGCGCAACCTGGGCAGCATAGTGAAACCCCATTTCAAAACAAAACAAAACAAAACAATCAAACAAACAAACAAACCAAACTTACAACTTACTATATTATGCTCTATGGAAATAATTAATCCATGTTGAACTTCCCTTCAACGCTCTTCGTAGTCAACCTTGTCTTCAATATCAAATCCACCTAACAAGAATCACAGTTTCTCCCACCATGGCTTATATTTCATTTCATTAAAAATATGATGGACGGTGCCAACTGAGGTTTTAGACAGCTTCAAATTCATACAATTCCGGGTTAAGGGTACTTTAGCACCACAAAACCACTTCATTCCTTTAGCATTAAACAATTCTCAAGACACAGATCTAACACCAACTGCAATGGAGTAGTAATTTTACATGGTGCCAATTATGTTACTTGACAACTACACAGCACCTTCATTTCCACGGTCTTTTGATGGCCACCTGTACCTAAATCGAGAAGCCTGTCTCCTGGGCGATTCCACTTCCAGCCTTCAAGCTGCTGATGTTCTGTGTACTGTAGCCGTCTGTCATGGAACACCACCCTGATGATGCTCTGTAAAGCAAGGGGGAGAGTGAGCATCTAACCGCTCAGAGGCACCGGTATTATTACTACTACATATTAACCAGTAATAGATGAGCACACAAACCCAGATTCTGCTTTAAATACTCCTTCTGTTTAGCTGGGCATCATGGCTCTCACACCTATAATGCCAGCACTTGAGAGGTTGAGGCAAGAGGACTGCTTCATGTTTGAGGCTAGCCTAGGTCACATTTCAAAACTAACATAGACTATAGTGACATTTTACTTCCAAAATAAGAGAAGAAAAATTCTACCTGTGAACTTTTCTATTCTTGGATACCTGATAAGCACACATACTTAATAACTAGGAATTAGAACTAAAAATTATGCCCGAATTTAAAATGTGTAATTTTAAAGTAATTCAATATTGCAATTCAAAAATCAATGTACACAACCATGAAATTAGTAAGTAGTTATTAGATTTCTATGAGAAAATACTAGCTGTCTAAAAGAATTATGAAAGATGAAAAAATATTATAAATATACATGGATAACCACAGACACAACAGTAAACTATGCCTGCAATTCCTGCAATCTAGAGGCTATCTCAAAAGTCACAATAATGGTTAGGTTCCTTTAAGGACAGGCTGGTAAGATGGCTCAGAGGGTAAAGTGCTTGCCAGATAACCTAAGAACTTCAGAACTCACATATTGGTGGAGATAATTGACTCAATAAAATTTTCATCTAACTTTCACACACACAGTGTGTCATACACATACAACTAAATTATACAATTCATAAAACTACAAAGACAACCATTCCCCAGTGATACAAGCCTATAATCCTAACTACTTGGGAGGCTGGAGGATTATCAGAAGCATGAGGCTAGCCTAGGCCTAGGAGCACAAGGCCATCCTTCGCAACTTAACAAGTCCCTGTCTCAAATTTTATACATATGAAAAAGTAGTGTCAAGCAAAGAGCTCCCACCTACATAAGCACAGCACATGTAAGACAAGAAGGAGGATCACGGCAAGTCTGAGGCTTGAGTTATATAATGAGTGCCAGGCTACAATAGGCCAACTAAAAAGTCAAACGGTAGTTATGTTGGGAGTGGCTTGAACTGGAAGATTAAAAAAAAAAAAAAACACTGGAAGAAACTACATGTTCTAAGTAAAAGGAGACTTTACCTATAGAACTAGCACTAGATAAAGGGGTCAACTACCAAGCCAAGGCCATGAGGCAGAGACCAGTGCACAGCCACCAAGGCAAGGCCAAGGTAACAGAACCTGGTACACAGGCACAGGCCGTGCAATCCCAACACTTGGGAAGCCAAGCCAGTAGGACCAGGAAACCAAGGTCATAGGTCAGTCTAGGCTACAACACTGACTTCAAAGCCATCTGGGTTATATAAGGGGGTCTTATTCCAGACTAAGCTATAAAGTGAGACCTCAACATTCCTAAATCAAAAGCAAGGAGAGACAGCACAGCTTCCATAACACCTCTGACAACATAGCACATGAGTACCATGTGTCTCCAAATTTAAGCTGTACAGTAAAAGACGCCAGGGCCAATAAACAGAATGTAAAAAGATGTGATTTTCAATAAATTCATCCTATAATCATCTATGTTCGTAATTCTACCTCTCAGGATATAACTGGGTATATTCTAACACATGCAACAGAAAAAAAAATCAGACATATTATCAACTGAACAGTGAGCTGGAAGTAAAACCTCTTAAAATGATACTTTCACTCCAAGTTAATCTGACAGGTATTTTAACTAGCCTGATGAAGTTATTTTCAACATGCCTCACCTACTAGCTATTTCTCAATCAGGCAACTGCCTTAAATAGCCAATTAAACCAGGTGTGGTGGTGCACATCTTTAATCCTGGCATGAGGGATAGGACGGAGGCAGGAGGATCTCTGAGTCTGAGGCCAGCCTGGTCTACAGAGTGAGTTCCAGGGTGGCTAGAGCACACAGAGAAATCTCATCTCAAAAACAAATAAACAAACAAACAAACACACACCACTTTTCACTGAAAAGTTCAATTCTGACATTTGGTGTGTATATCAACATCAATAGTCTTAGATGATAACCAAAACCATGAATGAGTGAACTGTATAACCCAACATGCACACAAGGAATACAAGGGTATGAGGGCAAGAGACCCAGCTCAGCAGCTAGTCCTGACTGCTGAGGAAGGACCTGCTTTTGTGGAAGACACAAGGTGTGTTTCCAACACCCACATGGAAGCTCAAAACCACCTGTAACTCCAGCTACCAGGGATCTTCTGACAGCTGAGAACTCTTGCAACACACACACACACACACACACACACACACACACACACACACACTTTAAAAGATCTTTTAAAAAGAGAGCATATAGGTGAAACTAAGACTGGGAAGTTATTGGTAATTGTTTACACTGACAAGAGAATCTATTATGAGAACTTAAGACAGACACATGCATGTTTCACATGCTACCACGTAAAAGGTATATGTGAATTCACAGTACCTCCTCTCTAACCTCTAGGTATGATTAAAGTTTACAATACAAAAGTTAAAAGGCTAGACCTGACAGCATAAGCCAGCAACTCTGCCCTTAGAAACCCTGAGGCTGGAAGACTGTAAGTTCAAGGCCTGTGTGGTCTACACTGGGAGCCCCAGAAGGATTATTCACTTACAAGATAAAGAGTCCAATGGAGTTGCAATTTAGCTCACTGATAGAGAGTGCTTGCCTAGCATGCATGGGGCCTGAGATTCAATCTTCAATACTAAGAGGAAAACCAAAAACCAAACAAAAGTTTTTAAGATATTCTAACAATTTGGGGGCTTGGAGGTAAAGTATGCATGAAGCTGTGGGTTTAATCCCCAGCATCCCCACACATATCATCCCAAGATTCACAGGTGGAGGCAGAAACACCAGAAATTCAAGGTAATCTTCAGCCCACAGGATGAATCTGAGATCAGCCTGGACCACATGAGACCCTGTCCCAAAACACCCATGCACCACTCTTAGATTCAGTTTTAAAGGTCTCAACACAGGACACATCAAATACTAATCAATTTTATTACAGAATCCATCATAACATTTCAACCTTTTATACTTGTACATTTTTGGTAAAAGCAGCATGCTTCAGTTGTCAAATTTAACTTTCACAGGACAGAAAAACAAACGCAGTCATATGTCCTCTAAAAAAATGGTTACTGGGGGTAGTAGCATACATTATCTGGCCTATGTGAGATCCCTGTCTTATCCCTGGTATGGCAACACACGTCAGGAGAACTGAGCTCTGCAACCCCCTGCTGACAGTGCAAATATACCTTTCCAGTAAGCTTATTACAAAACTTAGTGCCTCTAGTGCGGTGGTATGCATAATATGCCCTGTGCTCTGGCAGACAGAAGCTAGGACTCACCCTACATGCCCCATGTGAGAGTATGTGTAAGTATGTGTGAGTATGTGTAAATATGTGAGCGTATATGAGGAATGCCTGAGTAGCAATCCTCAAGGCGGAGCAGACAAGGGCTATGTCTGTTCTATATAGGATGATGGACATCCTCATTTAGATATGTTAGTAGATAAACTGAAATTCCAAGTTATACTACAGAAAATTCTAAAGAACAAAATAAAAGGATCTTTAGAAAGTTTTAAATTAATATATTTTCAAACTAGAGATTCAGGCTGGTCAGATGGCTCAGCTGGTAAAAGTGCTTGCAGAACAAGCCTGACAAACCAGGTTCAAGCCCAGAATGCAAAGATGGAAATGAAGACAAACTTGCAAGTTATCCTCTGGCCTCCACATATGGCACATGCGTCCCTGTACATGTGTGCTCTCCACGCTCGCTCCTTCCCTCCCCCCTCCTTCCCTCCCCCCCCCCCTTCCTCCCTCCCTCCCTCCCTCCCTCCCTCCCTCCCTCCCTCCCTAATAATAAATAAGTAAAATTTAAAGAGTCTGGGACTAGCTGTGGTGATGGGTTTTGCTCTGTATACCTAAACTAACTTCTCTACTGCTTTCTGGTTCCCAACAACTGCAATTTCCATTTCACAAATAAAAATACAGCTTAAAAAGCCCAAACTTTTAAAATAATCATTTTTCCAAAGAGATATTTGAAATTTTTTATAAAAAGGCTTGTGGCAGTGGCTCAGAGGACAAGGTACAAGTTCCAGAAGACATGTGGTGGAAGCAGATAGCCAGCGCCCTCCAGCCTCCAATAGTGTGCTGTGGCAGTGGCTCGTTCACAAGATAAACATGCATTTTAAAAAGAACCAAAGAAATCTCTCGCATGGAAACAGCCACTTTATTCAAACAGCACAGTATCTAGTACACATTGAGACAGACTGTCCTTACCTTCACCAACTTCCCACTGATCTCAGGCACATCTCCCATTTTGCGATTATCCAGCATCCGAATTTCATAAGACTGGCCTAATTTAAAAAAATTATGTATCAAAAACAATCCATGTAAAGAACACTACTCCACTCTACATAATTCAACTGTCCCTCACAATAGACAACTACATGACATTAATTTGTCAGTGTGCCTTAGAAGCAAATTCAAGTTGATCTTTCTCTTAAGATCACAGCAGTCTGTCCTAAATACCCATGGGGTTGTCTCTCGGTCCACTTTCACCTGCCGTTCTATTCAACTTCTACCTCAGATAAAGTTTCTGCTTTTCTGAAGTATTAATTTATACCATAAAAGTTACTTTTTAAGTTATAATTTATGGGATTTTAAACATGGTCAGAGCTGCAAAATGATTACTCCTTCCAATTTCAGAGCATTCTCATTATCTTAAATGTAAACCCATGCTCCCAGCAGGATCACTTCCTCCGCTCCCCTCCACCCCTAAGCCCCTAGACAATCACTAACCCACCGTCTATCTCTTAGGGACCTGACTACTAGAGACAGTTATGTAAACAAAAACATAATATGTAAGGTTTTGGAGATTTGGTTCTTTCATTTAATGTAACGTTTTTCTATTTTATTGCCAGAAAATATTCTATTGGATACATAGACCAAATTTTGTTCACCCACTTGTCAAGTGATATATATTTTGTGTTGTTTCCAATCTAGGGGTGACAATAGATGATGGTACTACGAACATGGACAAACCATTTTTTGTATAGACCAAGACCAATTTTAATCTGGAAGCCTCTCTCTGTGTTATTGAACACAAGCCCACTGCTTCACTTGTACAGACAACACACACACACACGCACACACACACACACACACTTTCTATACACTGGTCTAATTTGGAAATTAGGAATAAGCTGCTGCAAAAAAATGAACCACGAGGAGCTAGAGATACGGCTCAGTGTTCCAGGTCACTCACTTATTGTTTTTCCAAAGGACACAAGTTGGATCCCTGTCCCTGAGTTGGGTGCTTACAACCTTCCATAATGTGAGTTCAAGGGGCAACAGCACTCACATCCACACTGCCTACCCCAACGAAGAAACACACATATACATTGAATGTACCCAAAATTAGAAAGAAATACTACTTTTGGGTTGTTATTAACAAAAATGACAATGCAATTTGGTATCAACTGATGACTGTTTTCTAGTACCTGCGGAACTTAACTACCCTATCAATCCTGTGGGCCTATAAAAAAAATCCAAAGGAGACTCTAGACCTGCAGTTCTAAACCTACTGGTAGAGACCCCCACAGAGGTCTCATATTAGATATTTATATTACAAATCATAACAGTGGCAAATTGACAGTTATAAAGTAGCAACAAAATATTTTTTTCTTTTTCTTTTTCTTTTTTTTTTTTTTGTTTTTTTGAGACAGGGTTTCTCTGTGTAGCCCTGGCTGTCCTGGAACTCACTCTGTAGACCAGGCTGGCCTCAAACTCAGAAATCTGCCTGTCTCTGCCTCCCAAGTCCTGGGATTAAAGGCCTGCGCCACCACTGCCAGGCAACAAAATAATTTTCTGGTTGGGGATCACACCATGAGGAACTGTACTAAAGGGTTGCAGCGTTAGGAAGGTTGAGAACCAGAGATTACAGTTATCAGCAAAAGGTTATCAAAACATAGTCAAATCACTTGAAAACGGGTAGAAACAAAAACCAGCTGGGCACAATACATTACTCAGAAATATTCTTAAATTTGTCCATTATAGTAAAAGAATAATAAAAGCATTTATGAGAAGAGAAGCTTTAGAACTTTCTAAGACACAGATTGCAATGTAGCAATAAATCTTAATTTTGAAAACTAAACATTTTTTAAAAAGCATGGATGCAGTTTTGAAAAATATACCAGTAAACTCTTAAAATTACACCGAATCTCACAAGAACTTTGGGTTAGTTATCCAATTAATCAAAATATTTAACTAAAAGTCAACACCCTAGTGGATAACGGAAGACTGAGAACTTCAGGCCAGCCTAAGATATATAGTGAAACACTGTCTTGAAAAGTCAAGTGGACAAGGAATGACTTCATACAATGGTAAACTGTAAATATCCCTCTAGAAAGCAACCTGTGTACACCTCTCAATATGTTAAATTCCAGACCTTTGGGTTCTGGAATTCTAACAAAAATACAAGAAAAGGACTATTTTAACTTGTATTTTTGTCAAAGGGCTGTCTGTCCAATACGCAAGAAGTGCTCACAAAGCTGGGTGTGGTGGTGCACACCTTTAATCCCAGCACTATGGAGGCAAAGGCAGGTAGCTCTCTGAGTTCAAGGCCAGCCAGGTCTACAGAATGAGCTCCAGGACAGCCAAGGCTACACAAAGAAACTCCATCTTGGGATGGAGGCAGGGTAAGGGTGGGGGTGTGCTAATTTAAGACCAAGAGGAGAAAGTCAACCTCATGAAATACAGACCACTGTTCACCTCAATTTGAACTGGCAAGGCATATCTCCATTTGCTAACAGCAGAGACACTGTTTTTTTCTGCTTTTAGATGTAAACTTCAAGGAGAACTGAGAACTGCTGCAGAGTACTGATCAAGCACAGCTGCCAGCTCCAGACTGGTGACGACAGCAGGAGCAGACCCACAGCAGACCAAGACTTCAAAGGACTAAGTCAGAGACCACAGGGCACCCATATTGATAAGTTAATTCAAAATCTGGAGCTATAGGAAGAGATTGGGCTGGCCAGGCTAACAGAGGGCTTTTCTAGCTACAGTTGTTAGGTGAAGCCATTTGAACACTGTCACTGAAGGAGTAAACATAAAAACAGAGGGCTTAACCTTCTGGAGTCACCCAAGGAAAGCAGTGAGCAAAAGGCTGAGAAGCAGGGCTCATTTAGTTCATGGACAAAGGGAAACTTGTCCCATTGGGATTACTTCATGATCCTCAGAAACTAGAAATCCACATGACTGAGAGAATAAGAGCAGAGGGAGCCCTGGCATCCCAGCTTTCTTTGCTTGATGTTTCATGGTCCACCTAAGGAATTGTGAAGCTGACAGCTGAATGCTTTCCCACAGAGAGCTCAAGAGTTGCTGCCCTTGGACAAAAAATCTGTTAATTCTCCCAAACCAGCAGTGGGCTTTTAAAGGGCTGGTGAACTGGACAAGGTACTATGTATCTGTGATTCCAGGCTGAGGCAGGAGTTCTAGCCCAGCCTGTTTTAAATTCCGAGGGAGGGAATGTGGTTCATCCCACCAATCCCTCCCAAGTGCTGGGATTAAAGAAATGTGCTGCCCAGCATGGCTGAGTATTAAGCGTTTTTAAGGCTGGAAATATGAGCATGTGGGAGGCAGAGGCAGGAGATCTCTGAATGTGAGGCCAGCCTGGTCTACATGGTGAGTTCCAGGATAGTCAGAACCATACAACTGAGGCCTTACCTCACAGGGGTGGGGGTGGAGTGGTGGTAGGGGACAGCAAGTGTTCTTAACTGCTATGCTACCTAAGTTCCAGCCTCTCATTTCTACAGTACTGACTTTTAATAACAAGAAGCAAAACTAGACAAAAGGAAATCTACTATAGAATAAAACAAAAGTAATTTAAAACTTCTTTTTTCCTAAAGTATACAATATTTTCATAGATTTAAGTCAATAAATGTGCTACTATATCCTAGAGCATAAGGACCTATTTGCAAAGTAGCTAATATTGGTTAATTAGCATTCATAGCAGAATGTTTTCCCAATAGAATTCAACTCCACATGAACAATATTTTGAGAGAAACTAGGAGAAAGGTTTTTTTTGCTTGCAGCCCCAGTGACTACAAGGAACTAGTCCACAGCACAGTAAGGCAGAGCAGGTCTCACACACATCCCCTTCCAAAGACTTAGCCCCTGGCCAAGAGTAATCTACAGTCAGACCCTGAACAAAGGAGAATCAGTTACTCCAGATTGGACTAATTTTTACTCTAGGGTGAAAATCACGGACCTAACTCTGCATACAAATGGCTACTCAGACATAACCAAGCAAATACATAGTTGCAGATTTTAAACTCTATACTCCTATAGTTTGAAAACAACACCCTTCCAACCCAGCTAAGAATTATTCTTCCAACTTCTGCTACCTAAATTACCTACAGTTTTCTTCATGTTACCCAATGGTGCAATCCTAATGAATAGCTCTAAGAGGCAGGGGAACAGTGAGCCTAAGGAAAAGTTACTAGCAAATAGCAAATAACAGCATTAGCTGTGGAATACCTGCCAACTCTGCTCTGAACCCTACCCTTCAATAGGCAGTGCTGGAGGGAGGGCTAAGCAGTAACGCTGAGCCATGGAGCACTTCCTCTACATACATGAGGCCAGTGTTTGATCCCCAGCAGAGAGATAGACAAACAGAAGTCAAGGAAAGTGCACAATATTTTCCCAAACATTCAATGTAATAATAATTAATAATTGGGAACTCTTGAGTGGCATGGTGGCACAGTTTTAATCCCAGCAACTGAGGGAGAGGCAGGCACATCTCTGAGTTCAAGGACAGCTGGGTCACACAGTGAGTTCCAAGGATAGTTAGGGATACACAGTGTGGTGGTTTGAATACAAATGACCCCATAGACTCATGTGTTTGAATGTCTGGCCCACAGGGATTGGCACTATTAGGAGGTGTGGCCTTGTTGAAAGAGGTATGGCTTTGCTGGAAGAAGCATGTCACTATAGAGGTGGGCATTGAGGTATCATATGCTCAAGCTAGGCCTAGTGTGGCAGTTTCCTTCTGCTGCCTACAGATCAAAATACAGCATTCTCAGCTCTCTCTCCAGCATCATGTCTACACTCTGCTATGTCTCCCACCATGATGATAATGAACTAAACTTCTTAAACTGTAAGGCAGCCCCAGTTAAATGTTTCCCTTTATAAGAGTTGTCATGAGAGGGGTGGAGAGATGGCTTAGAGGTTAAGAGCACTGACTGCACTTCCAGAGGTCCTGAGTTCAATTCCCAGCAACCACATGGTGGCTCACAACCATCTATAATGAGATCTGGTGCCCTCTTCTGGGCCGGTAAGCATACATGCAGGCAGAATGCTGTACACGGCGGCGGCACCACCACCACCACCACCACCACCACCACCATCATCATCACCATCATCATCATAAAAAAAGAGTTGTCATGATTATGACGTCTTTTCATGCAAAACAGAAAACCTAACTAACACATAGAGTGAGACATTATTTCAAAAACCGGATGGGGACAGGGATTATCGAGTAGTGGGGAGGCAATGTGGTCCCCAAGACAGCAGCAGCCGCACCTAAACTTAACCTTTAACCTCAGTACTTGGCAGGTGGATGTCCTCTGTGAGCTCCAGGTCAGCCAGAGACCTTGTCTCAAAAGAGAAGATAGGTAAAGAAGAGAGGGGAGAGGAGAAAGAAAAGGGCAAAGTTCTTGGATCTTGCCCCAAGCCTACTAAGACCTGGGCCCTCACTCTCAGCCTCCTGTGACTCTGAAAGCACTGTCCTGTGTGGGAAGCACAAGTACCTGGCTGGGCAGGACTACAAATGCATTCAGAACTTCCCCTTGGAACAAGGTCCTGTTCCAGAAAAGTTCTCAGTGGGTCTGGTGTGGGGTCAGCACTTGCCTTACCCACCTAGAGCCCTGCCACCTCAACAAAAAAATACCTCTTACTAAAGTAGCTAAGAATTAACCATGTCTTTTGTCAGTGCCTAAGCAACTCTCAGGATTCCATCCCTAATACTACAGCCAGCCAACAGAATAAAAAAGGTTAAAATGAATATCCTTGTCCCATGCCTTTACTTCTGAAAATTTTAAGTCCTAAACAAATTACTAAATAAAATCACTTGAAAGTTAAATCTCTGATTAATGAATTCCAAATAATGGCTATATATTAAAAGCATGCCTCAGACAGGACTATTGTCTTAAAATAAAGAAAGCTTCAGGAGTCTAAGCTCCTTATTAAGGGAAATTACAAGTCTTTTTTTTTTTTTTTTTTTTAAAGAGACAGGGTCTCACTCTGTAGCTCTGGAACTCACTGTATAGACCAGAGTGACCTCAGACTCGGAGATCTGCCTGCCTCTGCCTTTCAAGTGCTAGACTTAAAATCATGAGCCAAAGGCCCAGCTCCCTTCCACATTTGGGTAATATTAACCATAAATATAAAGCCTAAATTAAAAAAAAAATAAAGCCTAAAACCTACTGTTCAATGAATAAAGAGTTCACTTAATGACAGGAAAAGAACTACAAATTACATCAAAGGGCTGTTCATGGATAACACTGTTGGCTCAGAGAAAACGTCCTACAGTGTTTGCTAAGCTTGGACAATTTAAGAACCTCATTTTTAATTTTCAATAGCACAATTTTCAATAGCACAATTTTTAATTTTCAATAGCACTGTAGAGTTTTACATGTCAACATATGACAAACCATACTAACCTTGGTTCAAGTAAGTAAGCGTCTCATCGTGCAGTTTCACGGCGGGTGAAGTTGCTGCACACATTACATATTGGAAGGGGGGGTGCTTAGCCTCATCTTCCAAGGAAAGGCTGGAATCTTCTTGCTTGAAAATGGGCAATGCCAATACATCACTGAAAAACAGAATAGTAAAACTGACTGTTCTTTGCGTTTTAGATAGTTGAAAGCATATAAAAATAATTCAGGGGTTACCAGACACCCAGGGCTCAAGACTGAACCTAAAACTTTGCATATGCTAGGAAGTCAATTATTACATTTAAAATTTAATATGAGAAATATTTTATAGAACAAAACAACTATTAATGCTAATCTGGTTTGTCTAAAAGATACTGTAAGTCATCCATTTCACTAATGAGAGCACATGAGAAACATGGTAAAGTAATAGTGTAGCATGAAACTTAATGGAGAACACTTGCCTAACATGCCAGGCTCTATGTAGGTGTAAGCCCCACCACCACCACCACCACCTGGAATTTTTTTTTTCTTTTAAAATCTGTAAACTGGGGCTGGTGAGATGGCTCAGTGGTTAAGAGTACTGACTGCTCTTCCAGAGGTCATGAGTTCAAATCCCAGCAACCACATGGTGGCTCACAACCATCTGCAATGATATCTGATGCCCTCTTGTGGGGTGTCTGAAGACAGCTACAGTGTACTTATATAAATAAATAAATAGTTAAAAAAAAAATAAAATAAAATCTGTAAACTGGCCAAGCATTGTGGTACAGGTATTTCATCTCAGCCCCAGGAGGCAGAGTCAGTGGATCTCTCTGAGTTCAAGGCCAGCCTTGTCTATGTAGCAAGTTCCAGATTTGCAAGAGTTACACACTAAGACCCTCTCAAAATCAATTAATAAAAATAAAATAATAAACTCTGGCTAGGGATATAGCTCAGTCTGTAGAATCTGAGCTGCATGAGACCTAGTTCCAATCAAATAAAATATAAAACAAAACCCTGCAGATTACCTTTCTTTAAAAAAGAAAGAAGTAAATTCAGAGTGCGGAGCTACCTGTTTTAAAAGGTGGCAGCTAAGACTGCTGCCAAAAGACAGCCACACCAGCATGGTGGAGCCACAAAGAAGTACCAAATAAAATGGTGCTCGACAAATGCTCCTCACCAAGGCCAACTACAGCTGAGAATGAAGAGTTTCTTGTCTAGTCCAAAACAATGACTCACAAAGCAAACTTGCAGTATAAACAGCAGCTACTTCTCTCCCAGGAGTGACCTGCATCCAGGGGTCTCCTGGGACTGTCTACACCTGTCACAGCCTGTGGTTGAACACACCTGGGCATAGCTAGCTGTTGGTGTTCAACAGCTTCACTGAATATCAATAGCCATTGTCTAACAGTGCACGATTCCGTTATTTTTGGCATACATTATTTCATGCAATCATTCCTAGTGTTTAATTCCAGAACATTTTTCTCCTTTAATTAATTTCAGGCAGACGCAGGTAGATCTCTGTGAGACTGAGGCAAGCCTGGTATACAAAGCAAGTTTCAGGACAGCCAGAGCTATTATCACACAGAGAAACTCTGTCTCAAAAAACCAAACCAAACCAAGCCAAGCCAAACCAAACCAAACCCCAACCAACCTACCAACCTTTAGCCAACAAACAAACAAAGAGGGCTAAGAATGTAGCTTAGTTGATAGAATGCTTAACTACCACCAATGAAGCCCTGGGTTTGATCCCCTGCACCACTCAAAGCAGACGTAGTGGCTCTGCTTGTAATCCCAGGAGTTCAAGGTCAGCCTTACAACAGAGTCAGTGTGAACTACAAGATACCCTGCCTCAAAGGCGGTGTGTGTGTGTGGGGGGGAGATACCCCATATCCAACTGCAGTGACTCTCACTGTCCTGCCTGCTCCCCTACCCCATCATGGGCCTCTAGTCTGTGACTGATTGCTGACTCTAAACGTCAATGCAAACGTAGTATAAGTTAGACACTGTCTTCTGTGATGGGCCTGTTGCACTTGGCATCCTGTCAGGTCTACCTGTGGTTCAGCATAAATCACAACTTCTCTCCTTAATACAACCTGACCACATTATATAGACACAACACATTTTGCATCTCTTTTGAGGACATGGGGCTTCTTCTCTGTTGAACAGTGCTGGGAACATACTTATGTTTCTGTGTAGATATGACTCAGCTCCCTAAGTATGAACCTCAGCAGAGTCCTGGACCACATGGCCAAACAGCTTTCCAGAGCAGCTATAACACATGCTGCATTAATACAGAATTAAAAAAATATTTATTTTTATGTTATGTGTATGAGTATTTTTGTCTGTATGTATGTGCACCACATGCATGTTTGGTGCCCATGGAAGCCAGAAGAGGGCATTAGATCCCCTGGAACTGGAGTTGTGAGTCACCATGAGGTGTGTGGCACCTCATGTGTGTGGCATGAGGGTGCTGGGAACAGAATCCCTGTGTCCTCTATAAGAGCAGCAAGTGCTCTCTCCAGCTCCCTTGTGGTGTTTGTCTGACACAAGCTTTCATTTAGCTCAGGCCAGCTTCAAAGTCACTATCTAGCCATGGAATTACCACGAACTCTTGATTCTCCTCCTACCTCTATCTAACCTCCCAAGTTCTGGGATTATAGGCATGTACCACCATGACTTATGACACTAAATGTTTCTTAAACTTGACTTGATTAAAAATAAAATATGGGGCATGGTGGCACACACTTTTAATCTAAGCACTCCACAGGCTAGCCAGGCTACATAGTAAGACGTTTCTCAGAAGGGGGTGGGGGGGTGGCTCAATGGTAGAACACTTGCCCAGCATGTGCAAGGCCCTAAGTTCAATCCCTGGTAAAAAACAAACAAACAAACAAACAAACAAACAAATAAAATAGAATAGTGAGCAAAGCAAGGACTGCTAGTGATCCAGCTGAGGTGATCACCAAAAATCTGAGGACGGTCTGGACAATGACGACTTATCCCAAACGAAACAGAAGGGGTCGGAGAGATGCTCAGTGTTTTAGTAGTCCTTGATCTTATGTAGGCCCTGGGTTTGGTTCCCAGCATCCACATAGTAGCTGATAGCTGTTTATAACTCTTTGACTCTTTTACACACACATACACACAGAGAGAGGGAAGAGGGGGGCGAGAGGGAGGAGGAGGGCGGGATGGAGGGAGGGAGAGGGAGAAAGAGAGAGAGAGAGAAGAGAGGAGAGGTAATAAAAATAATTTTTAAAATTAAAAAAGAAAAAGATGAAAAAGTTCTAATAAACACAGCAAAAGTCAGAAACTAGATTCTTCTTCGTCTAAACCCTCCATCAGCTTGCTCTCAACCAAGGACCTAACAAAACCACACACACTCACCCACTGGCTCCAGCCACAGTGACCTCTCAACATGCTCCTCTACAGAATGCCCACATTCAGGTGTTAAGCACAGACTTCCACACTCCCCATTACCCTGATAATACAGAAACATGAGAAGTTTGTGCTCTCCCTAGCACAACCACACCTAAAGCTGTCTCCACTGTCACCTAACACAAAGAAGCCAAAATACTTGCTGAATCAATAAGTCAACATTTCCTATGTTGAACTATATAATGCTCAATAGTCTTAGTAATCCCAGGAACGGAGTCTTTTGAATGTTAGAGACAGACTCTTTTAAAATTATTTTTATTTTATGTGTAGGGGTACTTTGCTTGCATATATGTCTGGTGTCCACAGAGCCCAGAAGAGGGCATCAGATCCCCTGGAACTGGAATTACAGATGGCTGCGAGCCACCAAGTGGGTTCTAGAAATGGAACCCAGGTCCTCTGGAAGAGCAGTCAGTACTTTTAACCCCTGAGCCATCTCTTCAGGCCAACACAAATTCTTAAATTGAACTAAAGTAAGTAAATTTTTTTTTAAACTGAGACATAAGATAATGCATATGTATGGGGTATCACATGATGTTTCAAACAAGTGGGACATTTTGAGTGAAGCACACATGGATGCTACAGCAAACTTGATCCTACAATGCATCTACTGCATAGTCTCCAAACGCATAAAACCAGATAAAACTCTTGATAAGGAAGGGTGAACCATACACAGTTAGCCCTGAAGCTGTGACTTTAAAACCATATCAAAGCTGAACACAGAGGTGCATGCCTGCTACTCTAGCAGGGTCAGGGTCAGGGTCAGGGTCAGGGTCAGGAGTTAGCCTTAACTACTTGCGGAGCTGAAAACCAGCTTGGGCTACAGGAGATTGTGTCTCACAAAACAAACAAATACGCTGAGTGTGGTGGAGTACACCTGTAACCAGCATAGAGGGGTCAGGGATTCAAGGTCAGTCTTGGCTATAAAGTGAGTCTGAGTTCCACCTGAGCTGTATAAAACCTTGTCTCAAGAGAAAAACAAACAAACAAACAAACAAACACACACACACACACACACACCTACAACAAACCCTATAAAGTGACTATGACCAGCAGTGCATGCTGTTTTCCAGGAGGATGGCTGGGCCCTGCATGCACCTGGGTGCTGTGTCCCCTTTCACAGCTTTGAACATGACTATAGATAGCAATGGGTTAGTTTTCAAAAACAAGTTAAAATTTGCTGTCTTCTTAGTGAGAACATAACAAGTAACGGAGACATATTTGGAAGGCGAAATTCTAAAGAATTCAGACAACCAAAGGGCTGGCTAATAACTCATCCAGGAAAGGGCCTGCTCCATAAAGCCTGCTGACCCAGGACCTACATGGTGAAAGGACAGGGCCAACTCCAATAAGTTGTCTTCTGACATTCATATATGTGCTATGGCATGCATATGTATACATGCATTCCCACATATAATAATAAATAAAGTATAATACCTTTTAATTCAAAAGACAAGAATAAAACCAAGATGGAAATAACATGGTCTGAACTAACAGAGTGGGCTATACCCAACTCTGACCCACACAAAACAAGAAAGCAGGCATCTAAGGCAGCTCATCGATTCAAAGCCTAGACTACAGAGAGTTCCAGGTCAGCAAAGCAGGGAGGGATCTAGAATATCACATACGTTCTTTTTTTTTTTTTTTTTTTTTTTTTAAAAGATTTATTTATTTATTTTAAGTATATGAGTACACTGTAGCTGTCTTCAGACACACCAGAAGAGGGCATCCAATCTCATTATGGGTGGTTGTGAGCCACCATGTGGTTGCTGGGATTTGAACTCAGGACCTCTGGAAGAACAGTCAGTGCTCTTAACCGCTGAGCCATCTCTCCAGCCCTCACATACGTTCTTAAAAATAAAAAAAAAGAAAAAGAAAAAGAAAAAAAAAAGGATGTATTTATTTAGTGTGGATGTGCACATGCATATGCCTGAACTTTGTGTCACACATGAATGCAGGAGCCCAAAGAAGGCAGAAGAGAACACTGGATCCTTTGCAACTGGAGTTTTAGGTGGTTGTGAGCCACAGTGCAGGTGTTGGAGCCAAACCCTGGTCTGCAAGAGCAGTAAGTGGTCTTAACTGCTGAGCTTTCTCTCCAGCCCAATAGATATCTTTCTAAGAGCTAATTATCTTGTGTGGAAGTAGGCTGATCTAGAAGCAAAGTTCAGAAACTCTGAGCAAGCCTGAAATGCTAAACAGCTTTTACCAAAGAGTGTCTTTCCATTTTGAAGACAGAACCATGAGGATGTGTTATGCTTTTGGCTACCTCACAGATATAGAGTACTCCCACTGCCAAATGAACTTGAGAGGAAAGAGTTCCAGAGCCAGGATAAAGGGGAGCAAATTCCTGCAAAGATGCCTGGCCCATTAGTTTCTCCAGATGGTATAAGAAGCTGCTAATGTGGACTTAAGGTGGTCCTAACCAGGCAGGAAGGCCTTCCAGGAGTTTGACAAGCTAATGAAAAACCATAGGCATCAAACTATTCCAGGTAATTCCACAATGCCAAGACACAAAAATAACTCAGCATAAAAGACAAACAGACTCTAGGAATAAGAACCCAAAGCAAAAACAACAGATGGCTAACACCCAGTCAGACTCCATCTGCAGTGCCCAGCTCTTCTGTCTCTACTTCAGAGGACAGAGGCCTCACAACAGCTCATAAGAGACGTCTTGCTAGCTGGAATCTTGTTGGTCTGAGTCAAAGAGAAGCACTTGTGGGAGATTTCAGATTGAGACAGGGAAAGGCAGGTAGATGCAAGACAGATAACACACAGGCTTCTGAGCCTGCAGGACCTTAATTTAAGGGTACCATGGCCCCTTCCCCAGCCCTCTCACCACCAGGTTTTTTTCTGCCAGAAACACTTCAGTGGTTCTCATTTTCCTAACTGGACTCAGAAATGATTCAGATTTCAAACACTAGAATTATCAGACCCAAATTATGAGATCATGCTTATCTAACTTGAAGAAATAAAACACAGGTCTAGAAAAATCTGCAGGGAAGAGGAGATTTTCAATGATACCAAACCCAAAAGGGAAACATACAGAATTCCCAGGACAGGAAATTAAGATGACCCAAATGGCAGCTCCAACTAAGGAGCTGGAAACTTAGGAAAATGGAATGGAGAGAAAGGGGTTATCCAGAAGACGACAGAGAGAGGGGGGAAATGGGAAATGTAAAGAATAAAAAGACTGCATATTTTTTTTTTTTTGAGTGGGGTTGAAACACTCATCATGTAACTCTGGCTGACCTGGAACTCACTGTGTAGATCAGGCTGGCCTCACAGACATCAGCCAGCCTCTGCCTGCTGAGTGCTGGATTAAAGGCCAAGATAGCACATTACCTTACTACCTAGTGCTCTAGAAGCAGCAAGAGTACCTGCAGCAGGGGCAACATCTGAAGAGGCCAAGTCTAAACAAATTCCAAATGTGACAACTGTCCCAATTCACTGACTCAAGAAGCTCAAATGTCCACACCAGGATAAACACAAAGTGACCTACAACCAGGCACACCTCTGGCAATCCATCAGTTCTCAGTATGAGGAGAGTTGCTATGATCACTCAAGAGCAAGTAAGGGATTCAGCAGGACACGGAGGAAGCATACTGAGGCTGGAAAGCCTGCTAGGAAAGCAGTGGGGAATGGGAAGGGGCAGAAGCAGGGGTAAGAGGTCACTACCGAGCAGCTTGAAGGTAAGATGCAGCCAGGACCCCATAACTTAGTCACAACTAAACTTATCTGAATTTTCCCATGTGCCCGAAATAAATTACAGGTGCAACATTCCCATTGAAAATGAGCTAAAAACTCAAATCCAGAATTCTTTCTAGGTGAACTTCACAAAACTTTTTTCTGTCTTGAGAGACAATTTCATATAGCTCAGGATAGCCTCGAATTCACTAAGTAGCCAAGAATGGTCCTAAACTGCCCCCACTCCTAAGCAGTACTAGGATTTCAGGTATGTTCCATGATGACCGGCTTCAACCTTTGAATAAATAGTTAAATCCATCCCCACACAAGCTATAGAATGAAATTCTAAGAAAAACAAACAAGGGCCTGTGAAATCGCTTATCTGGTAGAAGCACTTGGGGACAAGCTGGGAAACACAAGGTAGAAGGAAAGGATGTAATCCTGAAAGGTGTCCTGATGTCTACATGTGTGCTATGGCAAGCACATCCCCCCCACACACACACGCACCACACACTTTCCAACAAAATGTGGTAAAAAGAGGGCAAGAGAGATGATGGTTCACTGTTAAGAATTTGTTGCTCTTAAAGAGGCCCTGGGTTTGGTTCCCAGCATCTACATGGTGGTACACAACCATCCATAACCCCTGTTGCAGAAAATCTGACACCTTCCGGCCTCTGTGGGTACCAGGCACAAACATGGTGCACAGACATACATGCAGGCAAACATTCATACACATATAAAATAAAATAAACCTTTTAAAACATAAAAAAAGCATAAAAAGGAAGCTAAAAGCTAATCTTTTCTAAGAACAAAATCAATTTATGAATATTCAAAAGCATTCTCTATAAGATCAGTAAGATAATTAAAGATTCTACCACCTTTGTAGTTTTTAACCACCATTTCACTGAATCCCTAGACATCTCACAAACGGGGAGACAGAAGTTCTAACCAAGTCATGTGTCTCTACTCTAGGACTACACAAGTTTAAGGCCAGCCTGAGCTACATAGTGAATTTGAGGCCAGCATGGGCTATGGCATGAACTATATAAGGAAACCTCACTCAAAAAACACAACACAAAATAAAACAACAAGAACATCATGACTCTCAGCCACTCACTTTCCTCCTCTTCTATGCGGAGACTGCTCAATTACTATCAGTAGAATGTTTAAGAAGGTAATTAGAAGGACAGAGGCCAATCCTAGTCTGGATCTGCAAACGTCAGCTGTCCCTCTTTTGAGTGACATGCTGCAGGCTACTCAACTTCTCTGGGCTCTAATAAATGGTGTTGAGGAAAAGATCTTACAAGTGCGTGAGACTGGAACAGACATCATTTTACCCTGAAAAGGTAGGATTACTCAGACTTAGATGTAAAACAGAAATGTTCTCAAAATTAACACAGTAAAGAATGGCAAGATGACTCAGCGGGTAAAGGGGCTTGCTGCCAGGCCTAACAACCTGAGTTCCATTCCTGACACATCTGGTGGAGAGAACCCACTCCCAAAAGCTGTTTTCTGACCTTTACACCAAGCATGCTCTGGGGTATGCACACACACAATAAATAAGTTTAACATTAAAAATTAAAATTTAACAAAGTAGGCCCATCATTCAAGGCAAAAGCTGACAATATGCTGCAGTAATAAAGTTTGGACCCCACCACCAGGGCTGACAGCTAAATTATAGAATACAATTTCTTGATACTGTGTAACTTGAAAGTGTCAAAATGTAACAGGCCATAGCAGCACGTGGCTGTAACCCAGCACATGCCTATAACACAGCACCCTGAAGCAGGAGGATAAAAAGTTCCACCCAAAAGGGCTACACAAACAGATTCTGCCTCAAAACAGCAGAACAAAGCAAAACCAGAATAAGGAAATGTGATGGTTTTAGAGTCTACATGCCAGCAGAGCTTTAGAAGACTATCACTGGCTGCTCAGTGGGTAAAAGACAATCGCTGCCAATCCTGGCAACTTGAGTTTAATGGGCAGGACCTACCTACATGGTAGTAGAAGACAAATGAAGACAGCAAGCTGTTTCCTCTGATCTCCACTCTAGGGCTGTGGCTCATGCCCATACTCACAATGAATAGTTTTAAAATGTTATTTATTTTAGCAGGGCTGTGGTGGTGCATGCCTTTACCCCCAGCAACTTGGAAGCAGAGGCAGGCAGATGACTACAGGTTTGAGTCTGGCCTGGTCTATAGAGCAAGTTCTAGGTCAGCTAGGGCTACATAAAACAAAAACAAAAATCAAAAAATTATTTATGTGTATGGATGTTTTATCTTCATGTCTGTCTGCCTGTACACCACATGCTTGTCTGGTGCCCCAGGAGGCCAGAAGAAGGCTGTGGATCCTCTGAGACTGGAGTTAAAGACTGCACGCAAATGCTTCTTAGAATTGAACCCAAGTCCTCTGGAAGGACAGCCAGTGCTCTTAACCACTGAGCCACCTCTCCAACTTAGTAAGTTTTTAAAAAAGTAAACTACCACTTGTCAAATGTTGATAATTTCAAAGAAGACTATCCACAACTATCTGAAAAGGCTATCTACGTAAACTTGCTTTTGCTAAGCACTTACCTTTGTGAGGCTGATTTTCTTTATTTGTATCAGATAAGCAAATCCAAAGGAGAAAGTTAAGTTTCACAAAATAAGAAATAAAAAAAAACCTATGGCTAAGTTTTTTCTTTTGTGAAATACTTTTTAGTTTAAAAAAAAAAACAATAAAAATGATGTGTAGTTATTTTACCAATTAGTAAGGGCTTTGGCTCTCGCTCTCTCTCTCTCTCTCTCTCTCTCTCTCTCTCTCTCTCTTTCTTTCTTGACAATCTCATGTACCTCGAGCTGGCCTGGAACATGCTATGTAGCCCAAAATAGCCTTAAAAGTCTGATGTTTCTACCTACAAGAGATGTTTGTAACACTGTGCCCTGTATAGGCAGTGCTGGGGATTGAACCCAGGGCTTCATGCACCTAGTCAAGGACTCTTATCAATTCAACTACAACCCCAGCCTAGAACTGATATTGTAATTTAAAAAAATAAGACTTATGTATGAATTGGTTCATTTCAAATGGAATCTGAACAGTTAGCTTACAAGTTAGGCTGTCCTGGAAAATGAGAGCCAGACCATTTCCCAGAAAAAGAAAAGCAAAGGGAGTATCAGAAAGTCCTAAACACGGTTACAATACCACCAGCCTACATTATTTAATAAAACATGTATAATGCCATACATAAGAAAAGCAATGCTCCAGTTCTTTCAAGTTATTGTCCACAAAAGCTAAAGAAAGCATCCCTAGAACATAAGTTCTAAGAATAAAATTGCAGTATTTGGAAAGCAGAAGCAGATCTCAAGTTTGAGGCCACCCTGGGCTATATACTGTAAGCTCCAAGGCAGTGTAAAAAAAGTCTTAAAAAAGTCACAAAGGCAGAAGATATGGCTCAATCAGTAACGTGCTTGACTAGCTACTATGCACAAAAACCTGAATTCAACCTCAGCACCGCACAGAGCAGGATAATCCAAGCTCTCTAGAGGTGGAGGCAGGAGGATCAGAAGTTATCCGCTGATATTTGAGCTAAATGAGACTCTCCCCAGCCCCCCCCCCAAAAAAAAAGAAAAAAGAAAGAAATGGTGGTTTAGTCCTATAATCCCAGCACTCAAGATTTATTTCAGGAACCCAGGCTACATAGTGAGTTCAGGATAGCCTGGACTGCATAATGAAACCTCAACTCAAAAAATAAAGAAAAAAAGGAAAAGGAAAGGAATGGAAGAAAGATAGAAAGAAAGAAAGAAAGAAAGAAAGAAAGAAAGAAAGAAGGACCTTACCTAGTACACTCCTAAAGCCCTGAGGTTAGAGACAGAATAAATTCTATTTTATGAAATACATGACAGCAAATACAGTATAAAGAACACTAGAAAGCAGCCTGTAGTTAATTAAAAAATAAAATACAATTAGCACAAGTATACCTTCAATATGCATGGGGTAAGAGGACAGCTTGCAGAAGTCAGCCCTCTTTTCACCATGTGTTCCTGGGGCTAGAACTCACGTTGGCAAGCTTGACAGCAGATGACGTTACCTGCTGAGCCATCTCTGTAGCCCATCAAACCAAAATTTTATCAAGATTTTCCCAAGAAGTTCAAGTATACTCTCTGATCTATATGTATCTGTATGACGGTCAAAATATGTACCCAAGTTTTGACTCAAACTCAAATGACCTTCCTGCCTCAGTCTCCCAAGTGTTGAAATTACAGATGTGAGCACCATATCAGGCTTACTTCTTGGGCTTCACAGGTGAGAATAAATAACAAAAAGATAAGCTTGCTTCCTTTTGGAAGAAGGAGCAAACTGCTCCGGGTGACTTAGGGGTAAGGGAAGCCTACAGAAGCTTAATGCCCCTTGGAGGTTCTGCTTGTCAGCTCAATTTACAATATTTTATACTTGAAATTTTCAAATTAAAAGCCTTGAAGGCACAAGAAGCAAACTCCTTTTGATTTCTCATGACCCAATTAAATATAAACAAATAAACAAGTCCCCTCAAAAACTAATACTTTCTGAGACTCTGGAAATTTTAGATTAAATGACATAGCCACAAACACTGAAAAGGTTTTCCCGAGTGGCGTATCATAGATGAGAACCATAAAGATGCCAGCATGCCTTAAAGATTATTATTATTAAGAGAAGGCTGCCACCAAGAATTGACTTCTTTTTCAGAGAAATAACCCCAAACACAAGTTAGCCAAATTGGTAGAATCATTAAAAAACCAAGCACAGTTGGTTCACAGAGGACACTAGAAAAAAAGCCACGTTCTAAAAACTACCAATAAGCAAGCTTTTCAGTAGCTCCATCTGACTGAAAACATGAAGCAAGGAGACAAGGTTGGGCTCCCTTGGTGAGCTCTCAAGTGGACAAGGACACTCACTAAAGGAAGACTTCCACTGAAGAGCCTACTCTTCGGTACTCCTCTCTGGATGAGCCCTAGACTTTCAGTAGCTCAATTTCCTCAACAACTAACAGTTGTTCTAGAGAACAATCCACCTCATCCAAAGCCTTCAAGTTACACAACTGGAGAGAAAGGAGGTGCCAAGTTTAGGGAGGCGAGCAGAGACCAAATCAGGGTCAGATGCGAGCGGCTTAATTCTTAGTTTAGTATGCTTTCCACCGCTTCTTTCCACGGGCCAAGAAACCTCTCGACTGCAGAGTCAAGGCAAACTGCTTCAGAAATGAGGCTGGGCTTTTGCAGACCAGCTCTGACCCAGGTCATTTCTCTTAGGGTATTAATGCTTCTGACCTCCCCCGGACGGCAGGAAAAGTAGGAGAGCTACTGGGAACCCGCACTGCACTTCGCACACTTACACACCATCCATTTTCTTGAAAACTGAGTACTTAACTCACACCAGTTTCAAAAACTACTCAGTTTTTTTACCTCCTCGGGGAAACCATATCCTACACAAGCCATATTCCAACATCGAAACAAAGAGTTGCCGAGCCAATACGAGCTCTTCAACTCTTGGGAGAAGTAAGGGGCAGATATACTTGGTTCCTATCTGTTTCAACCTCTCCCCTTTACACAAAACGGAACAGCTGCTGGTGCAGACAGCAGTGACTAAACTATTGTTTGTGGCACAATCTTAAAGCCCTCTGCAACAGGAAACAGCCTGAGGGGAGTCACTTTGAGAATGAAGAAACCTAGGCAAGGGCCCAACTTCACTCTCAATCGGGAGACTACAAGCAAGTCATTGCGCTCGCCAACCCTCAGGGCTACTTTCACTCACAATATAACTTACTATCATAATGTCAAGGGGCTGAAAATCGCAGGCCATGCTAACAGGCACCTAGAAAAAGCTGCAGTTTTCCCATTGGAACTGGTGCCTTTTGTACAGCCTATTTCAGCTAAAAAAGACTCGTAAATCACTTGGAAAGGAAGCCCCTGCCCCTCTGACCCAATCTCAACAGCTAGCACGGCTTCCCCTGGCAGAAACGACGGAGTCCTCCACCGCTAGCCGCCCCCGTCGGCCTCCGAGGCCACGGCGCCACGCGGCAGGACCCCCGACCCCACGGCCCAGGCTCCACCCGGCGGAGGCAGCCGCGCGCCCCTTACCTCATGCTGTAGGCGCCGGCGCCCAGCTCCTGCCCGATGCCGGACAGGCTGGAGTCGAAGTCGTGCACCAGCCCGGACTCGATCACCTCGTCCATACTGAGCACCCAGGCCATCTTCCGGCCTCGCCGCCGCCCCGTGCAGCGCGGCCTCCGGGTCCGGGGCGAAGGCGCCCGAGCTCCGCGGGCGCGTCCTGAAGGAGGACGCGGGTGAAGCCTCCGGCGGCGCGGCGAGTGGTCACCTGCGGCGGCGCGGGACGCGGCTGAGACGAGAGCGGCCGAGGCCCAGCTGTCAGGGCACAGCGTGCCGGCCAGCAGCTGCAGCGGGAGCGACCGGGCCGCGAGCCGCGCGGCCCGGTCGCTCCCGCTGCAGCTGCTGGCCGGCACGCTGTGCC
>NW_021604620.1:9004075-9025517 GCF_004785775.1 Grammomys surdaster
CCGGCTCGGGCTCGCTCGCCGCTTCCGCCTCCTCCTCCGGCCCCGCCCCGGCCCCGCCCCCGCGGCCGCTCCCCTCCCAGGCCCGCCCCTCGCGGCCCCGCGCCTAGCGGCGGCACTGGCGCCTGGGCCGAGCGGCGCTGCCCGGCCCCCGCGGTGTCGCGGCCTGGCGGCGGAAGAGGCGTAACCAGTTAACGCTCCGCTGACTGACAGATCTCCTGGGCAGTCACGACGAAGCGGCCGGACTGGATTCCCGTGAGCCTCTGCTTCCCCGGCTGAGCCACCAATCAAGACGCTCTTCCCCTCGGGGAGTAAATTGGCTGCCATAAGTAAGAGCTCATTGGTCCGCACTGAAGGAAGTGGTTCCAGATCCTACTTCCGTTGGTTCTGGGAAATACCCTTTCGTCGGCTTTTGCCCCCACTCCAGAGAAAAGCGGGTACCTCTCGTCTGATGTAAGCTAGGTCTGTTGTGCAGAAAATCTTGATTGGCAGGAGAATAAGCCAATCAGCCTTCCCTAAAAGTCCCCCGCCCCCTCTCTACTCAACCTTCAATCCGGAGACAGAAGCAGGCTGGTCTGAGTTCGAGGTCAGCTTGGTCTACTTCGCGAGCTCCAGCTGAGCCAAGGTTATATTGAAGGGCTTGTCTCAAAACAAAACAAATTTGCAGAGCCCAGAACATCTGGTGACTCACATAGCACAAGAGTGCGTGACACCCTCGTTATTCCTTAATCTTGTGGACTAGCACAAAGCAGGCAAATTGCTGTGAGTTAACTTGAAGAAAACTAATGATTTTCTAAAAATAACAAAAACTCGGGAGGTTATGGTTCAGGTGACAAGACAAAGAAGAAACACAGATACCCGCAGCAAAAGACAAAGACTACACCAGGCATAGAGACTTCCTATCCGTGTCCAAGTGCTTCCTTTTACTTCCTACTGGAAGTCTTCTGTGTCTGGGTATCCCTAAGAAGAAGCTTCGAGAATAATTCGTCCCTCCAAGCCGGCCCTTGATTATTTCTTTCCCACAAAATATTGTTTCCAAAGAATTGGATTTGAGTAGTCAGCAGATGGATGTGGGTCCAGAGACGTGGATTAGAAGGGTCTAGTATTAACTGTTGAAAAAATATGGGTGTGTGTGTAATTTTCTGATTGTTGGGATGAGTGTGATTGTGCTATCATCTGTCTCTTTAATCAACCTGTGCACTAGAGTACTCACACACACACAGAAGCACAGCCTCTGAAAGCTAGCATTTGGCAACATCTAAGGTTAGGGCCGAGGGTGATGGGGCATGCTTTTCTTCCCAGTACACTGGAGACCCAGGCAGGAGGGATCTCTGTGTTTATGGCAGCCGGGTCTTAACGGTTGAGATCTAGGCCTGCCAAGACCCTGTCTTAAAACAGTAAGGACTTTCAGGTTAAGTCAGCTTACAGCTCTACTGAAAGACCTGGAGACAGAAATTAGTGGAACTAGATTTATTCAAGACCGTACCCAAAGAAACTGAGAGGCTTTTCTCTGTCAAACAATTGTCTTGTCTTTGGAAACAGGGTGAGATGGTGCAAGCCTGTTGTCTTAGTGGCTTTCTATTGTCATGGAGAGACAATATGACCGTGGCAACTTGTATGAAGGCCTTCTCTGTGTAGCCCTGGCTGTCCTGGAACTCACTCTGTAGACCAGGCTGGCCTTGAACTCAGAGATCCACCTGCCTCTGCCTCCCAAGTGCTAAGATTAAAGGCATGTTCCAGTTAAAGGAAAACATTTCATTGAGGCTAGCTTACAGTTTCAGAGGTTGTCTGTTTTATCATGTCTGTGGAGAAGCATGACAACATGCAGGCAGGCATGGTGCTGGAAAAGGCACTGAGAGTTCTACATCTTGATCCTCAGGCAGCAGGGAGAGACTGTGTGCCACACTGGGTGTAGCTTGAGTACATAAAATCTCAAAGCTCACTCCCACAGTGAGACTTCCTCCAAAAAGCCCACACCTGCACCAACAAGGCCACAGCTCCTAATAGTGCCATTCTCTGTGGACTAAGCATTTAAGTGTGTGTGCACGGACACACACATACACACACTCGAGTCTATGGGGCTATTCTTATTCGAACTATCAGACATGTAATCCTGGCACTAGGGAGGTAACACAGGAGAAATAAAGTTTGAACTTTGAGGCCAACCTGAGCTATAGAGGGAGTTAAAAGTTCACAGTATCCTGGCTCAAAAAAAAAAAACTGTGTGTGCACAGGGGTGGGTTTTGGGATTGTAGAGATGGCTCAATGGTTAAGAGCATTTGCTGCTTTCCCATAGAAGTTGAGTTTTGTTCCTAGAACCCACACCAGGTAGTTCATAACTGTAACTCAGCTACAGAGGCTCCAGCGCCCTCTTCTGACCTTTGTAGGCATCTGCACATATTCATACTCAGACGTTCACATAATCAAAAAATTTAAATCCTTTTTTTTTAAAAAAAGAAAGAAAGAAACGTGCTTTAAGGTTATTCTTGTCCTTTCAAAAATAAAACTCCACCTGGGGGTGGGATCAGGACTGTGAGGGCTTTGATGGGACATTGTTGGTTACTAAAGCAACAAGTGGGAAATCCCAGGCTGGGTAGAGTATTCTCTATAACACCGTATCTCTCCTGAGACACGGCCTTCTAAAGCTGTACCTGCATTCTCTCTTCAGACAAGTGCATTATTTTTCTGCAAGTCAATTCTTGTGAGCAGGGGAGTGGGGGTGCTTATCAAAGCCTCTCTTGAGAATTGAGAGCATCCTGTGAAAAGGATGGGTCATTAGAAGATTAGGGAGAGGGTTAGGGAAGGAGACAGTTGCAGGACCAAGTAATGTCTAACCCAGAAGTTGGGAAAATAACACCTTGATTCTTGTTTTACAGCTAGCCCCCGAGGGTAGACCAGACGCTTAGAAAATGCTTTTGTTGAAGGATGCTGATGAGAGAGTGAGAGTGAGCAAGAGAATGAGAGACAGTGAGGGGGAGGGGAGGGAGTTAGGGAGGGAGAATATTTGTGCCTTTCCCTCTGTCTTCCAACAGTGATTTTTTTACTATAGCTTCCTATAGGAAGGATGGGAGTCTCGATCATGAGGCCAGTGATGGTTGGGACAGCACTCTGGCTGGGACTGATTACCTATAAACACCTCTCACCTTCTAGTAACCTCTCTCATCACCCCGACGATGGAGAGGGTTGGGTTTACTAGAACGTTTCATTTTGTCCTCTTCCCAACGTGGACACATTGCCTGTATCTCTGCTTCTATTGCTTGTCTACTTTTTTTATATATAATTTTATTTTTTGAGATAATAATCGAATCATCCCCCTTTCCCTCCCCACAAACGCTTCCCTATGCCCTGTTCTGCTCTTTTTCAAATTCATGACCTTTTCCATTGTTGTTACATGCACATCTGTATGTGTGCAAGCACATGTACACTCATAAATAGATTAAAAAATAACCAACCTGCTCGTTCTGTATAATGTTACTTGTATGCATGTTTTCAGGTCTGACCGTTTGGATAACCAGTTGGTGTGCTCTCTTCTGGGGAAGATTATTTCTCTCGTTCTCAGCATTCCTTAGTTATCTGTAGTTCTCTGTACAGGACTGAGGTCGCTTGGTCTTTCCCCTGTCCATGTTAGCATGTCTGTCAGTGCTGTCCTTGTTCAGCTCATGGTTAGGCAGTCATGCTGCTGAGACACTGTGGGTGTAGCTTCCGACCTTGTAATCCTTTGGCCCTTCTAATCCCAGTCCCATCTCCTGAAATGCTCCCTGAGCCTTAGGTGCAGGAGTCATCTCGAATGTCTCCATTGGGAATGGGATCTACAGTTCTGCATTTTGGTGTGTTGTGGTTTTTTTGTCATGGTTTCTGTCTGCAAAAGAGAGGTTTCCTTGATGAGGGGTGAGAACTATAGTTATCCGAGTATAAGGACAAACATTTGGAATGCAGCTCAGTGCTTCGCTGGTTTAGTAAAGTGGTGGGTGTGGGTTCTCCTCAAGATCGATGACTTTACCAGCAGTGGGTAGTTGGCTACATCTCTGGTGGAAGCCATGATTTCTTTCTAGCATAGCATGTCTTAAATCTGAGTAGAGAGCTACTGGTTACCAGCAAGGTATGTGCGCACAACTGTACTGTAGTGAGAGTTTTTGGTTCCTTTAGAAACCCGGTTATGTTACATGTGTATGTTTTCATTTTCCTCCCAGGTGTGGGAGATAGGGCTACTTCAGATTTTGCACAGCCATTAACTACGATTGTCTCCTGCTCTAGGGAAGCATGAGTTTGCCAGCTGCAGATAGTTTAATTCTGGGAACTCTGGAGAGGGCACAAATGCTACAGGCCTGAGAGACTTTGTGGTGGATGCCGTCCCCTGCTGCATTTGCTATTGCTGAACTGCTGGATAGTCTGACAATGAAGATGGGACTTGCCCCAAGGAACCCGATGACCCTGCTCAGCAGGAAGTAGCCTATAGAGGCTATGCTCCCTTTCCTTCCTTCCTTCCTTCCTTCCTTCCTTCCTTCCTTCCTTCCTTCTTTCTTTCTTTCTCTTCTACCTAGTGTTGGGGGGTTGGAGGGTATTAGGGTGGAATGCGGGTTGGAAGGGTGGTCAAGGTATAAGAACTCAATAAAAACGATGCAAATTTGCCAGCACCGTACCTTAGGGTTATCATGTCGTGATGGTCATTTTAGCTGCTTAGGACTGTAGCTTGCCTCTCTCCTTTGGAAGCTGCATGGCACCTTCTAGTACCATGAAAGCTAGTCCTCAGAGAAGAGCCATTCAGGTCGGATCCAGCTCAGCAGCCTGTAGGGCCTGCATTTGAAGTGCTTGGTGTCTTTACCAACAGGGACTAAATTTCCACCTCTAGGGGACAAAGGCAATGGCAGTAGCCTGTAGTGTCTGCAGAGTCTCCGGACGACTGTGACCAACAACTCAAAAGAAGACTCCTCACGCCTGGTGTTGGAGTTTTGTTAGGTGGTCTTTGGATCTTGGACGGAGCATTGTCAGCCCATGAGAAATGTCATTTAGACTACATGCACATTTAGACAGAGACTTACACGTACTATAGCATTTTTAAAGATATTTACACTTGTCTCTTAATTTTTGTTTCATTTTGTGTATGGGTGTTTTGTCTGCGAGTATGTCTGTGTACAGTGTACAGTGCCCATGGGGGCCAGAAGAGAGTGTCAGATCCCTCGAGACTGGAGATCCAGTCAGCTGTGAGTCATCATGTGGGTACTTCTGGAAGAGCAGCCAGTGCTCCTAACCACTGAGCCACCTCTCCAGCCTTTCAGTTGTCTCTAAAGAACAAATGGCAGAGCCCAGCTTATTAAGGCTGCCAAGGTATACTCAGCAGGACAAAATTAAAACGAGTTGGGCCACAGCATTCTCTCTCATTGGGAGAATGCCTATCTAGCATGCTCAAGGCCTTGGGTTCATTCCCAGTATGGGAAGCAGTTCATATTAAATATGGCAAACTAATATCAGAATATCACTGAAAATGTAAGTTTAATGAATGGAATCAGTGAATAAGTTGGGGCTGGGGATACAAATGAGTGAGTAAAAGCACCTGCCACCGAGTCTGACAACCTGAGTTTGATTCCCAGGACCCACAGAATGGAAGGAGAGAACCAATTCCCTATAGTTCTGACACCTTCACAAGGATGCTGTGGTGTATATACATCTCTTAATCTGAAATTTGTTGTCTTCTGAACATGTCTTTACATTTTTTTTAATGCATACAGGTGTTTTGCCTTGTGCGTGTCTGTGTATCATGTGTGTACAATGCTTACAAAAGCCACAAGAGGGCGTCAGATCCTCTTGTACTGGAGTTACTGTCATGAGTCACCATGTGGGTGTTGAGAATTGAACCCCGGTCCTCTGAAGAGCAGTCAGTGCTCCTAACCACTGAGCCACCTGTCCAGCCCATGCACTCCCTTTTTATTTGAGTTCTCCGGATGGATCTAAACTCAGGTCCTCACGCTTAACAGTCAGTTTACTGACTGAGCCATCTTCCCAGCCCTTTGTGATTTTGTTTTGTTTGTTTGAGACAGTCTCTTGAGTAACTCAGGCTGGTTTCAACTGGTTTCAACGGGTAGCTGAGGGCCAACCTGAACCCCTGTTCCTACTGCCTGCGCTTTTTAAGTGCTGGGATTACAGGTGTGCACCACCAGGCCTAGCTCATTTGCTCTTTTCCTTGTTCACCATGGTCACTGTGCTGCCGGAGCATTTCCCATTACAGGACAAGATTACCTTTCCTCCAGCTTCCAGGACCCTTTCCCTTCTAAACTGAGAGCTCCCACCAACTCTAGTTTCAACTAGTAATCTTTGAGGCCTTCCAGTTTCTGCTACGTGATACCGGAGCCTTAGTCCTTCCAGTGTTTGTTATGGTGACACCCCAATTCCAGGTAGTGGACTCTGTTGCTCTTATTTGTGAAGTGACAAATCTGAGTGTCTTAAATCAGCAACATTCTGTTCCTGCGTGCACAGGTGCCCGTGGAGCAAGCTGACTTCCCCAGTCATTTCTACCTTGTTCTTAGAGGATGATGGGTTTTCTCCATGAATCTGGAACTCAACAATTAGGCTAGGTTGGTTGACTAGTGAGCCCCAGGGATTCTTCTCTGCCTTTCTGGTGCTGCGGTTACAAGTATGCACCTACATCTAGCTTTTATGTAGATTTGGGGGATTGAACTCAGGTCCAAATGTTTGTATTCCAAGCACTTAACAGAAACCTCCCCATCCCACGGCCTTTTGTGTGTGTATCAGGTCTCACTGTGCAGTTCTGGCCTGCCTGGAAGATGCTATATAAACCAGGCTGGTTTCTTTCTTTCCTTTTTTTTTTTTTTTTCGAGACATGGTTTCTCTGTATAGCCTTGGCTGTCCTGGAACGCACTCTGTAGACCAGGCTGGCCTCGAACTCAGAAATCCACCTGCCTCTGCCTCCCAAGTGCTAGGATTAAAGGTGTGTGCCACCACCGCCCGGCGACCAGGCTGGTTTCAAACTCAAAGATTGGCCTGCTTTTTACTGTATGTCTGCCTATTTGTTTAGTGTGTGTGTGTGTGTGTGTGTGTGTGTGTGAGTGTGTGTGTGTGTGTTTTGAAACAAAGTTTTGCTATGTAGCCTTGGTTGATCTGGAATCACTATTGTAAAGGTAACTTTTCTTTTCCTGGTGTAATTGTCATCTCTGTCATCTTACTGTCCCCAGTTTGCTAACCTAAGCCCAGTCATAGAAGTGTCTGTACAGCCTAATCTAAGCCTAGAATGTTTTCAGCTTGAAACTCAATGCTGAGTAAGCTCACCCTTTCTATTTCTTTCTGAACTCTTGCTGGTTCAACTCACCTGTTCTTGCTCAAAACTCCTCTTCAAGGTGACTTATTATGGCTACTCTCCCTCTTTTCCTCCCTCTCCCCCTCCCTCCTCTCTGTCCCTCGCCTGAATTGCTGATTGCTCTGCTTGATCTCAAATTCTAGCAATCTGTTCTAATCTTGTCCTTGTGTCTAGCTTGTCCTCTCTTCAACCTGTCTCTGTACAACTGTCCCATAAAGCTGCCTCCTCTTTTCTGCACTGCCCCTTAGGTAGCTTCCCTTTCCTCTCTCGCCTTGTGAGAGTTGGGCATAGCCTAGTTTGTCAAATCTTTCTCTGATTTGTCACCTTGTCTGCCACTCAACTAGACATCACTTTCGAACATGGGTGCTTCTTTCTACAAACCAACTTTACCTTCATTGTTTGGGATTAGACGGGTGTATTAAGAGTGTGATTGTATTCCAGCCAGAGTTTAAAGGTGTGTGCCAAAAGTTGAGCCAAACCACAAGTAGAAACAGTTTTTCCCCCCCAGTGAATAATTCTCAGGGTTCATAGTGAGATCAAATATCCTGCAACATACTATGTATCAAGTTGGCCTGGAACTGACAGTAACCTGCCTCAGCCTACTAAGTGCTGAAATTACATGTGTGTGCCATCATACCTGGTTGGTTCTTTCTTCATGTTTTAACCACTCTAATATAAGGTCTGCAATTAGCAAGTGAAATGCTTGGTGTGGTGATTTGGTGGAACAGTTCAGATCCAGGGCAGTGAGATGAGCAGAAGGGAAACTGCAGCAATCAGGATGCTTGAAGTCCCGGTGCTTTGTCACCGGTATGTCCCCATCACTCATTGTTATTCATAGTAATTGGGTCATAATGTTTGTTTGATCTCTTCATCTTCCCCAGTCCCCAACATGGGCAACCACCATTCTCACTTTGTCTTATTCTGATTATTCTAGGTACTGTATGCAAGTGTAACCATGCAGTATTCTGACAGCTCTCAGATTTTTAAATACTAGCCAGCCATTGCAGAAGGTATTGGTCTGGTTTCCTTAGTTACTGAAGTGCTACTAGCCAGGGGTAAAACTCAATGGAAGGAAATTCTGAGCCTCCCAAGTTTTAAATTTTTATTTGTTTCTGTGGACTCTGGAGTTGACAGCAGTATTTTGAAATAAAACCCATTATTTTGGAGCAAGGAATGTTAGCAGACTGTTTTCCTAGCACACATGAAAATGTTGGGGATTTGATCCCCAACAGCTCAAGATCAGCTATATAGTAAGTTTGAGGTCACCCATGCTGTAAGTGACCGTGTCTTTAAAAACAGAAAACAAGCGCCTCCAAATAACCCCAACCCCAACAATAGTAACAAAACCCAACAACAAGAAAATCCAAACCACTACACGTTTTTCATGAGAGTAACATTTAAAAACTTACCTAGTGTTAACCTGAAACTTGTGAATGGAATGTGCTGTAGGAGAAAACTCACAGATTGAGTTGGTGTGATGTTAGCCTAGAATTACCTGAGAAGCAAGGGTCAATGAAGGAGAAGCCTGCACACCTTGGGTGACACCACTCCCTAGAAAGCAGATCCTAAACCTGTGTTAGCGGAAGGGGAGAGTAAGCCTGTACATTCATCCCTGGCTCTCCCTCTTGACTGTGAATGTAGAGGCTCTCTTAAGCCCCTGCTGGGATTTCTCTAGGATGGATTATGAGCTCAAACTAGATTCCCCTAACCTGCTTTTATCAAGGTATTTTAATTCATTCATTTTTTTTTTTTAAATCCGAGTGTTTCACCTGTATGGCTGCAAGTATTGCACGTATGTGTTTGGTGTCAGATCCCCTGGAACTGGAATTGCAGATGGTTGTGAAATGCCACATGAGTACTGTAGGCATGTTTTCTCAGGGTGTAAAGTTTACCCTTGTGTTGTTCAAATGCTGATTTTTCTGCCCTCTTATCTTGCTTCAATCTAGGCATGGCTTTGTAATGTTTATTCGTGAAGCTTCTGTCTCAAGCCTGTATGAATATTGCTCCTCATTCATTCTCTTATAGCCTTGTCAATAAACGCTAAGGAGCCAACCCAGAGGTTTAGAGAGACTAGGTGGGACTTCCAATTCTAGGAGGGGTGGAGGAAAAAGCAAAGGAGGGAGCCATGAGGGAGGTGGAGAAAACATCAGGAGAGAGCTGAATTGAGAGACGGAGAAAATTCAAGTAGGATGGGAACAGTGGCTGGGAGGGAGGATGTCTGACCAGCCTGGAGGTTTAGAATGGAGTGTTTGGCTCAAGGTGATTTATATAAATCTTAGTCTGTATGATTGTTGGGGAATTAGTTGATTAAGGAATAACTGCTGCCACACTAATTTCATAGATCAATATTAATACAACAATTTTATAGGATTCTGGGAACTGAACCCAAGTTCTCTGAAGAACACCCGGTGCTCTTAACTGCGGAGCCACCTCCCCAGCTACTCCCCTTCAGAGTGTATTTATCACAGCAATAGAAAAGGAAACGAAGACAGCTGGAAACCCGCTATTTGGTAGGATGTTGGGTATGTAAGCTGTATTAAAAATTGAGGTGTCCCCCCCCCAAAAAAAAACCACTCAGTGAGAAGTGAACTTGCCACTACGTTGAGTATTAGATAAAAGAACAACCAAAAAAGGCACCTTATAAGAAATTACACCTGAGTGCTTTCACTCTGGCTGGTTATGACAGAGGACTTTTCCATAGTTACACTACAGCTTAGGGAAAACAAGACAAAAAGCACACAAGCCTCCAAGATTTTGAAACCCAGAACTAAACATGCTTTAAAACCCGAAACTAAAATAAACTTAAAAATACATGTAGGTGGAGCTGGAGAGATGGCTCAGCAGTTAAGAGCACTGATTGTTCTTCCAGAAGTCCTGAGATTAATTCTCAGCAACTATCTGTAATGGGATCTGATGGCCCTCTTCTGGTGTGTCTGAAGACAGCTACAGTGTACACATACGCATAAAATAAATAGATATTTAAAAAAATATGTGTACGTATTGTGCAGGGATCTAGCTATTTGTTTAGGCTGTTCTTCCAACTTCTTGATTCAAGCTATCTTCCTGCCTCAGCTTCCAAGTAGCTGGGATGACTTTAGGTATGATATATGACACTATATCTAACCTTTAAAATTCTTCTAATAAATTCTCAGTAGTGCAATAAATGTATGGTGTATAGTTTGGGTGAGGAAAGCAAGACTCAGAAAATAAAGATTTATTTTTGTTTATGTGTGTTGTTTGTATGTATATACATGTGTGGGGGGTTGTGGGAAGAGAGCATTGGGTCCTCTGGAGGTGAAGTTGCAGATGGTTATGAGACATCTGAAGTGGATGCTGGGAAGTGAACTCTCAGGTCCTCTGGAAGAGTATGATGGCTTATCTTGGCTGTCAACTTGACTACATCAGGAATTAACTAAAACCCCAAAAGGGACTCAGTCCTGAGGGAATTTTGCTTAATTTGAAGTACATATGAAGATCATCCATTTCTAATCTAGATCTTTTGAGATAGGAAGATATATTTTTAGATCTTTTGAGGTGGGAAGACCATGCCTTTTGCTAGAAACCTATATGGAGACATGGAAGAAGTTTTTGCCCTTTTCCTGCATGCTTTTGCCTCACTGAGCAAGTTCATACTTCTTTCAGACTCCAACATATACTGAAGACCAGCTGAGACACCTAGCCTTATGGGAATGAATAACTACTGGGTTCTCAGGAGTTTCCACTCATAGGCAGCCACTGTTGGATTAACTGGACCACAGCCTGTCTAAGTCACCCTAATATATCCCATATATATTATATACATATATAATCTCCTCCCCCCGCCCCCGGAGAGATTTATTCTGTAAGTTCTGTTATTCTTAGATAACCCTGATTAATACAAAGAGCAAGCACTCTTAACTGCTGAGCCAGTTCTTCAGCTAAAGACATTTAAACAGTAGCTTTATGTGACATTTTTAACAGCTGAAAGTATGTTTTTGAAATGAACGAAGTAGAAGAATACTGCATGAAGTGATCTGAATATCAGTAACTTTCTCAGTCTTATCAACTTGAAATTATGAAAGATTTTTTCCTCTTGTCTGTGGCTCTGGGAACTGAACCCAGCCAGGGCCTTGTGCACACTAGGCAAGGGTTCTGCTACACACCCCATATCCAACCCCAAATTACACAATTCTCATGGCTTTTCCTTCCTTCCTCCCATCCATCTTCCTTCCTTCCTTTTATTTCCTTTTCTTTTCTTTCTTTATTTTTTTTGAGGGAGGGTTCCTCTGTGTAGCCCTGGCTATCCTGAAAGTCACTCTGTAGACCAGGCTTGCCTCAACTCAGATCCATGTGTCTCGACTTCCCAAGTTCTGAGATTACTGGTGTGTGCCCTCACACCCACTGTGTATATTAGCTTCCATTTGGAAACAATAAACCCTGCTTTTCTTCTGTGCAGTCCATTCCTTCAGTGCCTACTGTTGATCCAAGATCCAATTGCTCAATGCTTATGTCACTCAACTTGGTTGTCAACAGTAATTAAAATATTTTAAAGCAGAAGCCAAATCAATATGTGGATTCAAAATGATTATGAAATATACTAACTGTTACTGAATTCAAACACTACTGAGCAGAGTTCAGTGTCCACGCTATAGGACACATATTCTTACATGTACTGGAATTGTAGTTGCTAGTCCTGATCTTTGCAACTCAAATGCACATACAAAACTCAGGGAACAAAACTGGTCCAAGACCTTTCATGTTTATAGAAGAACCCGTATCTTTTGTTACACAGTGAGAGAAAGAGCTGAGCTATATAGTTAAGGTTTTCAAGTAATGTTATGTACAGTTTTATTGCCAGTATATGCACAACAGTAAGCATAGAACTATAAATACACAATGTCATTAACAGTAGAAAACAAAACTGTTCCAGTAGGGAGAGGGTATGGAGTAATATCTCTTCTTGCTGCTAAAACAGAACAAAAACAAAGAAAAGGAAAAGCCTACGACCAATCATCCGTCCAGTTCTCTCAGCTTACGTTCTTTACATACATTTCTACATTTTTTTCCAGCTGAACAAAGTATAGGTAACTCTGTAACAATAGCAAACTGCTTCCCTAATAGCCATTTGCTTTCCAGTCAAATTCACCTTATGTTAGGATTAAAAAAAAGTCAAGATGAAAAATCAATAGTATCCTGGTTCCAAATGACCTCATTTGGCCTTTCACCCAAACTGGTAATATTTGAAAGTTGGCTGCACATGAAAATAACTTTAGCAGAGGTGATTTTAAAAAATGTTAAAAGGTAACGAAACATCACCTTTGAAGTAGTTTTCCAAGACACTCCAGGCAGCGGGTCAGTTAAAGTGTCAGCCCTGAAGAGGTAGAGAGTGTGAGCCCATTGGACAAGAGCCTCGGCACCAGCTTCTCTCTCATCAGGATCTGTGTTTTCATAAGACAATTTCATGGTCAAAGGAAACCAGACTCCACCATTCAACTAAAAGGTGCTGGTTGACTCCCATGTCAATAATTAGTTTATCAAATGAGAAACAGAACAGTCAAAGACACACATGCACTTGATTTTTTTCATCTGTTTCCATTATCAAGTCTATTCATAAGTGAATTTGATATTAATAAATACAACAAAAAGCATCATTCACAACAAAGATAAACCAAAAAGCTCTGCAACAAAACCTTGCATTGTAATAATTCCCATGGAAACCTAGGCAGGTGATTTGGTGCAGCTTTCTTACGGGGTAAAAGAAGGGACACGGCTTTAAATAAAGGTGGCAAGATCAAGAACCAACAGACACTATCAGTCTTACAGAACTGGCTGATTCTATGACATTTCTCTTTGAGGTCATCCCAAAGAAGTCGCCGCTAACGACATGTACCACTGCCACATCAACAGAGTCTGGCTGGAGTTCCAAGTAGCCCTGCTTTGTCTCACATTATTGTCAGTATTTCTAGCATAGGACATGATACGGAACAAAAGTAACAATAAAAATATTCTTCTGCAGTTGAATAAAGGCAAAAAAAAAGTTTAGACTGTTAAACTTTTAAAGCTTTAAGCATTCCTGTTTAACCAGCATTTTAAAAAATTTATACAATCATAACACTGGCAAAGGTTAATGGGAAGACAAAGAAGTACAAACATGTGAAATGGTGAATTAGATTAAAAAAATTACTTTGTACTGATCAACTGATGTTAATACTGCTTCTCTTGAACTTGGAATAACTATCATAAAGTTACATGCAGACTGAGGACGCCCCTCTGTTACAGAAAATACAAAACAGAACAAAACAGAAAGCTAGAACTGGGAAACCGTAGCTGAGTCCCAAAGCTGTACTTGAGTTTCCTTTCCTCGAGGAGGGCAGGCGGTTGTCCTTTCCGAGACCTGGGAGGCTCCATCCGCAGCACTAACTCTGTCCAGAAACGTCGGTAGTGGGCTCACCTCCTGCAGAGCCCGTCTGTGCACGTTTGATGTAAAGGTTCAGCAGCTTCATCTGCGGATCAAAGCGACATGCACCATTTGAACAAACTGCTCTCATTATAACAATATGCTCACTAAGGAATCCTGTCTGCAAGCCTGAGATCTGAAGGAGGTGTACTCAGAGATGGGCTTGTGCAGGCACCATGCTGTCCTCACGATGGCCATGTACCTGATGACTACGCCATTGCCTGACTCTCTGGGTTCCATCTTGTTTACAGGTGTGCACAACCATGCTCAGTTTGTGGGAACTGAGGGCTGCAAGGACGTTAGGCAAGCAGCCTACAACTCAGTTGCATGCCTTAACCCTATATCTATTTGTATTATTTCTTTTTGCAACTTAGAATGTAAATTTGATCACAGTAATGACAATTGTTAGGGTAAATGTCTGCAGTTAGCTGCCCTCAGCTATAATCCAACCACTGCACTTCATTTTCATCCTGTAGGCCAAAGCGAGTTCCAATGCTCTGGAAGTATTAATACAATAAGACAAATAACCTTTTTTTTTTCTTTTAAGTCTTAAAGATGAACCAGAAAATTTTAGTTTAAGATACCAAGTTAAAGTTACATGTTAACCTGGATCACAGTAAAACCACAGAAGGAGCTGGGGGAGTGGTGGCTCACACCTGTAACCCAGCACTCAGTGAGGACAATGTGACTGCTGCAAACCCCAGGGCAGCTTGCACTGGGAGTCTGACCACTGAAGACTTGCTCTTCTCACTGACCCCCAAACAAAACAAAACAACAAAGCTGGAGAGAAGAGGAGTAAAGTATTTGATCACTTGTCTGTCTGCTTTTGGACAAAAAAAGCTCTTGTGCTGTAGTTTAGCCTGGCCTGTAATTTGCTATGTTGCCTAGACTGGCCTCCAAGTATCAAGTCTCAGAACTTGAGAGTAAAGGCCATGATCCACAGAAAGCAGAGCAGCCGGAGAACTGCAGGCAATAGTTTAATGAAACATACTGAGAGACGGTAGTGCAAGATCCACACAAAGCTTCCAGGGGCTCAGGCTGGGTGCAGAGGGGTAGGCAGTAATGTGTACAGCCATACCAGGCTGATGGGCATAGGTACAACCACAAAGTGGCTTCTACAGAAAGTGTAAAGCCTAGCGCTCACTTATTAGTGAAGACATGTGGGTGGTGTGATAGATACAGAAAGTAACTGGGGGCTACCTTAAAAAGTATGGCAAGATTGAAACACAAAGTTATGACAGAGTAGAAAAAGGAGAGAATTTGCTTTTCTGAATTCTAATCATGGGACAGTTGGTAAAACTTCTGCTCAGAAATACTATTGGATACAAATTCTAAGCACAAAGGGCCTTCCTGTATAAGAGATGTGGTCCGCTGGTTCACAAAGAGACTGTGGAGGTGGACCTGGGTACTCTATGCGTTGTGTCAATTATTTTGGAGTTAAGAGGTAATTTTTGGCCATGGTGGAATTTGCAGTGGGACAGAAGCTACAGTAATAGAGATGGCAGCACAGATGCTATAGGAGAGGTGATGGTGGCCACTATTGCAGTGGTCCTGGTTCTGGGAGCAGGGATGGCTATGGTAGTGAAGGACAGCAACATGAAGTTCTGGTTTTTATGTTGGTGGTGGAAACTCTAATCAGTCTCAAAAATATAATGGCCAACACCTGTTGGGCCCCACTGGGAGCAGTGCTGGTGGAGGACACTCTGGCATTCTCTTCAGTGGTGGATATGATAGAACGCTTAAAAAACAGCCAAGTTCTTGGCCAGAGAAAGGTTCTTCAGCCTTCTTCAGGGAAGGGCAAGTGGCTTTGAGATAGTCCTCCCACATAGGAGGTAAGTTATAAAGATCTGTCACAGACACAGCCACGGACCATATCAACAGCACTATAGTTGCAGCAGGAAGCCCTTCTACAGAGATACAGCAACTTCCACTACACAGTACAGCTATTGACCATTCAGGGTTCAGAATCTCGAGGT
This sequence comes from Grammomys surdaster, assembly GCF_004785775.1. NCBI lineage: Eukaryota > Metazoa > Chordata > Mammalia > Rodentia > Muridae > Grammomys > Grammomys surdaster. The sequence continues at coordinate 9,019,794 of NW_021604620.1, forward strand.
CTTTCTTCCATGGTAGGCTCTTTTTTCCTTCCTTCTCCCTGTGTCAGGTATACTGCCTGTGTGTGGCAGTGAGATCAGAAATAAATGAGAAATAAGCTTGGTATGGTGGCGCACACCTTTAATCCCAGCACTCGGAAGCAGAGGCAGGCGGATCTCTGAGTTCCAGATCAGTCTGAGTTATGTGGTGAGACTCCACCTCAGAAAACAAACCAGAAAAGTCCCCCAAAATGGAAAAACAAACAAACAAACAAACAAACCAAAATTAAGAAAAGCTTTAAGTGTTGTACATTTTGGGAGCTATAAAGTAATTTGTGAATAGCTACAATCCGTTCTTAATTGAACAGTCTGGGGGCTGGGGTTCCTCAGGATTTAAGTGTGGCAGTGGGAAGTCCCAACCATCCACATCTCTGCTGCTGTCAGTAATTGTAGCTCTTTAGAAGCAGAAAGAACTAAAAGGCAGTTGGAGAAATAAAGGCAAACAAAAGCTCAGAGAACTCTGAGAGCTGGGTGATACATTTACTGTGTAACATGGAAGAGAACTAAGTTTTGTGAGTGTCATGGCTGCTCCCTCGAGAGTCAGGGCTACTTACTTTACTCCCAGTGAGTTGACTGAGGTGTGGCTTTAGCTCATCACCAATCACCGAATGGACAGCCACCAGGCAGAAGACACAAGCTTTCCGGACACTGCTTTCTGAATTATCGTAACCCTGGGAAAGAGAGGTCATGTTAATGTCTTTGACAGTTTAGGAAGGCCACCCTGAAGGACACAAGAGAGCTCTAATATGAATTCTCACCTGCATCAACTTTCCACCCTTCAGGCAAGAAATGGTACAGTTTTCCCCTCTATCTACCAACCTCCAACAACTGCCAGTGTTCATATCACATTCTTTCTTTAGAAACTGCAGGTCTGCATCTGCCCCTTTTCAACCCACTCTGCAAGTATCTCCAGAGAACCTTCTTAGCATTAGCTCTGGAGCAGTGAAGACTTCTTCACCATCTAGTAAGAAGCTATCGATGCTGTGGTTTGTCAGTCAAGGCCTTCCTGTAACCTAGGCCGAGCATGCATGCTAAATGTCTGTCTGTCTGTCTCTGAATCTGCAATCCTAGCTGCTCAGGGGGATAATTCTTGTGTGAAGCGTTCACATGTAGTCAGATACTATAGCCTCCTATTGCTCTTTGTTCTAGCCCTACTACCTATACACGCCAAGTTTAGAGGTTTGTAATACACAAACTGCAATTGTGATTCACTACAGTTCTTGTGCTTTTCTGACAGGTTTTCAGTAATCATGTGTCATAAGACTTTGCATCAAACTAATCAGAATTTAGGCTGCACATGCTGGTACAAGCCTATAATCCCAGCACTTGAGAATCTGAGGCAGGAAGACAGTTACAAGTCTGAGAACAAAATGGAGCTACTGAGAAAACATTGTCTCAGAAAACCACAAACAAGCAAGCAAGCAAGCAAACAGGGGAAGCTGAAGATACAGAAGTTCTTAGCTAATACCTGCATATCCCAAGGCTTCATTGAAGAAATGTTACTTCAGCATTCATTATGTATGAAGTATACATACTATGTACAAGCTATGCTTACTACCAAACCATATACAGCCCTGCACAAACATAGTAAGTAATAAATCTCAGGGCAAAGTAAAAAATAAAATACTAAAAATACTATAAAATGGGAATAAATTACCCATTGTCTTAAAGACTCAATATATATATATACTATGTAATGTTGTTCAGCCTCTAAAATTATATTTTAGAATATTAACAAAGTTTAACAGTATGTGGTTATGTTGCAAAATCTAATTCCACCTTTACTAAAATGTGTATATGCTCGGGCTAAGAGGCAGCGTCCCGGTCACAGCGCATCTGTGATGTCCATCAGCATCACCAGTCTCAAGACAGACGCAGGAGTCAATTTCTATTGGTAGATGCACACAAGGACTGTAACAGTTACAGTAATAAAAAGCAGAAAAAAGGCAGAACCAAAATATTTGGTTTAATGATAGATAAACAAATGTACATTCCTAAATGATAGAGTGAAAATCTGACATAAAGTTAATGAACCTACAAAATATTAAATAAGAGAACAAATATTTATGGTTTTTCCATATAGGAAAAATCTATAATAATTAAGTACAGAGACAACAGAATAGAGATTATTGGGACCTGGGAGGGAGGTTAGAAGAATTGTATTTTATTCCTTAGTGGATACAGAATGCTAGTATGGAATGATGGAAAAGTTCTGACCATCGACAGTAGTGACATATTACATATTTAACACCACCAAATTGTGTACTTCAGAGAAAGATCTCTATGTAGTACCTTTTATGGTACATATTTTGTACCATACGTAAACTGACCCACCTATACCCACAATGCAACATCTTCATCTTGACCACTGCAGACTTGACTGGGCAACTAGTACTGCTTGAAACCCATGTCAACAACCGAAGCCCACACACATCTCGGCTTACTTTCCCGAGCTTTGTAGCTTACCTGTATCAGACCTGGCATGATCTCCGGTAAGAGCACGTTAAGAGTCTCCTTGGATACTCTCTCTATCACCTTGGTTTGCATTTTGATTGCAGCTAGGTTAATTGGGTAGTCAGCGGTCTGTATGATGGGACAAAGCACTTTGATGCACTGCTCTGGACTGATGGAAGTGGCCAACACAGAGGCAGCTTCCTCAGCAGACCTCACCACCTACAACACAAGGGAAAGTCAGCTGGGAAAAAGCGTACAGCCTAAGCACGAACTTCAAGCATTTAACAGGACTTGATACTTTGGGTTTGCAGTGAAAATGTTCATTCAGTAAACAGATGGATGCAGGGAAGGAGGTAAGATCAGACTGGCCAGTGCCAGGAGCTGTCGGAAACGGGCTCCACTGTCAGTCTCCCTTCTTTCTAGTTTTTTCACTGTTGGCAAAAATAGTTTCATGATTTTATGCATTTCTTTATTTTGCTTTATTCCATGTCATGGCAATGTAAATAGTACAAGCAGTCCTTAAATGCAAGGCATAAATAAATGATGAGCAGGGCCCACTGAGGTCTGTAGGGAAAGAAATGTCATGGACATGAAGTAAGGCAAGAGGTTCACACAGCTCTGAGGAAGGCTGTTCCTCTTCCCCTACTGAGTAAACCTGGAAGGGACAAATGTCTCGTAGGTGATTCACACAAAAAATGACAATTTGTTATTTTCATCTGTTATTTAAACAGCAAATTTTTATTGCTATGTGGACATGCAGGCTGAGGAACTCTAATTAAAAAATGAAAAGCAAACTGAAGAAATTAAACTGGATGAATCCCCATGGACATATTTGATGGCAATGGTCTTGGTCTTCATGCATTACATGTGATAAAGCACATGCTCACAGCTTACATGCTCACAGCTCACATGCTCACAGCTGTGCATGCAGAGGCCAAGGCTGCCGTCATTCCACAGAAGCCACCATCCTATTCCAAATCAAACACTGAAACACTGAAATTATATTGTTCTGTGAGTGAGTGTGCGCGCGCGTATATGTGTAAGTCCAAGGATAACTTGCAAGAGTTGGTTCTTTCCTTTTACTATGTTTGTCAAATGCATGTCACAAGCCTTGGCAGCAAGTGTCTTTATCTTGCTGGTCTCCAGGCTATTCTTCAGAAAGAATCTCCCATTAGCATGAAACTTTGCCAATTCAGCTAGGTCAGCTCATCAGCAGCCTTGGGGACAGACCTGTCTCCACCAAGCCATCCTGGATTAGACTTACACTACCACACTCAGCTTTTTTCTGTGGGTTCTGGGGATTAAACTGAGGCTCTCATCCTTATGCAAGAAGTACTCTACTGACTGACTCCACTGCCCAGCCCTATGCTCACACCTTCATCAAGCACTGTACCAAATATCAAGGATTTACACAGGACATGATTAAGCAGCACACTGTAACTGGAAGCGTCTGCTCATACCTGCAGTTCCAGTGATTAGAAAACTGAGGTGAGCGTGCAGTAGAACAGGGGTGGAAACAGGGTGAAAGAGAGGTTTGCTCTGAGGTCAGCTAGATTACATAGTGAGCTTCAGGGAAAACCAAAGTACACAAGAAGATGGCTCAGTAGGTAGAGGTGCTTGCCACACAAGCCTGGTGGCCTGAGTTCAATTCCCAGAAGACACATAAAGGTGCAAGGGAAGAACTGACCGACATGCTCACACACATCAACATGCGCACATGCATGACAAGTAAAACCTCTCCCCCTACCAGAGTACTTCCTGGGAAGTGTTTCTATGGTTCCTGTAACACTAATAACCATAATAATCAACAGTGACTGAGCTTGCTGGTCACTCACCTCTTTGTGAGGATCTTTATGTGCTTCCAAGGTTTTCATGACAGTTAGCTCTGCATAGTTTTTGAATCTTGCTGGTTGATGCCTTAAGATTTCTTTTAAGACTTTTAATGCCAAGGCCCTGATTGTAGGCTAAAAGAAACATTTAAATGGTTTTAATATTTTGGATGGTACAGAATCTTTCCACATATTCTATTTCTGTAAGCATTTTAAGATTGGAGGAGGGACGCTGTATAACACATGTATAACACATGTAGTGTATCATCTGTATAACACATGTATAACACATGTAGTTATCATCTGTATTGAAATCTCTTGAGTCACTCTTACTCTTGTTACTGTATTTGGGAGACAGGGTGGGCTTAAAGTTGCAATGTAGCGCAGGCTCGCCCCAGGTTGTAATCCTGCCTCCATCTTCAGAGTGTGAAGGTTACAGGGATCTGCTACTCCATCCGTATTTTAATTTAATTATGAGTCTGTTTCTATGCGTGTGAGTCAGGTGCCATCAGAGGCTAAAGGCACGGGAGCCCAGTGCTGGAGTCAGAGCTGGCTGTGAGTGGCCCAGTGCTGGAGTCTGCCCTTCAACAAAGCTCTTCTTCAAGGGCAGTAGGCACTCAACTGCTTAGCCAACATTCCAGCCCCATATGCAGATTAAAAAAAAAAAAGATTTTAGTCTTTTGAGGCTTAAAACCATATTATCAGAGTTTGAGAAAAACAAAAAACAAAACAGGACAGTGAAGTTAAAAATTTGTGGAAGGTACTGAAAGAAGGAAGGTCGAGAAGAGGACAGAAACCTACGACTTTTCAGTGAGGCACCACAAAAAAGATAGAAAGAAGGAAAAGGAAAAGTTTTATGATTTGTAAGCAAAAGTTCAGAAAAGTATAGGCTCTGCAATGAAGCCCTGCAAACCGCTGCTGGGTACTTGGTTTTTAGACGGGGTCTCACACGGACACCCCAGCTGCTTGAACCTGCAGTGATTCTTCTGGATCAGCCATCTAACTTCTCAGCTTTACTACATTTAAAATACGTAACAGGATAACATTTGACTATGAAAGAAACTCTTACAACTGAAAACATATTTAAACATGTACAACAAGTAATCTTTACTTTTCTGTGGGAAACAGCCCACTGTATCTCCTTTTAAGCACTGAGAACTTCTTAAAAATGTTTGAAAAAAAAAAACAAACAAACAGAAATTGAGAGTGAGAATGACATGCAGAGACCAGCAGCAGAGTGTCACTCCATCATTCCATTCCATCAGCCCACCACTCCACCACTGCATCACTCCATCATTCATTCTATCATTCTACCACCATTCTACTATCATTCTACCATCATGACATCATTCCGTCAATCCATCACTGCATCACCCCATCATTCATTCCATCACTGCATCACCCC